>NC_139218.1:23866168-24126168 GCF_055691185.1 Crinia signifera
TGTGTGTGTGTGTGTGTGTGTGTGTGTGATTGTGGCCAAATTCCTTCTTTAAGATTTACTGGAAATGTTGCAGACTGTGGCTTCCAGCCTTGCAGGGCACAAGCTGCTCCCCCTGGTTATTTCTGCAACGTAAACTAATTTGAAATGCAAGTAAGATGCAATTTGTAGTCAGGCATCCAAAGAGGCCATGTTTTTTAACTCCTTATTATGATTGTCAGCTTTTATGAACGAGCAGGGCCCTTTTCCCTCCAGTGATTTCCTTTCCTTACTTATATCCTTATCTCCTCCCCATCGCCTCCACCAGCCTTGCCTACCTGACCCTTTCCATGAGGGAGACAATGCTCTGTTCCTGGACTTCCCTGGTAATGTATGATTGCCATCACCTGTGGTGAAACACCTTTCTTAGCAATTACCCAGCTCCCCTCCGGTGATGGCAATCATACATTACCAGGGAAGTGCAGGAACAGCATTTTCTCCCTCATGGAAAGGGTCAGGTAGGCAAGTACGGCCTACACACCAGCTCCAAACTAATGTGTATAAATTTCGCAGCAATGTGTATGAACCTTGTCCATGTCCTGCAATGTTCCCTACAGTGTTCTTACTGTTGCTGTACTCTGTAAGGCGCTGCAGGCGCCTTGTGGCACCAAATAAATAATACCGAAAGTGGGACTGTTTTAATGCATCTCACTGCATCAAATTCATCTAGCCTGTGTATGTCGTGTGTCTGGGTACAGTTCTGATGGCCTCTGTAACACTTGAATATATACATTACGCCTTGTGTGTACCACGCTGGTACAAGAAGCAGATACTTTTTAGACATAGTGTACCAGTGCGCGGGTTGGAATCTTTGTGTCAACTACAACTAAGTCGGCAAGCATTGGGTTGACACCACTAGGTTGACATGCAGCAAGGTTGACATGGGTTAAGGTGGACATGGGTCAAGGTCGACATGTGTCTAGGTCAACATGCCATTAGTTCGACACAAGCATTAGGTCGACATGGGCTATGTTGACAGTCAAAAGGTCGACATGGGGTTTTTCACTGTTTTTTTACCCGAATGACGACACAGTCGACAGGGACACAGTTTGAAGTGCACCGCATCCCCTCGCATCACTCGCTTCACTCGCTATGCGTCGGGCACGGTGCCTCGCTACGCTCGGCACACTATTTTATTCTCCCACCACGCCCTAGTGGATGGTAGGGCATGAAATACTGCCTGTCGGCACATGTCGGCTCAAAAAAACAGTGAAAAATCCCATGTTGACCTTTTGACTGTCAACCTAACCCATGTCGACCTAATGCTTGTGTCGTCCTAATGTCATGTCGACCTAGACCCATGTCGACTTAGATCCATGTTGACATTGACCCATGTCGACCTTAACTCATGCCGACCTTGCTGCATGTCGACCTAGTGGTGTCGACCTAGTTGTAGACCTAATGACCGTATTCCCAGCAATAGGCATGTGGATGATCAGGTAAACTTCATAGGCAATCTCTACCCAGGAGAGAATAGTAGGCTATAACTAACGTAAATATGGCTTAGTGGATATTCCCCTGCCAGAATGACTCCTCCCTCAGGCCAATATCTCCAAAACCAAACCGCAGCTGTAACATGTCAGGCAGGAGCTGATTGGCTGGCTGTTTATCACTCTCCACTTTTTCACTTTTTGAAGCTTGATACATCTGGCCCCCTATGGCTGATAGGGCATGCTGGAACTTGTAGCTCTACAGCGGTTGACTATGGTATTACACACATGGACATGGTTCTGAATTTTTCATAGACATCAACATTTGCTCTTTATTAAATGAGTATGTAACTCTGGGAGACAATGGAGTAATCTGCCGCCGGGCTCCTGCTCCTAAGGCGGAACCTCTCCTGCAAGTGGCTGACTCCCCCTCCTAGAAGGACCTTCTGTGCTACATGGGCCGATTTGAACCGATTTCGAGGGAGCGGGCTGAGAAATTGGGCTGAAATCAGAACAAATCACATGTGTTTGACATTGCATCCGATCCAATGCGAGGGGTCACGCACTCATCGGATCAGAGTCGGTGGTCAGACCTGCCTTCATGTCCGAGCTTCGACGCAGCGGCGGCGAACGGGGTCACATCAAATGCGGAAGGACCGCATGCAATTTATCGCAAACGATCCTGCCGCCCAGGACGGTCCCGGCCAGCTCCAAGGGGATCGGATGGCCATACAGTTCTGTGTGTACACCAGTGGTTCCCAAAGTAGGTGCCCAGGGTTGGTGGGTCAGACCAATTGAAATTATTTATGGTCAATGTAATAGGAAAAACCAGCGCATGTAGCTTCTAGTAATAAAATATGTGGACAAACAGTAGGAATCCCGTCCCTCACCACATAACTCAACCTAAGGGTAACCTACAAACACCATTTCCATTTTCTTATACATTTCTCAATTCAAACTATTGGCTGTGACAAAAATTCTGATACTCTGCGGCGCGTGATTCCAAAAAAGTTAAGCGCAGTTAAAGTGTCCTTACATATCTGCTGCAGTGTAACGGAGCCTGCACACAGACCGTTCCTGAAATATATTCTATATCTCGATAGATCCATATCTGAAGAGGAGGCCGGCGGGGTTGGTGGTTAAGCTGCTGATGGGTTAGCAGTGTGTGCGGCTTGTTCTCTCCTCAGCCTCACACAAGCTCCTTGTGATCTTTCTTCCTGTCACCTTGCCTGGCCTCAGGGCCACGGTCATACCTAGGAAAGCCTGTGGTGCTTGTTATAACTCAATAAGGTTAAGTGCTATGTACACTTGTACGCTATTAAGAAGGATTATTTATTTAAGGAATTTTAGGAGGAAAACAGACTCTGGGACATGTGTTCGCTCCCCCGAATAGATACATATAGATGGGAAACTACTGTAGAAGACCTGGGACTCGAGTTACATGCAGGAAAAACAAGTTGTCTTATAACTTTATATGTAGGCTACACTTAAATGGTGTATGGGGGGGGTATATTCCAAGCAAGTGGTAAAAACAAATAAGTTGTCGATACTAGAATGGATAGAGGTGGATTCTAATTGTATTTTATCTGAAAGACACAACACATAATATATTTATTAAGTAAGTGTATGAGCTTCAAAAGTGATAAAATGGAGAGTGATAAACCACCAGCCAAACAGCTCCTGCCTGACATTTTTCAAACACAGCCTGTGACTTACTACGTGTACCCCGCAGTGTCGGAAATTACACAAAGCTTTGTTGGTGAACCCCACAAAGTGAATACCCATGTGTTCTAACCCTAATAATTCCGGTTGCACTGTATTACTGAGTTCTCCTTTGTCTAGGGCTGCACCAGCATTTCTGAAGGACAGTTATACCCCTATTACCATAGCAACCAGGTCCAGCCCAGGTCACTGAACATAGCAGCTTCAAACCCAGTCGACACCACAGGCTGGACCCGGTTACTGCCAGGGCTTCTGCCTGCTGGCACTAACATCACCTCCAACTGCGGTTGAGCTTGCCACAGGATCAGGGTTTTTCACCCATTTTGACACCATATTAATAAGATGTAATGATAATAATACAGATATCTGTATGCGGAAATGTCTTCACTTTTTTTTTTGTTGGTTTGTTTTTGAAGGGGGTGGATTTAAAACAAAGACCCACAAGATATATAAAAGTGAGCCTTTATTTCCCTATGATTCCCTATGCAGAGAAGTTATATTCCATCCCCAAAAGTAAGGTTCACCTGAGTCCTGAATACTTATAGGCCAGATCAGGCACCTGCTGCTGCTTGCTGAGACTTGTAGTTCCCCCCAGCATGGCATTGGGTGTGGAGGATGCAGGCACATGTGCTGCTGCTGGGACACTTCCACTATCAGTGCAGTGAGCGAGTAACAGTGTAACCGAGTCATCTTATACATGGGCCAGCCACGCCCCCTGTTCCACACCGGGAAGCTCAGTGATTGGTCATGACGCTCCCCCTATGCAAATGATCCCGGGGAGGGGAGGGGGAGAGGGATGACATTCCTCCGGACTTGTTACTGTAAAAGCAAATTTATTTCCCAGTCCCTCTCATTCATAGAGCAGAGCAGCCAGTGTGGGCGCAGCAGCAGCAGCAGCGCAGGAGCCTGTAGCAGAGCACTATACCGGGAACAAGCAGAACTTTCCAGCCTCAGCTGCAGAACTTGTCCCCAGCTGGTAACAAGTTGGTGAGGATGGCAGCAGCTGGAACTCCAATAGGACCTTCCTCCTGACCCATGGAGAGTTAAACCACCACCACCACCAGTTCTTGTGTCTGTGGGTAACCCCTAAAACCACAGAACAAGCCACAAGATCCACCAACCCTCCCACCCACCCCATACTCACTGCACCAACAAGGAGATCCTGGGAGGACCTCACTGGGCACCTCTGCATGGGAGAAGCCACCTGAGATGTCTGCAAGGACTTGACCCATGATAACTACTGATCACTGTCATTGCCCCCAGAGCAGGGAGGGTCCCTGGATGGTGTGTAGGGTCTGTGTGTGCATATAGGTGGGGGCACAGTGGCCACTGACAGATCCTCACCCAGCTGCTGCCAGGGGGGCACTGCCACTGCTCTGCGGATAGGGGACACGGATGTATCTGCTCTACTACTGGGACTTTAGAAAGATCACCTGGAAGAAGCTGCTGGGGGGGCTGCCCCTTGTCTAGTGCCCCTAGGGACAGAGTTTTGGGACTTGTCACAAAGTTTGGAGGCAGAGCCCTGTAATTACCTCCCACCCCCTTGTGTCTCCTCTGAGTCCACCTCTGGGTGCCCACTGCTGATACCCTCTGTGCCCACCTCTGGGTGCCCACTGCTGATACCCCCTGTGCCCACCTCTGGGTGCCCACTGCTTATACCCCCTGTTGAGAGGCTGCACTGACTCACCAGGCTTGTTGTGATGCGTATCCCCGTAGATACCAGCACCAGCCGCCGCTTCACGCCGCCTTCCACCACCCTCAGCCCGGGGAAGATGAGCACCGAGACGCTGACGCTGAGCGCTCCGGATGGAAGCAGCGCCGCCCTGGTGGGCAAGCTGAGGAGCGCAGACCGGAACATGGTGGAGGTCCTGTCCGATCACCCCGGAGAGCTGGTCCGCACAGACAGCCCCAACTTCCTCTGCTCCGTGCTGCCCACACACTGGAGGTGCAACAAGACCCTGCCCATCGCCTTCAAGGTATGATCATATGATGGCTATTGTACGCTGTTATCAGCCACATTGCTGTTAATGTCAGGATAAGTACACATGTCAGGATCAATCTATCTGTCTGTCTATCTATCTATTTATCTATCTATCTATCTCATATCTATCTGCTATTTAATAGCTATCTAGGGCAAACTTATCAATTGGGTCCTATCTGCTATCAGAATTGTGATTATACCTACCTATTTGCTAATTATCTATCTAATATTCATCTATAATCTATTTCAATCAATTATCCATCTATCTCTAATATTCATCTATAATCTATTTCAATCAATTATCTATCTATCTATTAATTATATCTCTCTGTCATCTATTTCAGTTTATCTATCTGCTAATTATCTATCCATCTATCTGTCTATCTATCCCTCTATCTATCTTATCTCTGTTAATTATCTATATAACTATTTGCTTATTATCTATCTATAGTTATCTATCTATCTATCTGTTTATTATTTATCTGTCTGCTAATTATCTATCTATCCATCTATCTATCTATCTATCTATCTATCTATCTATCTATCTGCTAATTATCTATCCATCCATCTATCTATCTGCTAATTATATATCCATCCATCTATCTATCTGCTAATTATCCATCAATCCATCCATCTATCTATCTATCTATCTATCTATCTATCTATCTATCTAATCTATATATTTATCTATCCATACATAACAAAAGCTAACCCAGAGTTTACCTTACTGTATAGTATACTTAGTACACGTCTTTTAGGTACATTAGTGTTAGTAACAAGACAAATAAGAACTTGTGAACTTGCACCAGACAGAGCCCCTATCAGTAATCCTGAGAGCACTAGATGGTACTGTGCCACCTGATAGTGGAGAATGAAGATCAGGGTGACCCATTGAGAAACGCACGGTGACCCCTGACTCAATTCCTGGCCCCCTAGGCGTACAACACCTGGGCCCGTCTCCTTTCTGTAAAGTGAAGGGTGCAGATAACGCTTGAAGGATGCAACACTGCTCCTGGATTTTTGGCACTGAGCTGATTTTGAGCCGCTGACTCCGTCCACACAGATGTTCCTTGTTATCTGCCTTCATATTATTCATTTTCATGAGACATTAATGTTTGGACATTGGGAAACGGTAGCTTATGTGATCATTATCTGGATTTCCACTGTACAATCTCCCCTGTAGCCTGGCACTCCCTCCTGTAAAATGACCTCCAGTGACAGGCCCAGGGCACAATAAAAAGTAAAATCCAACAATTCAAAACTTTATTTGCAATCAGCGTAAATGACACCAAAGCAGACATTGACCCCCGATGCCATCATGTAGTGGTGATACTTGGTGCAGTTGCTTATTGTTGTATGGTTTTTGCCTCTGTTCAGGACAGTTATATTTTTCAAACAACTTTATTTAAATTCCTTTTCTTTTGACACATGGCTCCACACAGCACTCAATAATCAAAACATCCTTTTTTTTTTTTTTATTGACACAAATAATATTTAATTAAGAATCATAGGATAAGAGACCTGTTTCCATACCTCTGCATCCCAGCTGGGAGGGAGCCCAGTGTTTCATGGCGATGTATTAAAATGTCCCACACCCCCTGACAGATCTTTCCACCAGAAACCTGTATAACACTCATGTTCGCCCCCTTCCCTGAATACCAATCTGCTCCTGTCTGGACCCTTTGATGTTTCCAGGAAGGAATATGTACTTGTAAAATGATTTAGTCACACGATCTGACTCACTGTCCTGCAATGTGTCTAGCCAAGGATCTCCAAGCAGGACCCACTCATCCACTACTCTCCGCTTTGTGTGTATGTACATATACATAGATACTGTAGATAGATAGATAGATAGATAGATAGATAGATAGATAGATAGATAGATAGATAGAATATCACTGACCGCACGGTGCACCCAGCCATGGATTAATATAATATTCAGGAACCAGAAACGAGATTACCCATCTTATTTTTCGGTAGCTGAAATACAGGTTGCAGTTGGAACAGATAACGGGACAACATGTTCCTTGTCTTACGTGATCCTAAAATAAAGTCTGGCTTCATATTAATTGCGTCATAATTGCTTAGAGTAACTCTGAAGGAGTTTTACATTTACATTATATTGGCTGACTACAATAAAGCTTAGTTTTCGGGGTATTTTTATTAAAAAAAGTTTGTGCAGATACCTCGTTAGGTGGCAGGGAAACAGGAAATGTTTTACACCTATATGCTCATTTTAAAAAAAGAACACTCTTAATAATTACAGCTTCAGCCGTTTCACATTATGCAAATTAGAGCAACTAATATACTGTACATCTACAGTATCTATCTATCTATCTATCTATCTATCTATCTATCTATCTATTGTATTTTTTCCGTCTCTCTCTCTCTCTCTCTCTCTCTCTCTCTCTCTCTCTCTCTCTCTCAATTTGGTCCTTCTGCAAACTGCTAATTTGACAAATGCAGCTGAACCCTTTGCTGTTTGGGGAAAGTGTGATTTAACCCTTTGCTTGTCAATGTCTCTCTGAGAGGTGTGCAAAATATCCGCTAAAAATGTCTGCGCCGCTCACATTTGTTATATAAATTCAAATAAAAAAACCGTTGTATAAAACAAGATTATATTTCTTCTATAAGGTAAACATGACAGGTCATTTCGAAGAATACAAATGTTTGCTTGGCAATTTTCACACCTATTTTGACAAATGAACTTGGCACTCAAAGGGTTAAAAGCGAAGACGCTTTATTTTTTTTTTCCAGTTTGAAAGTTAATAAGACAACTTTTTTAAAAATGTACGAGATGAACCGTTGCAAGCCGCGAGGTGCCCCCCTTTCTGACGCTGCAGAGTCTTGGCAAAAAACAAACTAATAATGGGAAATAAATGATGATTGTACCGTAAACCCGGATACTGCAAGTCAGAGCCATATTAGGGCTGATCAGCATTTTTTTTAAATGCAGCGTTCCATAAAAAAAAAAAAATGAAATGAGCTTTTCCACTGAGAATTAGCTTTATTTGTGCCGTAATTAAAAGACAAATAGACAAAGCCCTGTCACCCGGTCTACTTTATTATTTGCCCCTTATGTTCTGTTAGGTAAGGTGGGCCGTCACAAAACGACAATAACCCCCAGTGGGCAGCACTTAGTGCGACACATCGTCTCGGAAAACGAACGCTGGGATTTAAAAATCAGAAAGGAAAGATAATACAGCAGGAATCGGGTGCATCTTGCGGCTGTACCTAGAGGGTTAATAGATGCTATGAACAGGGAAAGGTTACTGTATCGGTATCTGTTATTACACCCTGTAAAGCAAAAAGCCATATGGATCTTTGCTGCTAAAATATCCATTTAATTTAAATTCAAATGCATAAAATAATTTAAAAAAAGATACAGATCTGGGTGCAGAATAACGGTCTTTTGTTTCGTTCTCTGTACCTTGCTTGACAAATGACAGTGTGACATAGCAGCGATCAAACACGGAAGACACCCAATGTACTCCCATAGCCGCCGCAGTCAGAGTAATACATTATGAGGGTATTAGCAGCTAATTCCATGTACTGTTACTTGTCTGGTGACCGCACAGCCCCTGTACTGGAAGCCCCTCTGAAAGAAGAATTCAGTTAAAAACTTTAGACCCATTCAGCTCATGGATGGATATCCAGGAGAATTCAGCCCATACGTCCGTTCTTAGCCCACCTGGTCCCTTTATACAGGCCTATACGTCCTTACGGAAGATTGATGAGAGGAGACTCAGAGAGTACAGTAATTGTACACAGGTAGCTTACAGCTAATCCTTTTATCCGAATACTGTCAGGGTGCTGCAAGCCCAATCTTGTCCCCGCAGTCTGCTTTTTTTACCTGTTTGTGTTTTTAGTTTAATTCGCTTTTAAGATAAATAATAAAAAAAACTTCTAAAAGGTTTGCTACATTTTTTTTAACGCTTTTCATCTTTTTTTTATTTTATTTTTATGTCTGTCTTTAGAAAGACGGGGCGTTTAGTTCAGCTGTAAACTTCTTACAGGCAGACTTGAGTTTATTTAGCCTCCTTTCAAACGATTCGGCTTCCAGTGCCGGGAATCTGTCCTTCAGGAGTAGTAAGTACGGCTACGCGTTACAGAAAATAGCACCACAAGCTCACGGTTGCGGACGGCCCTTGGGAACCTTCTCATTTGGACTTAATATTTTGTTTATCCAAATATTTGTCAGAATAAGGAATAGTGAACCAAAAAGGGAGATATTATATATTGTTCTATATAAACATATAAGTAATGCTATTGGGATTGTAACCATTATAATTTGTTTTTTATTTTTTTGTCTTTTTTTTTTTTAATTCATTTTTATATTTATATCATTTTATATAAATACAAAAACATAAAGGTATTTGCTGTGCGCATTTGCCTCTGCGGTCAGTACACAAATTAAAAAATTAAAACAATATAGCATCAAAAAATGTAATTCAAATAACAGTATATATATAGTAGGTGTAGACGGTGAGAACAGACCTTCAGAATGTTCCGTAGGACACACCGGGTGCTGGGAATAATGTCTTTAACCGCTATTTCCTTTGCAATATACTCTGTGCTGTACCTGACCTTGCATTCTTTGCCCTGGCCAGGTGGTGGCGCTAGGGGATGTTCCGGACGGAACACTGGTGACGGTAATGGCAGGCAATGACGAGAATTATTCGGCAGAGCTCCGCAATGCCACGGCGGCGATGAAGAGCCAGGTGGCCCGGTTCAACGACCTGAGATTCGTTGGAAGATCTGGAAGAGGTAATGATGCAATCATTATTATTATTACTATCATTTAATATTGGAATAATAAGATCACCAGTGGCTTTAGTCCAGTCGGTAGGGCCGCTCAGCTGGGCCGAAACACTACGGGCCAGATGCACTAAGCTTCAAAAGTGATAAAATGGAGAGTGATGATCAGCCAGCCAATCAGCTCCTACCTGCCATGTCACAGACTGTGTTTGAAAAATGTCAGGCAGGAGATGATTGGTTGGTTGTTTATCACTCTCCGTTTTATCACTTTCGAAGCTTAGTGCATCTGGCCCTACATCTGCTCCAAGGCTGGCACATTCCTGCTGTGCTATAGTCAGTGTTATTATACAGGGGAGGGACAGGCGGCCTAACCATCAGTACATTCATTGTTTTCACCTGGTCGGATTTGAACTTGTTTTGCCTCGTGCCGCAGACGTGTGACAGTTGGTTATGACTTCAGGCATTTGTGGCATTTGTGGTGAGTTATCTCGGGGCAAAGCTAGGGTGTATTGTTCCTCATCAACTTGTAAAAATGCAAATCTTTCACCTCTCAGGTCACCCCGTATTTAAATTGCAGCCTACAACGTGTGGTGATTGCAAACACTATTGCTGCAAATTAATTCTGATGAGGCGGTCTCCCTACCCCCCCCCCCCCCTTCCTCCCCTCTGTCACTGCCTTCAATTGTTTGTTTTTTCTGGGTCAGATGTACATTTATCACATCCTGCATAAGTGCGGCAGCGTGCACTGACTGACAGGTCTAAGAGGCTCATTATCGCTTGACACTCAAATGATGTCAAAAAATCCCTTTTTACACAACACACCTGCAGCCATTCTTGTAGTCGCAGCGTGACGGTGACATCACAACCCAATGAAAGGCATTTGAAAAGACCACAGGTGATTGACAGCCCCACGCTCTCATCACACGTGCACACGATGACGGGGACGACAGCATTGACTGGCGTATCGGAGGCCTGGTGTGAAACACAGCAGCGTGGCTGTCAAACATGACCGAACGAGGAGGCATTTATAAAAAGCAGGACTGGTTAAGAGGATAAACAGACAGGATTTAACAAGTAACCATTGAATTGTAAAATAAATAAGGATCGCCCAATCACGGTTGGGGAAATGATCCTATATTTGCATATATGTAGATGTCTGCTGATATTACAGTGCCAAACGGTCACCACACTCAGTGACAAACACATTAGGATAACAGATGCTTTTATCATACCGACGCAATACGACATAGAGAATTCCCCAAAGAGCTTGCAGTCTAATATATGAAGCATTTATGAAACCAAGAATTAGGTTTCATAAATTAGAAAATAGAATCTGTTTCCCGTTGATGTCATTCTTCGCACAAATTTTTCACGTGACATATTTGGAGAATCCCGTATGTTCATATGCTTTACAGATGGCGATATAACGGTTATCCACTTAGATTTTCTTCCTGCAGGAAATGTTCTGTGAAAACTCTGCAACAAACATCCTAGTTCCTAAGAGCTGGCCACAGCCTGGATCTTATGTATGTCTCTTTAGACTGCACAACATCCGCTATAAAACCACAGGCGATAGATAAACAGCAAGCACACCAGTGTCTCCTTCATGAGCAGTCTTTTAGATTGTCCTCGTAGAAAACATTGAGATCTCCCCCCCCCCCCCCCAATGAAATGTTGAAAACCCTAAGGTCGGAAACTACCCCCTTCCCCCCCGCCCCGTGCTATTTCACACACTTTGCTGAGGCCTCAGCTTCCTGTGTTTCTTAACCGCACAAAAACGTGCAAGTGTGTGGTGCAGCAAAAAGAGGAATTGGTCGTAGAAAAACAACACAACAGATCCTGCAACACAGCAACGGCAAAAAGTCTTACCTCCTGTTTTCCCGCTGAACATCAACCGCCAATTCCTAGGGTTGGTGACGGTTTAGCAATGATCAAGTGGTTGAGGATCTAAAAGTACTTTTGTGGCTCATGTCATTTTTCAAGTTTAAAAAATATCGCACAGGTCTGTTAAGATATGGGCTCTGGCGCCAAATAAATAAACCATAATAATATTGATATAAACCCACGCAAGCACAGGGAGAATATCTAAACTCCGCACAGTAAAAACCAACATAAAGATCAATAGCTAGATACTAGAATGGAGTCACAATTGTGGCCACAAATCACAGACCACCAATGAAACAGCACCACCCAGTGGATACATGTGGTAGTGGTTTGATTACTTCTGCACTTTCAAATTAATCAATATTTGGGATATTTGATCTCTCCCTAAAACATGCTGACATAAATACCCCCATATAACTACAGCATGGCTAAATAGCACCAAACTTAACACCGGGGAGAAGAAGGGACACATCAGTGTAATCTGCTGTTCGGCGAGGAAGAAATCCCCATTCACGGCTTACATGAGTGATTATTGGTGCTTCAGGACCGGTTGGTGCGTAGGTGTCGAGAGTAGATTAACTGTACCCGCTGTAATTACAAATTAAAGACGTGTTCACTACACCATAGGTTATGTTTTGGGAAATTAACTGTCTCGTTGGAGACACAGGTCAAATACTGACTGAAGAAAGGAAGGTTCGAATTCCAGAAATAAGACCTGAATTTAGGGGTTCCTGGTTGAATCGAGTCTGTCGTCAGTTTGGAACTCAGATTTTTTTAAAACACGGGGGTGGGGGGTCATATTTTAATTTAAATTTGGGCTTTGGAGAGGTTATACACTTTATGGGATTACACCCAATAGTAGCAGGGCCTAGCGGTACTGGGAAGGATCAGAGCCGGTGATGCGGCATATATGGATTTGTAAATATGGGTCAGCCCAAGTCACGTTGAAATTGGTGACTCTTGCCGGAAATTATTCAGCTGGTGGAGCGTCCGGGTCATTTTAATGATCCTTGTTTTATTCTCCCCCCCCCCCCACGAATGACTAAGACATTCTCTCATTTATAACACAATGCCTGGCTGTTTTCCTAAGGTGTATGTTGTTTGCATATCCCTTGCACGGACTGCAATGTTCTGTTACCGTGTTTGCACAAACGCTGTTATGTCTAGAGTGTCTGGTTTGTCAAGAAATTTAATGTTACTTTTTTTTTTTGTGAGAAGCGTATAAGTTTTTGACAAGTAGCTGAGAGATTTGTTTTAAATACCTGTGTGTGAATGAGCCCTCCCTCCTCATTTTTTTGAACCCCCCTTCCCCTATTTCGCCGAATCACCTCAAGAGCATGTTTAATCAATGTTTCTATAGGCTTGCGATGAGTATAGAGATGTATTCCCATAAGTAAATCATTGCAGTTGCACATGGTCTCCGAGAATGTTGGTTTATGGTCACTGTGAGGAGCACCGCTAAACAGTTCCTAAAAAAAAAAATTAAAAAAATTGAGGTAATTTTTTTAAATAATTTTGTTTTAATTTTTTTCAGTATGGTGCTCTGGGTTAACCGTATGTCATGGAGTGCTGCTGGGGTGAGCGTTGCATTAGCCTGGCCTGTCTTGTGTGTGCGGGTTAGTGACACAGGCCAAGCGGCGTGTGTAACATTTTACCACAGATTACAGACTGCAGGCTGAGGGCTGTTTGCTCTGTCTGTGTAACATAGGAATAATGCCGCCTCACTACCCACAGAACACAAGCGCCAGCCACTTGTAACCACTAATTTGAATATGGAGGTTTTTTTGTCTGTTCGCCACAGATGTGGTCACTGAAACCACCATTTGCAAGTTGCAGTGTGTGCAAATGTTCTCCAGCCTCATTACAGTTAACGGGACCTGACTAATGTCGTCTTAGATGTCTGACACGCTGAAAAGCCTTTGGTTTTTGTACCATCATGCGGCAGGAAGTGTAGGAGGTTCATATAACACACACATACAAATACGCACACACACACACACACACCATGGCCCTTATACTGGTTCACTCACAAAGGCAAATCCTTCTCAAATGGACAAATCCATGTGCACTGCAGGTGGGGCTGATGTAACATGTGCAGAGAGAATTAGATTTGGGTGAGTTACTTTGTTTCTGTGCAGGGAAAATGCGGACTGCTTTAAATTTACCCTGCAATATAGATCTCACTTTGAAGTAAAGCCCCACCTAAATCTAATTCTCTCTGCACAAGTTACATCTGCCCCACCTGCAGTGCACATGGTTTTGTACATTTGAGAAGGAATTTGCGGTACTTGTGTATTATCACGGCGCCCCCGATATTAAGTCGCATGATTTTTCATTGTATCGCATCGCATGCCATCGCATGCCATACACCCGATGCACTGCAATGCGATGTAAGCCCCCTATACGATGTTAAATTGTATAAGCACCCTAATGGGTGCTTACAATGTTAAATGCACCCCCACGCCACCCCCCCAGTATGAACGTGAACCCGAAGCGTGGCAAACGCTGCGAGCCCGGGAGGGGCGGCGGTACGCGTCCTCCGACCTTTTCATACCCCCACTATCCACGTCGGCGTGGAGTTGATTTTATATAGTTTGGCGAGCGCAGTGAGCCACCGAGCCCGAAGCGTGGCGAGCGGACGCGTATACCTGTGAAGTTATGCGCGGCCCCACGCGGGGCTCACTGCGCTCGCCACACTTCGGGCTCGGTGGCTCGCCACACTTTATAAGATCAACTCCACCACGCCGACGTGGATAGTGGGGGTATGAAAAGGTCGTAGGACGTGTACCGCCGCCCCTCGCGGGCTCACTGCGCTCGCCACAATTCGGGTTTCCTGTTCATAGTGGGGGTGCATTTAACATTGTAAGCCCCCATTAGGGTGCTTATACAATTAAACATCGTATATACAATTTTAAATCGCATCGCAGTGCATCAGGTGTATGCCATGCGATGCGATTATATGTTGTACGACCAAATATCATGGGTGCCGTGCTAGTACACAAGTACCGTTATGGCTGACTAACGTGATTGCCCCACCCACTGTTTGCCATGGACAGCCTCGCCTCCAGGTGACCCCCCTGCCCAGGTCTGAGAGTCGGGGCTGTTGTGGGGTATGTGAAACTAATGGTGGAACGTGTTAGTCACAGACTAAGAAGAAAGTTTATGAAAGCTGCTATAGCCCACACCAACCAATCAGATGCTTGCTTTCATTTTCTAACCTTATAGATGAATAGATAAGGGGAATGCTAATTGCTATGGGTCTGCCCACCTCATTTAAATACCTCTAGATGGTTGCATGCAGAGTTCAAAATTCAAATAGGGGAGCCACACCCACTGCCAGGGAGTCAGTTTGGAATGGCAGTTGGTGGCAGTGGGTGTGGCTCCCCTCTTTGAATTTTGAACTGTGCAGCCCCTCTTCTGGAGCCGCCACTGGTTGCATGTAACAGCGCCACCTGCAGGATATAACAATCATGCCAGCCTAAATACTAAACGATTTATTTATATATATATATATATATATATATATATATATATATATATATTGTTAAATATATTTTTATCTAATATAATCAGTGTCCAATCTTGCTTACGTTTACTTGTACGCCTCATCCTTGAATTCGGGTTGCCGTTTTCCTCTTAGGAGCAGGCTCATTTTCTGATCTGCAGTGAATTATCTGCAGAATCTGCCAAATCTCTCGCAATTTGGACAATAGAGCGTTCAATGACTTCCCGATAGGAAATAGAAGTGTACTTTGTACTTCCTCTAACGCTCCACTATATTTGTGCCCATAACTCTTTCCTTCCACGATTATTTTTCTTGGTAATGAGATGGGGTGGGGCCGGTCCCCTGAGCCCCCTAATATTATCCAGCCAGGGCCCGGGAACCCTATAATATGATCCAGTTGTACAGATGCTTCGCTGCAGCACTAAGGAACGCTCCATAATAGAGACACCGAGCCGGCTTTAATATTAATAATGTACAAGCCGGTGGCCTTCTCATGTGGAAACTGTCTGAAGCTGGAATACAAGAGGTTAATGGATTCACCTGTTTCCCAGATTAATTTGGTCTAGCAGTAATGGTGACATATGTAGTATAAAAATTTCCACATATTTAATAGGATATCCATGACATTCCTCTTATTCCTTGCTATGCATTTTAGGCAAGCGGAGCATTTGTGGCTCACTCAGTTGCTGCCGAACTACAGCTCCCAGCATGGCTTTCATTGTGCAAGACGTTTGGCCGGGCAATGGTGGGGCTACTAGTATACACAGCCTCGCCAACACTGAATCAGTCCCTTAATTAGTCTGTAGAAGAGGTTGAGAAAGTGTTGCTTTAATTGGATTATATGAAACTGTGTCGGCGGTGTCCTGTCGACATGGCGCTGTTGACATTTTGACTGTCGGCAACATTACAGCCGACTGCTTCCCAAGAAACTGTGGATATGTAGGAGCATTAACGTGATCTAGGACAATTGTGTTTACACACCTGTGTGTTCCTGTTATTGTTATTTTATTATACATTTTTATTATATTATTAGATTGTCTTGTTTGTTTTATTACCTTTGTGTTATTACCGGGTTATATCGCTTGTTTGTGCTGCTATCACAATCAGACTCATATTGGGTTCTTCTGCTTGTTTGTTGTATTACGTTTGTATCATTATTGAGATTGCTGCTAATTTGTTGTTGTTTTTTTATTTTTTTTCGCTAATGGTACAAAACAGACTAATAAATCATTTATAAAAAGTGGAAGGTCAATCAACATGATTAAAGCTGTTGGTGAATAGGAAATATTGTGATGGGAAATGTAGGATATAAAAGCAGGCGATAAGTGAGTCTAGATCGTTAGAGAACCGAACCAAAACTCGCTCCGGATCCCCCGAGGGACATCCGATCCAAACCGTTCTGGGTTGAATTTTACCTGGATTTGGAATTTAGGTTTTAAGTCTGAATCTTGTGTTTTGGTTTATAAAAAATAAAATAAAAATTTAACTGAACCGAAATCTGAATCCGAATCAAAGCACTTGGGGATGCTTTTGCAAAACCAAAACATGAGGGTGAAGCCAGGTCCAAAACCAAAACATGAGGGTGAATCCAGATCCAAAACCAAAACATGAGGGTGAATCCAGTTCCAAAACCAAAACATGAGGTTGAATCCAGATCCAAAACCAAAACATGAGGGTGAATCCTGTTCCAAAACCAAAACATGAGGGTGAATCCAGTTCCAAAACCAAAACATGAGGGTGAATCCAGTTCCAAAACCAAAACATGAGGGTGAATCCAGTTCCAAAACCAAAAACATGAGGGTGAATCCTGTTCCAAAACCAAAACATGAGGGTAAATCCTGTTCCAAAACCAAAACATCTCTGTGGCCAATATAAAGTCATACTCATTGCTGCCATGGGTGTGGGTCATTGCGTTGACACAATTTAGACTGACATGCATTGTTGGCTCGACCTCTGAAGATCAACACCTGAAACAGTTCGACATGGGTAAGGTCGACAGGGTCCCAATGTCAACACAAGCATTAGATTGACAATGGGAAGATCGACAGTCAAAAAGGTCGACATGAGTTTTTGCAATTTTTTTGTTCAAAATGTCGACACAGTCGACATGGACACAGTCTAAGTGTACCACGTCCCCTCGCATGGCTCGGTGCGCTCGTCACACTATTTTATTCTCCCACCATGCCCTAGGGGCATGAAAAACAACCTGTCGGCACAAAAAAAAAACGTGAAAAACTCATGTCGACATTTTGCCTGTCGACCTAATGCTTGTCTTGTCCTTCTAACCCTGTCGACCTAACCCCATGTCAACCTATTTCAGTTGTCGTCCTAAGCTAAGGCCTGTCAACCTTCAGTGCTCGATACAATGCATGCCGACCTTAATAGGGTTGACATAATGACCGTATCCCCACTGCAATGGGGTCACTTTAATAATAGGCTCCTATAGGTAATAAATGCATGATCTCAACCCCATAACAGATAACGGGGTACACTTACTAAAGCTTCTAAAAATGAAGAGAGATGCTGTTGTCTATAGCAACCAGATTCTCATTTTCAATGATGCAATAGATAAATGATAGAAAGAATCTTCTTGGTTGCTATGGGCAACATCACATCTTTTCATTAGTAAATTCACCCCAACGTGCTCCTCATTGGTCACTATATATTTTGTAGCGATATATCGGACCCAGTGCAGCATATACCTCCCATTCATTATTATTTATTAACATTTATTTATATAGTGTACACATGATCTATTCATATACAGGGAAATTATGTTACACATAACTGACACACTTTGCTTTATCATTTAAGCTTTTTGTCCTGTGTCAGTATTCATTTCATACAGCCTCACGAAGACGCTGGGGGTGCGTATAACAAGTTTTTGTTGCAGTTTTAATGCTATAGTGAGTAGTCTGAGGTAGACAAAACAATATACATTACCTCTATGATTGATATAGGAACATGTCGGTTTATTTGTCCAGATGATAATTCTCATTGGGAAAGAATAACACGTAGGATAGTGTAATGAGGGGGCTCCGTGCAATAGCTCCATGTTTACCTTCAGGAAAAGCAATCCAGAGCCGGTGCTGGGAGTTTCCTGCAGTAATTCTATCTGGCCTATTTGCATTATGACTGTGTCAGTTATTTTAACAAATAACATAAGCTGCGCGCAGACTGTCCCCGCAGGGATGGAGGGGACGAGGCTGATTTTACTGGAATGCTCCCGATGAATCTTCACTTTGAAAACCAACTTCTAAAAACAGCCACCCTACCCACTGGTTTATTAATACCACGATCTTGCTCACAGACACGGCAGCCCTGGCTGAGAAGGGGAGATTTAGTGGTGCCTGCTTCGCAGACAGCTCTGGAAGTGCGCAGTGGCCTGCTACTGGCCGATATCCAGACCTACAACCGCTCCTATCAAGTTCAACAAGCTATTGGCAGGACCTGCTCGTCTTGATCCCAGACCACCCTACAGTGGATCAACCTGTTCAGTGCCAGCAATGTGGGATTTTGTTATGTGTGTTAACACTGGCAACCTACAGACATAAGGGCTGCATGTAGAATTTGGAAACACCGCTGTGCAGGAGAAGGCTGCACTACATCACACACATAGCAGTGAACACATAGGACTCACGCTATATATATTGGGTGCTTTGGGAGCCTCTCTTTTAGGGTCCCACAACAATGGCACAGTGACACTTGTAATTCTAAAACAATGGCACACTGACGCTGGTTGTCCTAATACAATGCCACAATGACACTTGTGGTCCCAGAATAGTAACACTGACACCTGTGCTCCCAGAACAATGGCGCACTGACACCTGTGCACCCAGAACAATGGCACACTGACACCTGTGCTCCCAGAACAATGGCACGCTGGCACCTGTGCTCCCAGAACAATGATATACTGACACCTGTGCTCCCAGAACAATGGCACACTGACACCTGTGCTCCCAGAACAATGGCACACTGACACCTGTGCTCCCAGAACAATGGCACACTGACACCTGTGCTCCCAGAACAATGGCACACTGACACCTGTGCTCCCAGAACAATGGCACACTGACACCTGTGCTCCCAGAACAATGGCACACTGACACCTGTGCTCCCAGAACACCTGTGGTCCCAGAACAATGGCACACTGACACCTGTGCTCCCAGAACAATGGCACACTGACACCTGTGCTCCCAGAACAATGGCACACTGACACCTGTGCTCCCAGAACAATGGCACACTGACACCTGTGCTGCCAGAACAATGGCACACTGACACCTGTGCTCCCAGAACAATGGCACACTGACACCTGTGCTCCCAGAACAATGACACACTCACACCAGTGCTCCCAGCACAATGGCACACTGACACATGTGCTCCCAGAACAATGGCACACTGACACCTGTGCTCCCAGAACAATGGCACACTGACACATGTGCTCCCAGAACAATGGCACACTGACACCTGTGCTCCCAGAACAATGGCACACTGACACCTGTGCTCCCAGAACAATGGCACACTGACACCTGTGCTCCCAGAACAATGGCACACTGACACCTGTGCTCCCAGAACAATGGCACACTGACACCTGTGCTCCCAGAACAATGATATACTGACACCTGTGCTCCCAGAATGGCACACTGACACCTGTGCTCCCAGAACACCTGTGCTCCCAGAACAATGGCACACTGACACCTGTGCTCCCAGAACAATGGCACACTGACACCTGTGCTCCCAGAACAATGGCACACTGACACCTGTGCTCCCAGAACAATGGCACACTGATACCTATGCTTCCAGAACAATGATATACTGACACCTGTGCTCCCAGAACAATGGCACACTGACACCTGTGCTCCCAGAACAATGGCACACTGACACCTATTCTCCCAGAACAATGATATACTGACACCTGTGCTCCCAGAACAATGGCACACTGACACCTGTGCTCCCAGAACAATGGCACACTGACACCTGTGCTCCCAGAACAATGGCACAGTGCTTTCATTCAGAATACGGATAATCTATGACCTCTCCTTTGCTTCCTATCCTAGAGCCATTGGGGTTGCCATCTTGCTTGCTAGTCATTTTCACAGTTTGTCCTTTGTTGGAACCTCTCAGCCTTATTCCGCTGAGTGCCAGTCCAATCAGGAAGCTAGCGTACAGCAGCCAAGTGGTTAAACAAATGCAGCCACAACGGTGGCGAATGGTGGCAGACAGCACTTGGAGACAGGGATTTGGCAGGGGCTCAGTGGGTAAATACGACAAACTCCAGAACATTATCATAAAATACAGACTGAGAATCCGTGAATCTCTCCTGTGAGAAGGCTGGATGCAGCTTGTGGTGTGCCAGTGACATATGCAAACATTTCCGTGGTTAATAGTAATATTTCTGCTTTTTGGCTGTATTTGACTTTCTAACCACACCATCCCTCGGTTAGCCGCAATGCATATTCACAGCCACGCTGCAAGTAGGGGCTGTCTCCAGCCGTCAGATCTAGTGATTTTTCCATGCAGCGGCCGTGTGGAACATTTCTGCTACTATTAGTCGGGTGAGTGTGTTAGAAGAAGGAAAGAAAATGGATTTACCCCTCGGAGGGCTAATGTAATATTTACCATGCTATGCGGTGATGTGCGGAACACTTTGCTGGCTCCAAAATGTCTTTTCATTTTGTTTTCTGACCGCCAGCATTTTCCAGTCTTTAGCATATATATATATATATATATATATATATATATATACTTATGTACTACCCTGATTACTGAGTGTGGGGGGGGGGGGCACCGTGTGGATCTGAGTCCTCATTTAGTGCACTAGACCAGAGAGCAGCTACCAGGACGAAGAGACAGGAGCCTTACCATGAGGTGGGAGAGTGTGAGCTTAGAATGTGCAGTACTGGTTCTATTATATTTGTGTATTTAATTTATTTATTATGGTATGTTAACCTTTTCCTGACCACTTATACCCCTTTCACACTTGCAGAGCCGGGTCATACCCGGGAATGTGTTCTCGGATGCTTCCCGGGACTCTACCTGGGAATGTACCCTTTCACACTGCACTCAGACCTGGGATCGACCCGGGACAGCCTCATTCACACTGATCCCAGGAATTCCCTGCAAATACATATGCATGTCATTAGAAATGGACTCCAGGGCCCTGAAAGATGACATCAGCATTTGTGAGCCCAAGAAAACTCCAATCAGCAGCTTTTTTAAAGTCCTGTGTACCCAATCCCGGGTACGGGACCATTCTCACTGACCGCATCTTGGGTCGATTCCGGAATGTTCATCCAGGGATATTCTTTCAAGACCCTTCACACTGAGCTAAATCCCGGGTTAATGCGTGTTCATGCACAAAAACCCGGGATATTTTTGCAAGTGTGAAAGGGGTATTATTGAAATATTCCATACAGTATCCAGTGCATAAAAAACAACAATGTTTACATTCATTTCTGGGGTCGTTACTAGGAACCCTCCCCCCCCCCCCCTCCCCCTATAGAAAGCCTGCATTTGCCACTACTGTCCTACATCTTGGTGACAGCCATTTTGTGTCCATCAATGTTCATGAGAATAAGACTTATTAATTTCACTGAGGTATGAGTATGCCTCACTTATGTGACAAGCAGGATATCGCCTTCATACAGTACAGTCCCAATGTGTACACTAGTAAGGGGAAGACAATTCATCTACCCAGATGGTGTTAGTCCACCAAGATCGGTCCTTATAGATCCCTCCGCCTCCTCCGGTATTAGGTCTGTCACCATAGCGATACTGAGCTGCTCCAGCAAATGACGGTATCCTGCCACAGATCTATAGTCTTGTGGCTCCTTTGCATTCAACAATGCCCCAGAATTTGCTATATGTTGGCAATCACTGATCTCTACTTATTTATATAAAGCTCAAACCGAATCTCAAGGTCAGACACAACTTTAAAAAAAAAAAAAAACATTCCTGATTGTGTTCCTGGCGTCATTGCCGAGGGCTGTAAGAATTGGGTCTGTTGAAATGCAAACTGGGGAACCTGTGTCGGCGTCCTTTATACCCTCTGCCTTTCAGAGTGGAAGAAAGTGTCTGTTGCTTCAGGGCTGCAGAAATGCTGTCTCCAAAGGCAACGACTAGCTAGCTGGAGGGAACGGCGCAGTCTAACAGAAGACAGTGTATTTTATATGTCATGTTACAGGCTGTGTTTGAAAAAAAGACATTGGCTGATTGGCTGGTTGGTACTTCGGGGGTCTATGTATGTACCAATCAGCTCATGCGTAACATGTCAGCTAGGAGCTGATTGGTTGTCAAACAACCTGGTGGGTCCTGATTTTGGAAACAAATGTTAGAGAAGAATGAAGCATGGTAGCTAATACCTTTTCTACCACTAACATAACTATTATATGTAACAGAAGAATACTGTTTGGCCACCTGCTGTAACCACCGCACCTATTTTCAAAATAGCACAGACCCATTACGGTTCTTTTTTTAGACTGTTGACAATGGTCGCGTTTTATGTCATACTTTGCATACACACAAGAAAGGACTTGTAAAGTCAGTCTCGTTTACCATGACAAGTAGATTCATCCCAATTTGTCAGGTATTCTTTTATGTCGGACTTGCCTGCATGTTGGGCCACAACATCAAGGGGTCTCTGTGATGGAGACCAGGGCTAAGAGCTCTGAGTAAAATACAAGGCTGAGGTGATTTCGAGAAAGCCTTGTAAGAAGCCAAGAGCATTTAACGGCTCACAGCACTGGGGTCATTGGTTCGATTCCCACCGTGGCCTTAACCGTGTGGAGTTTGTATAGTCTCCCCGTACTTGCGTGGGTTTCCTCCGGGTACTCCGGTTTCCTCCCACATTCCACAAATATTCTGTTAGGTTAATTGGTTCCCAACAAAATGAACCCTGCAATGTCTGTGTGTGCGTGTACATGTGGTAGGGAATATAGATTGTAAGCTCCACTGGGGCAGGGACTGATGTGAGTGTTCAAATATCCTCTGTACAGCGCTGCGGAATATGTGTGCGCTATATAAATAACTGGTAATAGTACAGGCTGCATTACCCATAGACGGCTGGTTGGTATTTCCCTATGTACATTGGAATCCTCCGTGCAATCATTACAGTTTTACACAGAGCAGTTTAAATATTTGAAGTCGAGATCTTTTTTTATTTTATTTTATAATCGTTTATCAAGAGAAGTAATCTCGCCTGTCACTCTCTTAGCATCCATTGTCTGCACTTCATGGGAAAGGGAACACGTCGGTCCGCGCTAAAGTCTCTCCGCCCACTTTATACAAACATGAATATAATGCAAATATTTATGTATCACACAGATATTGGGCATTATCTAGTGATCTCTGTGTATTGGCTCAGTGCCCCCGAGAGGCCAGCTAGTGTCATAGGATCTCCATCGCTCTCACCTCAGCGCGCTCTGCGGGAGGTTGTGTTACCCGGAGTATGCAACACCTCACTACGGCACCTTTAGCCCTCGCTTACACATCAGGTAGTGAGGTAACACTACAATAAGGGCCTGATTCAGCAAGGCTCACTACGTAGCGGACATTCGCTGCTTTAGCGAGCCCTGAAACGAACGCCGACCATTGAATGATTTCTCTTGCCTTCAGAAAATAAAAGCCAGTCGGAACGGACTTTTGTTTCCTCCGCCAATTGCCGAAGACAGGGAAGCAGCTCTCGGCAGGCATCAGCCCACCTGCGTTCCCAAGGAAACAACCCATTTCTATCTTTTCCCAAGGAAATTCCCAGCATCGCAAGGAAGGCTCTGTGCTAGACAAAAGCTACTGAAGCAGTTGATGTTGCAACCGATGTTGCGTTGATGGTGGATAAATTGGATCCTTCAGTACCCTGGAGCAATGACCAGATACCCCCCCCCACACACACACACACTTGCGTATGTTTGCACTTGATGCCAGCCGCACGGGATCTATGGGTGCCGCTACACCAGGGGCCATTGTTCTTTGGGAAAAAAAACTTATGATAAATGTTGTGTCTGTACATTAGGTAATAAATGTGACGCAGCGTCCCCTTATCAGCCATCCCAATGCCCCCCTGACACCTCTGTACCTGCATGACATTACCGCACTCACCTTCCTTCTCCCTAAGGTTATGTTTGTGCTATGAAGTCATCACCTGTGCACATACTGTAACCTGGGTGCGACTCCTTAATTGCTACAATGCACAATTAATCTAGAATTATTTGTGTGGGTGTGAACAGGTATTCTACAAATTAACTATTTATTTATTTATAAACCTTTATTTAAATAGTGGCAGCTTGATATTTAGTGCGTTCCAGCTGCGGCTACATCGTCCAACGCAGTCCTTTCACTGTCTGGAACCGGAGACAATTGGCCGTTGTGCCCTGCCCCAGTGCTGTGAGGCGACGGTGCTAACCACTGTGCCTCTGTGTCACCTACAGATAATAATAATAATAGTAATGTCATTGCATTGTGCACAGCTGATGTGAACCCAAACGTGGACATTTGGATGTGGTTGTGTCATTTGTCTAACGAGTGTTTGTATTGTCTTTTTTTTATTTTAAGGGAAAAGCTTCACACTTACCATCACCGTCTTCACCAACCCGCCTCAAGTGGCCACCTACCACCGAGCCATTAAAATCACAGTGGACGGGCCGCGAGAACCCAGACGTAAGTCAACTTTGTTTTTCGGGTGTCTTGCATTTACACAGATTACCACTTCCACACACTGGGGGAGGTTTATCAAAGCTTGCAGAGAGGTAAAGTGGAGAGAGATAAAGTACTAACCAATTAGCTTCCAAGTGTGGTCTCACCAATGCCTTGTAAAGAGGCACTATCACATTGGCATCCCTTGAATCCATTCCCCTTTTAATGCATGCCAGTGTCCTGTTTGCTTTTGCTGATGCACTTGAGCAGTGTGCCCTATTACCCAACTTCTAATCTATGATGACCCCCAAGTCCTTCTCTACAGCAGAATTCCCTATAACAACTCCATTTAGCCTATAAGTAGCTTGCTCATTTTTGTTCCCATAATGAATGTCTTTACATTTATCAAAGTTAAACTGCATTTTTGCACCTTACCGCCCACCTTTCCAGTTTTATTAAGTCACTTTGTAGTGTGTCCTCAAATATTGCAACTTTACTCACTATGACCAGGGCCGTAACTGGGGGGGGGCTGAGGGGGCACGCGCACCGGGCGCTGGAGGGGGGGGGGGCGCTGTCAGGTCCGGGGACAGCCAGCGGGGTTCCGGGTAGCCGCTGTAGCGGCAGCTTGACTCCGTCCGTCTCTACTCTCTCCTACTAGAGCGGCGGCGGGAAGCACTGGTGATGACTTTGAAAAGACTTGCCGGACGCGTCCGGCAAGTCTTTTCAAAGTCATCCCCAGCGCTTCCCGCCGCCACGCTAGTAGGAGAGAGTAGAGACGGACGGAGTCTCAGTCAAGCTGCCGCTACAGCGGCTACCTGGAACCCCGCTGCCTGTCACCGGACCCCCGCTGGCTGCACACAGGAGGTAATTTATGTTGTCAGCGGGGCGGTGAACAGGGGTGGGGTCTCCGGTGCCAGGGCCAAGGTGGTCATTTGGTTCCCCGTCCCATCCTGTCGGGGGGGGGGGGGGCACCAAATGACTGCCTTGGCCCGGGCACCGGAAACCCTAGTTTCGGCCCTGCTATGACACTTCCTATATCATTAATGAGCATATTAAGCAAGGTGGTCACTGAGGTATTTGTGATGTCACAGTTCCTAGCGAATGGCGAGGTCGCAGTGTGGTAAATATTGGCCCCACCCACAACATGGCTGCTTCTCCTGTGATTTGGGGACAAATACATGTGATATTCAGAACGTAAGGCACAGAAATGCTTTAGAAATGTATTGACAATGTTGCTATGACAGACACAGTAGGAGATTGTGCTCTGACTAAACGTCTCAGTATCTAATTTGTAATTCCGTATTACAGTGCTCCATGCTGGCAGTAGAAACTCTCACCCCAGGACTCTTATTTACATGCCAGGTACATAGAAATATCCCTGTGTTTGCGCCTTATGGGGGGGTTTAACACTAACCTAATCACTGACTTGTTATCAATAGGAAGCAGCTGTGCCTTTCATGTTTTATACATAAGATTTCTAATGTGTGAATAGATATATTTTTATTACTTTTATGAGGCAATAATTCCCATTATCTTACGTTTGCATGAGAATCACTCAACATTATCAGAGCTGAGAGTAGTGAGAAGGCAAATAGGCACTTACATGGGAATTGTATCGGAGCCCTGAAGACGTTGCCGATAGTAACCATCAAACCCTTAAGGAAAAATTTAATAAAGCTTCTAAAAATTAAAAGAGGTGTTGTTGCCCGTAGCAACCAAATAGATTCTGTCTATTACTTTTTAGGATGCAACAGAGAAATGAAAAGACATAATCTGATTGGTCACTATGGGCAACATCCCCTGTTTACATTTTTGAAAGCTTTAGTAAACTTACCCCCAACTGTCATTTTGTAGAATGTAATAGACCAGTTTCGTATATAGAATCCTTACCAGGATTCTACTTTCTGTTTTGGTATCACATTTGTGTATATATATATATATATATATATATATATATATATATATATATATATATATATATATATATAGATGTCATAACAGAGAGTGAGAGCAATTTTTGCAGGGACACTGATCTGTTTAAACTTGCTGGATATGGAGAGAGGGAGCTGAGAAGACTGCCCGCTGGAACCAGCAGATCCTCCTGTCTGCGGTCCCAGCGCTCCTCCTGCTAGACTGTCCCTTGCAAAATGGCCGCCGCCTTAAAGCAAACCGTTATTTAGGATGCAAGAGGAGGTCGCCGCCTCCTATAGCATCCTTAATAACCGTCTGGTGTGAGGGGGCGGACATTCTAACAGGAGGCTCTGCTATGCAAAGCGGGCAGCAGTGGACTGGGCGGCAGCGGTGAGGACAGGGAGGGGAGGAGAAGGAGGGCACCATGCCAGCAGCGACAGATATGGCCGCGGCCCCATTAACCCCCACCAATAGCTTCTGCAGACCCTGCGGTGCCTAAACTTAACTAGCGCCTCCAAGCCACCGTGGGGTCTGCAGAGCTATTGTTAAGCCACTGTTTCCATTCTACAAGTCAAATGGTGCTGAATAATATAATTTAAACAATCCCACACACATATGGAAACACGGACTGTAGGGAAAAACCCCACACATTTACCAAATTCACATCGGAGTTGTGTATATTTTAAAAGACCAAAGTAAGCATCCTGCAAGGTTATAGAGCAAGTTAAGCAGAAGACAGAATACGTCTATTTATACGCTGTACATTCTGGATCTCTCAGTACAAACTGTAAGAAAATACAGATGCTAAGTCACGCAGGGTCATTTCCATGTAACGTAATCCTAGTGTATAGATCACATGTCCAAATTATGCAGTATGTAACCGCATTTGTATGCGGGCGGACTCACCTGCCGTATCAATAACACACTTTGGTTTAATACATAGACAGGCTACAGTTGAAGCTTATTTTAGTAAGAAAGCTGCAATAATATGTGTAATCCCCCAGACCCCAGTAACGCGAGTTATTGCTTATGAAGAATTGTAGGACTTTAGCGAATTGCGTTGTGACTGTTTTTAATAAATACCAGTTATGGCCAGATCTCTGTTACTCAGCAGACAGCTAATTACTGATCATTTGTGCAGCGATAGTGCTGTACCGAGAAGTGTGTATTGTGTAACGATTGATAAGTTCCATACAAAGGAATGTAGCATAGGTGCCGTAACCTGTAGCAACCAATAAAACGTTATTTTCTCAACCACACTGCAGGGAAGGTCCAATCAGCAAAGTCAAGTTGTTTTTTTATTATGTCATTTTTATATTGACAATGACATCACACAGTGGGAGGCGTGGTTAGGCTCACACGGTTTCAAAAAGTTCCCCAGAATTCTTAGTCATAAAGTGCCTCAGTGATGTCAGTGGTTCCAAGGAGTTCCATTTCCACCTATGTTCAGTCAACAACATGGCTGCCTCTACCATGTATCGCCCCCCTTCGCCGGCCACCACACTCTTAATGATCACATATGCTCTAACATATGAGATCATTAACGCAAGGGACAGCTCTTGCGATAAGAGCTGTCCCTTGCGATGCGGTGCCGGTGCTGGACTTCCGGGTCTGAGACCCGGGAGTCCATCTGCACATGTGCAGAGCACGGCGCCGGCAGCGGGGCATGCTTGGTGAGATCCGTGACGGAGACCTCACACAGCTCTGCGGTAAGGAGCCCATAGGCTTCTGCAGGTAATCGCCAGCTTCTGCTGGCGATTCCCTCCGCAGCGCTGACACTGTGGAGGGGGGGGGCAGAGAATACAGAAATGCGGTAAAAACCCTGATAACTGGGTTTTTACTGCATTTCTGGTTTAGAGCATCAATATACTACACACAATTATTTAGGCAATAAAAAGTTGCACAACAGTGAAGACAGACTCTAGTTATGAAACAATTAGCTGTAAAGCGAAACTGCGATAAACCACTGATCCAGTTCCTGCATTACAATTTATTAGTCTTTTATTTAAAGATAAAAAGAATCCCAAAGAAAACAGTTGGCTAATTATTTGCCTACGGACATGGAATAAAAAAACATAAAATAGCGAAAAGGAAAAAAATATTTCAGGGATGAACAGAAAACAAGTCCGGGAGTATAAAGAATGTAATATAGTAAGTGTTTTATATAGCTGTATATACCGGTCGGGGACAAGCCCGTGGATCCTTAAAATATCTGCTAAAAATGCCAGCGACTGTTCTGTTGGTATAAATAAATACATATACAGCCCAATCAATTAATTGACATTTACATTTTGTACCCCAAACAAAAAGAACAGTCGCTGTGGGTGGCACTGGCATTTTTTGCAGATATTTCGAGGATCTCTTACATCATCGTTGTCACTCAAAGGGTTCACCCATGTATTTGTTGTCTCCCTACGGTGCCTTTATACTCTATGCTTAAGTACGACGGAGAACCCCCTCCTTTCTCCAAGGTTCTCGAGTTTAGTAAATATCTGGGGCGGGATGTAACGGAGTCCGTGTTCGGCAGCAGTGTGGAATTCCAGCGGGACTCGGATGTTTTATTAACGGTGCAATCATTCCCATGCCTTGTAAACGATTGCCCCTTTAAAAAAAAAAAATTGGCCGAGTGCCAGAGTGCGTTTGTCACTTTTTTCTTGTGCTGATAAAAGCGAGTTGTACAAAGGAAAATTGTCTCTGCAAACTTTCTTCAATTTTAAATCCCCTTTAATCCTGTCCAAGCAGAGAATGATTGACCTGTCACTGTGTCACCTTCCAAGTAAGAGCAGGGTACTGTCACAGTGGTACGCAGTCTTTTGGTGGCTGGATGCTTTGTTAGTGTGGGGATATTGGGCCTGATTCTGGTTAATTCGCTAAACAGCTAATATTGCTGCTTAGCGAGCGGGCTAACAAACGTGATGCAAATTCGCATCCTTGCGAATGAACCAGAATAACCCCCAAAGTGTCTTGTACAGCTCCTGACTGTTAAGTTACAGGCTGGGTTTAAAAAAGGGACAGTTAGGAGCTGATTGGCCGGTAATAAAGTACCAGGCACTTTATCACTTCTCCTCCCTTATCACTGCCTCATACATCTACCCCACGGCTCTTTACAAAGCCAACCTGAATCACCCTCTTGGAGTGAAAGTTCCACACAGTTCAGAACCCCCTCCTCCCTGGAGCTGTGTGTCCTCCGGTGTGACACAGCACCGGGGGAACAGATAGACTCATTTCCGCATGATCCCTGTGAGTCACAGCACAGAACACAGGTAACCAGAGAAAGGCTGTGCCTCCGTGGGTGGCTCCAAGGCTTGTTCCTTCGTTCACCTCTGAGCAATTATCGTGCACTTAATAAGTATGTGTAAGTCGTATACAGGGAGAGAAGAAAAGCGCAGCGAGGACAGGAACAGTCAGTTAATCCTCGCTGAGCGTATTACCTATCTGGCAGCTTAACCCCGACACTGCCAGGGGGGATGGAAGAAAGTCTTGCTGGTCTGCTGCCAGGTCAGCCACAAGTCAAGGCGGTTTTAACGCAGCGTTATCTAGCCCTGTGTCACCAACGCTGTTGTGTTACTACAAGTCCCAGCATGCCCTGGCAGCCCAGGAGTATTATCTTTAATTGTAGTAACCGCACAGATCCTTCCTGGTGAATCCAGGGCTTAGAACGCAGAAGAGACTAGAGAGTTTAGGAGCCTGCCTGTGGAATGCTAATATTATGCTTTCCCACCACAGTAACCTCTAATCTATTATAATAACTGACTGGGAGATGCGTAGCGGCGCTAGGATCTGCTGTTTTGCCGTAACCGTCCCTTTAAAAAAATTGTAAAAACAAATAAAAGCACAAAAATTGTGCCCTCTGTCCACAGCCAGCAGCCCCCCGAGGATGCCAGTCATACTCTGCAGTGCTGTGCGTGGCAACGCCTTTACTGTTTAGAGCGATGAGTCAAAGATCTATGTTGGGGCTGTTTATCAAATGGTTTACTGACTATTCAGCAGTCATCAGATACATTATCTTTTAATCCTCTTTAATAGCGCTCTGGAATGCTCTTCGGCGTATAACAGGCATCAGGGGAGAGATATATGTGGAAAAATATAAACAAGCCCTGTTACAGTAAGGGGTCGGGATACTTGTATATAGATCCGTCCATCTCACCTCCCCACCCCCCCCCCCCCTTGATTTTTTATTTTATTTTTAAATGTCCCCTCAGCAATCAGCATTTACATGCAGAAGTTAAGAATGTCGGAGGGTGTTAATAGGGAATTAATGAAACGGTGTAACCTGATGCGAGCAGGGCACTTAGCAGTTACGTAAATGGCAGATAGTGTGTGATTTTGGCACGCTATATGATCTGGCCTCTGATTAATCCCCGCTGGTAACACCTTAATTCTCCATTGTCTCCTGTCTTTTTACGCATTGCAATTGTTTGCAGCGGGGGGGGGGACTTTTTGTATTGTGTGGGGTCAGATCTTTAACGTGTAATGGAAACTCCCGTAACTGATCAGACTGAGGAGGTTTAATGTGGTCGCAGTTTTTGGCTAATGGGTGGCGCCAGCCGACCATTCGCAAGGCGGGGTTTGGTGGACTCGTGAATCATACAGAATAACCCCCTATGTTTGCAGGGACCCTACTGTCTATGCTGTGTATGAATACTGTCCGTCATTTATACTTGGTACACTCCAGCCCTGGGCTCCCTTTCTGTCTGGGCCCAGGAGTCCCAGCAGTTCCCACCTGCTGTATGTTCACCATTACCGATGTGTAAGGTATAATATGACAAATCTTCAGGTCTGTACACTCGTGTAAATGCGTATGGTGCTTGGCAGCAGAGCTAACCTTCCTTTGCAGCAATCTACCCCCCTCCCGTAGCCTGACCCTAACCCTCGCTGCTAGTGCCTAATCTACACACACCCCACCGCATAACCCCTCACCCCACAACCTATCACCTCCTTTTGAGGGCCTATACCTACCCCCCTCCCTGCAGCCTAACCCTAAAACCCTAACCCCATGCCCCACCCCCCTTCCCTTCTCCGCCTGCATGCTACCTCTACCCACATACTGGTCTTCTGACAGTAGTTGGGATAGCGGCATCTGTATACTGAGCGCCATTATCCTAACCGCCTCCCATTAGAACAGATGGGAGGAGTTCACAATACAGATTAAACTCCAAGAGGCATTCCAAAGCCTCTCTGCTCTCTACAGCATGTTCCATGTAACTGTGGTTGCCATGGTAGTCACCTGAAAATGGAAATTGTGTAGAATTTTTCATCATTAATAGCAGCTTATAAAAAAACAAGGATAAGGGTAACTAACAAACATCTTATAGCCTGCCATAAAGATTTCTGTTTATGACGGTTTAATTATCTAACGGTAACAATGTCTGGGGTTGCGGCTTGCCCACAAAGATGGAACTCACAATTGTGATGCCAAAGCTGGAAAACCTATTATGGGAAATATATACTCAACCCACACATCACAAAAAATGTAAATATATAAAATTTGACAGGACGGTGTTTATTTTCCCTTCATCTGCGCCGCCCCCAGAGCCGCGGCGCGGCCTGTTTATATTCAGGAAGCCTGTAACGCTATCCACTAAGCATATACTATTTGCACCTCATTACAATGCACACCAGACCATATAACACGGCCTCAGTCTTGTTTTCCATTGTCAGAATGCTTGTGGTTTGGCAACGGCACCAGTTTTCCTGTTGTTCTTACACCGGATTTCTGTGTCACAACCTTAACATATAAACCAGCGGTAAGGTTCATCGGCCTTGATGCGTCTGGCGTGTTTCTTCTTAAGCCGCCGTGCCGCAGACTGCTCTCCAGAATCTGCTGTTAGCTATCTGCACGACCAAGCCGCAAACAGCTCCTCCTGACCGCACCGCTTCCCCGCTGAAAGCTAATACTGCTCGATTCATTCTGTGCAGCCGGTGTACTGCCAAGGAAAACAGTGCAAAGAATAACTCGCTTGTATGCTGCTTGGAAGGATCTCAGAGGCCTTGGTTTCTTAATACTATACAGTAGCTCACTATATCTCCTCCGCAGCTGCGGAGACAACCTTGGGTCGGATGAAGTGCTGCAAAGACAGGTATAAACAGCAGCACTTGAAGTCTATGAGGCATCAAGAAGAATGTATATTTCTTCTGGGAAGCCCCTGGGGATCCCGCACAGGGATTGAGACTGTTCCATGTTCTCGGAGGGTGTGGATCAATAGATCTACAGTGAAAAGACAGTTAAGAGATCAACCGTTTATAGGGCCTGATTCATCCCTAATCGCGAATTCACAGCCTTGGCGATCTTTTGGATATAGGCATTGAGTCGTCCTTGCCAATAAAGCCATCACTGGCCTTCGCAAGTTGAGTGAAAGGCACCGAGCATATGGGGACTGCATACCGGTGTTTCCTGGGAAACGCTGGTGTTCCCCCGGCTGTTGGGAGGGACGCTAATAAAGGTGAAAGGCGCGTATCCATGACAACGCTAGTACACCTTTTTGAGAATTGCATGACGCACGGTTGCGATTCCGAGCCACGGGTGTGACTTCCTGCACCAGATGGCAGTAGCGGCCATATTGCAGCAAGGATAAGCGCGGCTATGTCTGTATGTGACCTTGGGAGGCTCACTTCGGACAAGGCGCCTCTCTGCCGGTGCTTCTGCTGCGCCTGTCATGCGTTTCCCTGTCTCGTATTTGGTAAATGAAGCAGAATTGCCGCTGCAAAATGACGATTGAGTTCCCACTGGTTGCGCGAAGGGGAACCTCAACTTTTACGTATCGTGTGAATTACCCACAGAGGTTCGGAGTTGGCGCCATGCCAAGATCTGCAAGGCGATGAAAGGCCGGCTCTCTGTGTCACTGTTTGCTGATTGTTTTAGGCATTAACGTGTCACACAGATAGAAAACGTTGTATTGTTTTATTGTTCCGCACCTACGCCTTTGTGTGCGCGTCTCACATAATTATACCACAAACAGTGTCCAGAAGGCAGCTTTCCACAATCCACCATGTGGGAAAATATACATCTCCCGGAAATGAAGTCAAAAGGAACTTGGCAAGGCCAGAGTAAAGTAGGGCGCAGCTCGTAAGCCTGCCAACGGCTTGTGTGAAAAGGGCAACGTGGGTCAGGTATCAACAAGACACCCGTATCACCTGCACTTGATATGTGACTATATAGAAAATATTCACAAAGAGCACTAAAGCGTTGGTTCGTTTCCAGCTTTAGATTGTGAGCTTTTGTGAGTGGCGACCCCTTACCATTTCACGTTTCCCCCCGCGCCCGTTACCTTCCTCTTTAATAGCACAGTGCGGCAGCAGACGTTGGAGCCATATAAACGAATAATATCCGATATCGCAAGCACCATCGCCCCTCATTTCATATCACCTGACCCTAGAACAGGCTTGGCCAACCTGTGGCTCGCTAGATGTTGTAAAACTACAAATCCCAGCATGCCTTGCCACAGTTTTAATACTACCTTATAGCAAAACTGTGGCAAGGCATTATGGGATTTGTAGTTTGACAACATCCGGAGAACCACAGGTTGGCCTGGCCTGCCCTAGAAGCTACTTAGTAAATATAATAAAGAGCTCATTTCGGCCTAGGCCCAAAACGGAAATGATGGGGAAAACCATCAGCTTGCTGGCTCTCTGCGCGAGATAATAATCTGAAGAGAATAAAATAAATCTTTTATCCATGCAAATAAAGCAGGCGGGAGAGGTGGCAAAATGCTATCGCGCTGGCAAGCCGCAGTTACAGCCATGAAAGGAATTAATATTTACAGTTAATATTAACGTTGAAAAAAAAAGCGAGGGTCTGCCAAAACGCTTCACTTTTTACGCTCCGGCGTCCAAGCCAGGTGGAAAAGGGCCAGACTGAATAGTTACTGTACGTACAAGTCAATGCAGTTTGTTTTGCTGTGTGTTTTTATTTTCATGACAGAAAAGACCCCGCTTGTGGGTCAAGTTGAGCAAACAATATTCTATTAAAAACCTTCTGCAAAGTACTTTCACTTTGAGCTGTGACAGTTTTTAGCCCACAGACTCTTCACTCTCCCCCCCCCCCCCAGTCCCTATCTGCTCCTACCTCCAACCTCTGTCTTCACAGATCCATATTGCTCCATATGCAGCAAGTTTGAAACAGATCAGTGTCCCTGCAAAAATAGCTTTCACTTTCTGTTATGACCGCATTTAGCACACAAAGGAGTAATTTGGTCCGTGTATAGATAGATATGGATTCATAGTACTACATGTAAGGTTAACATGACTGTATTGCCTGCTCCTGTCAGAGTGTGGCGCTGTGACATCATGGAGCAGCTCTTTGCAGTGCAGTTCGTGGTATCTAGTAAGTTGCCATGGCTTCCCCACCATGACAGCAGGGAGGCGCTGCAGAGACAGTGACAGCAGGGAGGCGCTGCGGAGACAGTGACAGCAGGGAGGCGCTGCGGTGACAGTGACAGCAGGGAGGCGCTGCAGAGACAGTGACAGCAGGGAGGCGCTGCGGAGACAGTGACAGCAGGGAGGCGCTGCGGTGACAGTGACAGCAGGGAGGCGCTGCAGAGACAGTGACAGCAGGGAGGCGCTGTGGAGACAGTAAAAACACTGGGGGCCAGATTCTCTAAGCTTCAAAAGTGATAAAATGGAGAGTGATAAACAGCCAGCCAATCAGCTCCTACCTAAAATTTTTCAAACACAGTCTGTGACATGGCAGGTAGGAGGTGATTGGCTGGCTGTTTATCACTCTCCATTTTATCACTTTTGAAGCTTAGAGAATCTAGCCCCCAGTGTGGGACTTACAGGGCTATATTACACCCCCAATGTCTTCCTACTTATATAGTAGAAAAATGGCATCTTCTTAGGTAAAAATAAATACCGTATTGATACTTAAGAGTTGTGGCCGGCCGTGTAGCTAACTGATCCTCTTCCTGTCATCATGCTGTAACGATGACATACCTCCCAACTTCTGTGTTGGGGAAATAGGCGCCGCGCGAGCGCCCGAAAAGGGGGCGGGTGTATGCAAATGAGGGCACGGTTTATGCTAATTAGCCGCAACCTCATTTTTATACGAGAATAGACGCTGTGCGCATGCGCACAGTGTCTATTCTATTAGATTGGGGGGTCTCCCAACGGCCACCTCCCGCAGCGGGACAATGCCTGCCGCGGGTGGGACAGCGGGACAGGACCCGAAAATCGGGACTGTCCCGCTGTAATCGTGACAGTTGGGAGGTATGCGATGATGGGCCTATTTTTATGTGAAGGCCTGGAAAAGTAGTCCCATCCCCTCCATTTCGAATCCAGCCCTCACCCCATAAATAGAACATCCTTGGTGACTGCCTAGGTTCACCTAATGGTAGAGAGGGCCCTGCATGTACACACCCACATATCCATTGAGAGCCCCGGTAACTTCTTTGACACTACAAGTCCGTGCATGCATAATACGCAAGGTAACAACTTTCTTTCTTGTGGCTTTTCTGACATTGCCAGGTTTTCAGGGTGTTTTCGTTGCATTTTAGAATATCGCTTTTTTTCAGATCAGACCAGTCCTGGGCACATCAATGTAAATGGGGAGTGTTCATGTGATGTATATATGTATATATATATATATATATATATATATATATATTTAATTTTCTCCATCTGGCACCATCTATTGTCTGTCAGTACGCAAAACACTTGAAATCCCCCCCATAGAGGTGAGGAGCCTTTCATTATATAGGGAATATATATAACATACCCGTTAGATCTGGCAGTACGAGTAAACCTGTGACTATTTGGGCAGTTAGAAATGTAAGGAACATAAACATAAAGGCATCGATCCGCCACCCACAGAACAGTAGTGCTCATTTTGCCAATAAAACGTTTTATAGACGAGTAACTTGGGTCAACCGGCATAATTGTATTTGCAGTAATTCCGTCAGGGCAGGTTCAGCGGTTACAAATAAAGCCGGCTCAGAGATGGTTGGGGCGTGTGGCGTTGTATCTCGTATTTATTTTATTTTCTGTGTTTATTTTACATGACTCTGGAAGAAGAAGAAGCTGTTAATTATTACTAAAATCATTCACTGCTGTTCCCAGGTCACTCACATTACGCCCCGTTCCCAACACAACCTTGATTCTTCCGCAGCGCCGCCATGTCATGTATCCAAAACGCAGGAAGCTCTCAGTAGCCTATACATACACAACGTACAATTTCCAGGTTCCTGTTATGTTAGTGTTTTAAAAAAAAAAAAAAAATAGCAAAAAAGTTTTTTTCGGCAAGATGGAATTTTTTTTTTTTTTTTTAAGGGAATGCCCGAGTTTCAGCTTCTACGGGAAAAGTGTGTTTTGGATTTAAATAAATTTGAATTAAAAAAACGTATGTCGGCAAAAAAAAAAAAAACGTGAAAAACTCGTGCCAATCTGGATAATTCCTCTTTTTTTTTCACTCTCCGAACTATTATTGGGATGTTTGGCAAAGCAGCGACATAAATTGTGTTCATTGCTGTCTACTTGGCAATGCAGCCCCAGTTCTTTAATACAAAAGGATGATACAGTACTTAAAATAGCTCGTATTATCAGACAACTAACATATGTAAACAGCTCGCGTGACTCCAAGGGTGAAATGTAATAGGATGAGAGATTCAGAAAGTGAGAGATTTGGTAAGAAATCTCCAGGTGTTTTTTAAAGCGGCAATCATTTACTCTGCACAGCCAGTTTAATTTTGAAGTGTAATCATTTACACTTCAAAATCAAACTGGCTGTGCAGAGTAAATGATTGCCGCTTTAAAAAACACCTGGAGATTTCTTACCAAATCTCTCACTTTCTGAATCTCTCATCCTATTACATTTCACCCCAAGTGTTTGCATGTAAGTCCACTGTCATGAACTAGAGAGCTGAACAGAGGCCGGAAATTTGCATGCTTGACAAGTTAAGGAGCTTCAGCAATGTTTCCCCTGCTAAAGTAGGGGGGAAAAAATGGATATATATTTTTCAAACTACACAAGTCTCTTTTTTTCCTAGATAAAATCATTGCATTAAAGCCGTCTCCATTTCTCAGTGCAGCGTGAAATGTGATACATGCCTCCTTCGCCAGGGGAAGAGAGAGCCGGCCGCTCAGATCCCAAGCCCCAATAAAAGTTTACACATACTTTTATTTTAGAAATTGTAGCAACTGGAAATTTTGCTTTTGAAATGCAAATTTGGGACAGCTGGAAAAAATTATCCCGCTCCTTGTTGAGAAAAAAAAAAAAAAATAGTCTCAGACGGCCAGGAAATAGACAATGATGTTGGGATGTGATGTAGCCGAAGCCGTTTGTATACCAGAATGTTGCAAATGATTCGTTATTAAAGGGGCATTAAACCTGAGCAATCGCTTCATCTGGTTTTACACGATGCGCACAAAGATTTATGGACTTTTGCTGAAAAAAGTTTCCAAATCTGTTTAAGGATCTCGATAATACGGCAAAGAAAACTATTTCAGAAAATACTTTGTATGGGGCTTATTCGCTAGATTTGTACTCTGGGGACTAAATAGGTCCCATCCGAATTTGCCACATTTGAATACAACTTCCTCTAATTGGGGGTCAACCATCCGCCAATATCAGAAGAGTGAAGCTGGGTAAATATTAGGCGATTTTTGAAGCAATATGCACAATAATGATATCGTGATTGGTATTTTCATGCATGTCGTTAAGTGTGTTTTCGTTGACGATGCGCACTCCTACGGGCCGTTAACAACACTCAATGGGCCAGATTCTCTAAACTTCAAAAGTGATCAACTGGAGAGTGATAAACAGCCATCCAATCAGCTCCTACCTGCCATGTCACACACTGTGTTTCAAAAACGTCAGACAGGAGCTGATTGGTTGGCTGTTTATCACTCTCAATTTGATCACTTTTGAAGCTTAGAGAATATGGGCCAATGTCTTTTTTACATGCAGCTCAATGTACACCATCTCATGAATGACAGCATGCTCCTGGATGTGGCCTCTGAATGATATTGTTCAGTCTGTTGCCGCTGTATCCTTTGTCCAGGAGTACCAGGCAGTTTAAGGGAAAATCCCTAACGATATTGTTCGTGGACGATCGCGTGTAATCTGTACCCAGCTTTAAAAGCCTTTTTTCCAGTCCCATTTGCATTTCTGATATGCATAGGAAAAGACACACCCCCCCAAACGCCAAAAAAGTATATTTTTATCAGAAATATATTCTGCGGAGTGCATTGATTTGATGTGTCTTATCACGATTAACCAATCAGCTTATCTGTATAATATGGAATATGCTTAGAGAAATTGTTCCGATTCTGTCCTGTACAATGAATGTAATTAGAAGTCTAACTATCTCTGAAATAGGTTATCTTTCAGTCAGGGTTTTAGTTATTGTCGTTACCCATAAAAGCACTGGTTCTCAACCTCGGTCCAACAGTGCATGTTTTCCAGGTCTCCACACAGAATCACAGGTGAAATAATTAGCTCCACCTGAGATCTTTTAAAATGTGGCAGTGAATAATGAGTGCACCTGTGCACCTTCCGGGTGACCTGGAAAACGTGCACTGTTGGTAGGGTCCCGGGGACCGAGGTTGTGAACCACCGTATAAAAGGCTACGCAAGGACTTGCTAAGCTACGTCACAACGGGAATACCTAACATTACTTTACATTTCACATTGAGTGATGGCCTTCTATGTTCCGCTCGGTCTGATGTGTCTCCTCCCCTCTTACTATTTAACAGGACATCGCCAGAAACTAGACGAGCAGACTAAGCCCGGCAGCTTGTCGTTTTCTGAGCGGCTGAGCGAACTGGAACAGTTACGGCGGACGGCGATGAGAGTCAGCCCACACCACCCAGCTCCCAATCCCAACCCACGCGGATCTCTGAACCATTCCACCGCCTTCAATCCTCAAGCGCAGAGTCAGATACAGGGTGAGTGCCCTGCCACAGCAGACCCCCTCCGTGTCACCCGTTTATTCTAATTCTTCTTACCCAGTCCAAAAATATGTGTTGGGTTTTATGGGGTTTTTTTTTATGATGGCGGTGGTTAATTGGGATGCTGGTGTGTGTGGAGCAATAGGAGAAGATGTGGGCGTTTTGCCTATAGAAATCCATCAGATTCACTCAGTCGTTTGTCTTGCACGCTCTATAAAATGATACCTAGAATCTGATTGGTTGCCATGGGCAACACCTCAACTCACTTTTAAAAAGTATGATTAAAGGCCTCGTCCCTTAGCAGTTGGTGTTATTAGCATTGTAGGAACTGGGCAAAGCAATGCACCAGGTCTCCCACCCATTCACGAGAACCAATGAAAAATGTAAAACATGCCCCTCCTGCAGTCACGCCCACCGTCTCACCATATTCTTTCATACAGTCAATGTCTGGCAGCACTGTGATTTGTGGGTAGCTTTAGTCATCAACCAATCAGCATGCTGACAGACACTGGGCCAGATGCACTAAGCTTCAAAAGTGATAAAATGGAGAGTGATAAACAGCCAGCCAATCAGCTCCTGCCTGACATTTTTTCAAACTTAGGGGCAGATGTATTAAGCCTTAACAAGAGATAAATGCAAGGGTGATACAGGGAGATAAGGGTTCAGCCAATCAGCTCTTATCTGACTTTTTTCAAACACAGCCTGTGACATGGCAGTTAGCAGGTGATTGGCTGGACATTTATCTCTCTTTATCACCTTTGCATTTATCTCTTGTTAAGGCTTTATACATCTGCCCCTAAGTTTGAAAAATGTCAGACAGGAGCTGATTGGATGGCTGTTTATCACTCTCCATTTTATCACTTTTGAAGCTTAGTGCATCTGGCCCACTCTCTGTCTGGCTTCAGGCCCCTACTGCTAGGAGGCCCCTAGAATTGTGGGACCTTGGACAGCTGCCCCGTGCACATGTACCTGAATGTTGGCTACTTTAGTCAGAGGTGACATGACAGCTGTTTCAGCGTGTAGACAGGAACCTTTACAGCTGGTTGCTTTAGTTGCGTTGATGGGTTGTAAGTTGCATTAAATCTGAAGATCTCGGGTTGTGTTCTGTTCTATAGACCGTGGTACTTAAAACTTGAAGTCCTGCAGTGTATTCCTGAGGCACGAGGCACAATATTTCAAAGCGATATTATGTTTTGTGACATTCATTGCAGATTTGCTTTACATATGTTTCATATTGAAAACAAACTTTTTTTTTGGGGGGGGGGGTTAAAAATTAAAGATTAATTACAAAATAAAATAAAATTGTGAGTGTGTAAAGCATTTAAGAATAAGTCAATTTAAAAACACTGAAGCCGCTGCGTGGAGCTCCTGCGTGCCACGTTAAAAACCCAGAATGAGCACTTAAAATGTTTGCAGCGGTCTTTAAATCCGATACAGCCGAGACTGCAGCCGCTGCACGCAGAGCTGAACAGGTGACAGGTCCCACACGCAGCCACACATGTCACACTCGTCGCCCCCCGGTATCCCAGAGGAATCTGACGGATGCTACGCTTCTTAAGGGCTTAACTTTACTGCTCAGGAAACAATTGTTCAGATATCACAGAAAGGAGACAGAAGTTGGCTTCTAGTTTGATATCAGCAAAAAAAAATAAAAAAATAACTTTTTATTTTTTTTAAGTTGTATTTTAAAGTTTGTCCTGAAGACTTACGCTCACTTTGAATGTCTAGGTAGGTCCCTTTAAATTAAAAAAAGTTTGAATGTGTCATCAACTTCAGATTACTTTAATAGTACATAGCCCGCTAACACTTTTTTTAGGGTGCCCACACACTAGAAAGATCTGCGATCAAGATTTAGCTAAAGATTTCCCTTCAACTCCCTGTCAGTCCTGGACAAAAGAATTTGTGCAAAAAATACATTTTGACAAAGATTTATCCTAAGATTTCAGAAATTTTTTATCCCCTTCAATAGTATGCAAGGATATTTTCTGGGGCTGTTCTGTGGTGAAGGCATGGTGGTGAAGGCATGGTGGAAGATTTCCGTGCATGCCACTGAAATCTAGGTGTGTGCCCATTGTGGAGCCCCCCCCCCCACACACACACATGCACAAACACACACATCCCCACTGTCGCTCACCAAGTCGTCCCCAATTTTTTCTAATGTAGGTCGAATGTCTACCTGGCAATTCCCCGGCAACGATTGGCAATCTGACCTTCCCTTTTGCGCACTCTGATGGTCTGTGATTTGTCGGGGGGGGGGTCGTGAAAATCCTCCATGTTAAAAATCCTGACTAGTCGTTTCCAATCATTTTTGGGTCAGAACCAGTAGATTGGATTTCCAACATGTTGGATTTTTACATCACATGGCGCAATTAATCAGAGATATGACGAGTGACAAAACACGTCCATAGAATATAATGTAATAAAAGATTATCAATAAAGCAGATTATGTTGTAGCCGTTTAGCTATATACATAGTAAAGTAGTTATAAATGTATGCATAGCGAAGTATAGAAGAGACATGTACTATACCTCAAACAAAATAAAATAATAATCCTGTGGTAAGGCAACTTGCCTGAGCGCCCAGAAGTATATAGAGCCCTTTTGTGTTTTACATTCCCCTGCCGCGCACTGTAAGCATCGCAGCTGTTTTTCTGCAATCTCGTGTTAAAAGAAGTAGACCAGTCGTCTTACCCATAATGCTCTGCAGCGGGTGGTATGCACTAAAATAATATGGATGGGGAAGGTGAGACGGAGCGGCTCTCACTACCACGCTGAGATTCTTGTAGGAAACTGGCTCTAAGGACGCACTCTGAAATGTACGGCTCCTAACTGTCATGTCACAGGTTGTGTTTGAAAATAACAGTTGGGAGCTGTTTGGCAGGGCGTTTATCACTCTTTATCACCCTCGCGTTTATCTCTTTTTAAGGCTTCATACATCTGCCCCTCAGCCTGTAACGTAGCAGTTAGGAGCTGATTGTCTGGTACTTTATCTCTCTCCACTCTCGCCCTATAAGTCTTAGTACATCTCCCATTAGACTCCCATTGATTAATGGAAGATTAACTCGTTTTATGGTGCAAATAAGTTATTTTCCCCAGAGTCAGGGTTTCTCCCTATCCGCTAAGTAACTAAAGGGTTAACGCTGACGAAAAAAGTTCCATCCAGTGAAAAGTTTTCCTATGCAAAATGTGGCAAAGCCTTTTGAAGAAGGATGCCGGCGGCGAATGCCCCGACGCATTTCTCTTGCCGACATCTAAGGGTAGCGGGAGCAGAGGCCGGCAGCAGACACAAAAAGTAAACTTTATTCAACTAAACGTTAATAGTCATTTAAATATATGGCATAAATTAAGTATGTTTTTTTGGGAACAGGATCATTATTATTGTTATTACTGTCATTTAAAGGAAAAATGTGCGGCCCTCGGTAGGTTGCGGGGCCGAAGTGCAGCCTGGGAAATGTACAGGGTTACTCCTGACAGTGGGCCTTATTCTAGTTCACTCTTTCTGACAAAATCCTTCTTAGATGGACAAAACCATGTGCACTGCAGGGGGGCAGATGTAAAATGTGCAGAGAGAATTAGATTTGGGTGAATTATTTTGTTTCTGTGCAGGGTAAATACTGGCTGCTTTATTTTTTACACTGCAATATAGATCTCACTTTGAAGTAAAACCCCACCCAAATCTAATTCTCTCTGCACAAGTAACATCTGCCCCCCTGCAGTGCACATGGTTTTGTCCATCTAAGAAGGATTTTGTCAGAAAGAGTGAACTAGAATAAGGCCCAGTATGCTGTGCACATACACGGCGTGCGAGAGGGAAAGTACACCTGTTAATGTTAAACATCTAACCAAACAAGTCGGCAGACAAAAGAGAGGGAATGAAGAAACACCACATCAAATGCATGCGAGGCTGAAAGATTACCCTCCCTGTAGACGGAACATAAATTACAGGCAACAAAGCCGTTTATCTGGAGGCTCGCTCTGTGGGCATGCAAAACTAATGCAAAGTGATATTCTTGTGGCGCGCAGCACGCCTTGTTCTCTCCCAGGTGCAATCAGCCTACCCTTGTGTCTGACAGGCACTGCGCTCCTAATCTCCTGAAAGTGCCCTTCTTTAGCCAAACCCCCAGCAGCCCCCACCGCCGTCTCTCCTTTCTCACCGCTCAAAACTTTAGCACATGTTCTGGCGTGAAAACTTAGCGCGTTTTTAAAGCTAGGGTTCCAATTTTAAAAAAAAAGGTCAACACAAGGAATATGTGGACATGGGAATAGTTGACACATGAAAAAGTTGACAGGAATTCCTCAGGTTTTTGGGGTGTCAATTGTTATCCTATAGCGTAGGCACCCCCAATAACTGTACAGTGTTTCCTCACATGGCTATGTGAGGAACAGATACACTTTTCTGTTCCCAGTCGTATGGGGGGAATTTACTAAGGTACTTATGTAGTATCTGGGCTGCCGATTTAGAGATCGGATCGCATCGCATCGGATCGTATCGCATGCGACCAAATCGTATGCGATGCGATGGTCAAGATTTTTCCATAGGATTCAATGTTAAAATGGTCTGAGTCCATTTTAACATAGAATTCAATGGGAAAAAGGGGTCCTTTTCCTTTCCCCACTATCCAAGTGGGCATGGAGTTGGATATAAACCTGTGGCGAGCGTAGCGAGCCACCGAGCCCAAAGCGTGGCGAGCGTAGCGAGCCCCGCGAGGGGACACAGAATACTTTTTAAGAAATATGCGGCCCCTCGCGGGGCTCGCTTCGCTCGCCACGCTTCGGGCTCGGTGGCTCGCTGCGCTCGCCACGCTATATAAAATCAACTCTATGCCCATTTGGATAGTGGGGAAATGAACAGGACCTTCTTAACATTGAATCCTATGCAAAATCGCATCGAATCGCATCGCATCGCATCTGATTGTATGCCTTAAGGTAAGGCATACAATCACAAAATCGGCAGCCCAGATACTACATAAGTACCCAACAGTTTTGCTACTAGGGGATGTTAAAACTATGGCAAGGCATGCTGGGATGTGTAGTTTCACAACAGCTGGAGGGCCACCGTTTGGACATGCCTGATAATACATAACTCTGGCAAAGCCAGGACCTTCACCACCCGGGACATGCCGTAAAGAATTAATGAATAAATGCTTTCTTAGTTATTTATGTAAAGAAAGCATTTTTCATTGGAATTTTATTAAGCTATGAATTATAAATTTGAATATTTTATTCAAATTGGTATTTATGCTTCTTACAACCCTCTTCCACCAGTTCCTCTATGTGCTGCGAAACCGGTTCGCTAACGTGTCGACCACTCTTGGCGCTGCCAGCCAGTATGGCAGCATTTTCTAAGGGTGAATGATTTTCTATTGCTGCGTCGGATAACGAGTTCCCGGATAAATGATCCCATACCAGTGTTCTTAAATGATTCCTAGACCACTGTACACCCTCCTCATAGCACAGCTATGTGCGGGCCGCGCGGGAAAGGAACGTCTCAGCAATTAGGCAGGACCGTTAAGATCGTTGAAAAGAAATACTCAGCCTGTCTGTTTAAATTAAAACTGAGGCAACTTTCTTAAAACAAAATATGAGAAGCAATTATTTATGCTTATTCTGCAGTGCCAAGGTTCCGTTTGAATGTAAGCATATAGCCAGATTTGGGGGAACAAGAGAGAACAACATCAATCTCTCACACAAAAGTGTATTCACACAGGGAGTGCTGTAGGGTAGGTAACACAATGCAGTGTTTATCAGGCTGCTGGCAAGCACGCCTGCAGGTAACATGTCTGTACCAGCAACACGGGTTCCCTGAACACAATAGAGAGTGGCTCAGAACCAAACCTGTTTGACTCTTTTATGTGGTGATACAGTACAGGCATAGTGTATAAGAAGATGGCACCAGCGCCATTTTCCTCAGTGACGTGTCTCGAGAAGAAATCACCTCACAGGCCGCATACATTTGTGATACTTGGATTTCCCTCCCTTCCACGGTTTCTGGTCAAATTGGAGTTCCTTGAGCGTGGATATAATATTAGGATTACCCAGAGTCCTTCAGTTTATGTATTGTCATTGATTTACTGCTGTTATTGGCGCTGATGCTAAGGGGCCTATGTATTAAAGATATCCAATAGAGGTACCAACAGAAAATATCTCTGACAGTGCCTGCATTTCATAGGTGTTGTAATTGTTACCTACATGCTCATTGCTAGGGGTTTCTTGCTTGTTGCCAGGGGTTTCATGCTCATTGCCAGAGGTGTCATGCTCGTTGGCGGCAACAGTGTTCTCAGGAATCCTGGCACTTCCAAGTAACATTGTATGTGCTGTGCTTCTCTGACAGAAACTAGAGGTCCAATATGACATAGCATCTGGCTCCTGCTACGTAGTGGCCATTTTCAGAGGGACATTTTTAGCAGATTTGGCATGGAATCTGTACAACACAGACGCCGGTACCCCGAAGACACGAGTAGCATGCAGAGGCTATTGCTACGCCATTGACGTTACTGTTAAGGTGCGTACACACTGGGAGATATAATAAACAATATGGGTCATTTTGACCCTTTTGAGCGATATCGTTCATTGTATCACCCAGTGTGTATGTTTCCTACTCTGAACGATGTGCACCCCTACGACTCGTTAATGGTCCACCCCGTCATCTGTACATGTACAGACATGGGAGCACACATCATGCCACACCAGACTAGACCGTTACATACAAACATGCAGCCCAGATGCCAAACAACAGAACCATACGCAAATAAATTTGTATGGATGGCCAATGGTCACACACAGTTGATCGCACCCATCAAAATACGTTTCTTGGCCTATCCGTTTGAACCTAAACACATCGCGCCACCTGACAAGTGATTTAAAACGGACAAATCACGTTACACTTTTCTTACCACTGGTTTGCTATCCAAATGCGACATGGGTGGCCAAACTGGGTGGTATTGGATCAAAAGTGTGTCCGTCATTCTCTATTATTGCTGTCAAAAAGACGACCACACAGAGACAGACCAATTCTATTTTACCAAAATGGTCAAATATAATCCGACGGCTCGTACACATTTCGGGCTTGACATTTCAATATCTGGCCATCGGCCAAGGGGCTGATATCGCTGCCAACTCCGCAGCTTGTGCGGCCATCAGAAAGTTCCCAATTTAATAAAACTACTGTATATTGTATTTAAATAGAGGTAATTCTCTAATGAATGCGTATAGTAGCGCGATAAGCAGTCAGCTGATCTATCACATACGCTAATCTGTCCTAGACCATATGGCACCTCGAAAGGGCAGAAATGCACTTTATGACTTAACACCACTTAGCAAGTATGGCACACAGCCCTACCCTGGCTTAACAAGTGCAAACCACATACGTGTAAGCTTAGCCAAGTTTAGCCAAGTCATTTTCTCTTGGCTGCCAATCCTGAAGACTTTGTGCAGATGTAATGGATTACAAATATAGGACTGATTTATTCCCTACGTTTTGAACAGTGGGGCGAGCTGTGAGATGCTGTGTTTCATTTCATTATAACGATGAACTTAAACCCTTTCAGTGACTAGCTTCCAGGGGGACATGTCATTTACCGTACAGTCCTGTCCCTCACCGCAGCCTGAAAACACTTTACATAAAACACAAGTTACTGGTAATAGTTAGCTGGAGAAATGACACAGTGCGTCTCGCAATTCAATTATACAATGCCCCAGGGTCAGAGGGATGGCACTTACGTATCAGTTGATGGGCTAACAGCATAACTGGTATCATAAGAATGACTTAAGGGAACTATGTTTAAAAAAAACAAAAAACGCCACCACCACTACCTTTTACTCCTCAGGAACGGACCAGGCTCAGTCAATCAGTCAATGCTATTGGCTGTGCACCTGGATGAATATGATAGCTGATTGGCTGGTGTGAGCCTCATAGTGGAACCTGAGTTGTCCCCAGTGTTCTTTTAGGGGGAAACATGGATAAGGATGGTCAGATATATATATTTTTTTTATTGCGTTCAATACTCAATATAGAAAAAGCTATTTTCATATTTCAAAACAGTTTGAAATGTTTCAATTTGTTTTGCTTGATTGTCCATTTATAGTCACATTCCAAAATATAGATCTCACCCTAACAGGTGCCCCTGCTGTGCGGTCTCCATGGTGGCCCTGTGGGAAGGGATCAATTCCTGTACCAAAATGGCCGCCGCTTGGTCTTCTGTGCATGTGCGGCGCCATCTTGTCACTGTGTTAGAATGCCACAGTGGGACGCGGATGTTTGAAAAGTGTCAGTTGGGAGCTGGTTGGCTGATACTTTATCTCTCTCCAAGGTTTCGTAAATCTGCCCCCTTGTAACTGATTTAATAACTGCGCGGTATCATACTATCGGACTATACAGTAGCCGCATAAACCAAATATTGGTTTGTTATTTCGGTACTTATGTAGTATCTGGGCTGCCGATTTTTTGATTGTATGCCTTAAGTTAAGGCATACAATCAGATGCGATGCGATGCGATATCGCATCGCATCGCATACGACCATGCGATGCGATGCGATGCGATGACCCGATTTTTCCATAGGATTCAATGTTAAAATGGACTGAGTCCATTTTAACATGGAATTCAATGGGAAAAAGGGGTCCTTTTCATACCCCTACTATCCAAGTGGGCATGGAGTTGGATATAAACCTGTGGCGAGCGTAGCGAGCCACCGAGCCCGAAGCGTGGCGAGCGAAGCGAGCCCCGCGAGGGGACGGTATTCTGTGTCCCCTCGCGGGGCTCGCTACGCTCGCCACGCTTCGGGCTCGGTGGCTCGCTACGCTCGCCACAGGTTTATATCCAACTCCATGCCCACTTGGATAGTAGGGGTATAAAAAAGGACCCCTTTTCCCATTGAATTCTATGTTAAAATGGACAGAGTCCATTTTAACATTGAATCCTATGGAAAAATCGGGTCCATCGCATCGCATCGCATCGCATCGCATGCGATATGGTCGGGTGCGATGCGATGCGATGGACCCGATTTCAAAATCGGCAGCCCAGTTACTACATAAGTACCGTTATTTCTTTTTGTATATATGTTTGTTACTTTTTTTTAAATGGGGGGGTGGGGTCAGCCAAAGAGGGGCGGAGACATGCAGTGGCGGGAGGGTATGGAGAATGTGGAAGCGTAGATGACCTGGATCCGTTATACTAGTGTGTGTGTGTGTGTGTATGTATATATATATATATATATATATATATATAATTTTTTATTATTATTTAAACTAGGTGTATATCAGTTAAGGTTCAGATACAGTAGTCTGTAATTTGGTGCACCCATAATAGTAATGCAAATTACACGTTAGAGACAACACAAATTCTACGTAGGAAAAGGCGACTGAAATGTTTTACGGGAGGCTAAGGTGAGGACGATATATAAATTATCCAGGTGCTAGGTTCCGGCATTCCAGCCTGTTGGCTCACTGACTTCCCAGCAGCCAGGTAAATCTGGCTTTATGAGTAACTGACAGCCCCTCCGGCAGGGACAGCGTTAACGCCAGGGTTGCGCAAGCTGTATGACTGCCACAGGCCCAGTGCTTCCTTACACAGAATAGCCTCTTATAATCCCTTCCTGGCAGTACACTCCATGTATTGATGCGGGTTCGTGTTACACAGCAAACTAAATAAATAAGAAACTCCTCTGATCCTCAAAGGCAAACATATAATGAAACAAAAATATACTTTTGAATTTCAAAAAGCAGGATGCCAAAAAAACAGAGGCGACCCTCCCGTTTGCTAAGGTCAGCCCAGATGCGGGCGATTATTCCAGAGCGGTGTGCTAAAACTTTTTACTCCTGTCGTTTCATTTTGCTGAGCGGACTTTTCTTTGGCTTCCAGCGGAATCGGTTGCCAGGCGCATGAAATATCAGACACTCCCAGGGACGGGGAATAATGGATTTTTTGTTGTCTTTTCTGCAGTTTGTGTTTCAGATATTATCAAATAATAAAGTTTACTTATTAATTATGTTTATTTTTAGCTGTTGCTGTGCCGGCACACAGAGGGCATGTTAGTACTAGTAGGAGCAGCTCGAGGACACTGTAGAAGAAGTACACATAGCTGTGTTCGTTACAGTGTGTTATGTCGGCCAACGCAATGTCAACAGTCATTATAAAGACTCCATGATGTTAGTAGCCGAAATGTCGACACCTAACCCTAAAAGTTATATTGTCGACTGTGTTGATATTTTTTGACTGCGTCAATTGGCAGGTGTCGACATGCTGGGTGCCGATATTTTAACCATGTCAACATTATGATTGTTGACTATTGCCATCAATGGTTGCTATCAATGTCAATTGCGCAACTGGCCATCGATAGTGGCATACTATGCAATGGATGATCATCAATGTTTTTATCTATCGATGTTCATCTGTTTTCTGGCCTGTGGGCCAATCAAAACATGGGGGTGGGGTATCACAGGTGTCAGGGGCGGAGCTAGGCTCCATGTCCTGGCCCCTTAGGAAAAAAAAAAACTATTTGTTTATGCTTGACATTCTACATCGACCATAAACCATCAATGATTTTGAATCATCGATGGCCATCCCGATTGTTAATTTATCATGCAGTGATGAGAGTGGATAAGTGGACCAATGGGAAGGTTTCCAATAGCAACCAAATATTCTACCTATCATTTTAGAGAATGTAATTGATAAATGTATCTCGGTGCTGATTGGCTGCTGGGGGAAACTTCTCCACTCTTTCACTGCTTGATACTTTAAGCCCTTAGTGCTTTGGGGTCTATATACTAACCCTTGGAGAGAGATAAAGTGGATGGCGATACGTTTACCAGACAACCGGCTCTTAACTGTCATTGCAGGAGCTGATTGGCTGATACTTTATATCTCCACTTTATATCTCTTCACGGGTTAGTACATTCGGCTGGTACGTTATATATCTCAACTTTATCTCTCTCCCATTGTTAGTATGTAGACCCCTTAATGGAAGACTACTGCGGACTTATTTTTAAGACACTGGGGGGGGATTTACTAAGATGGGAGTTTAGCAACTTCTAGAAGATAATAGATAGATCTGATTGGTTGACATTGGCAAGGTCGGCTTTTGTTTTTCACGTGTTTTTTTTTAGTCCTAAATATCAACATAGTCGACATGGACACCGTCAAAGTGTGCGGCGTCCCCTCGCATGGCTCACTGCACTCGCAAAGTTTCGGGCACACTAATTCCATTCTCCCTCCGCGCCCAAGTGGGTGGTAGGGCATGAAATACCACCTGTCGGCACATGTCGGCCTTTTGACTGTTGACATAATCCCTATGTCGTCCTTCCAACCCTGTCAACCTTAGCCACGTCGACATATTTTGTGTGTCGACCTAAGCCATGTCGACATTTAGTGATCGACCCAATGCGTGTCCACCGATTATGTGTCGACCTATCCTATTCAGAAACCCCCTTCAATTCCTATCCCATAAATCATCCCTCCAGGCCGCACTAAAAGTCTACGTCGGTTATTTTATATATAAAAACATCCAGCTGAAATTCCGGCCGCGGCTCTGTCCAGTTGCGATGACTAACGCTTTGTTAATCCTCAGCCGCGTTGTCGGGCTACGCGGATGACAAGAATGCGGCTATGCCCAGTATATAAGCGGGGATCAGGCTCAGCTGCTGGGCAGATATGTCTTATTTGTCAACAAATTAACCGTAGAATGTGGAACATAACTTTTATCTCTCCGGATCCCGGACCATTAGGAGCCAAGACTCTCTGCAGATTGTCTGTGACTGCAGCAGTTACTGTAACTGGATCTGATTTATTGTGCTAGCAGGCAACGCTGTCGGCTGGCCTGGACTCTATCGGAGGCTGTTTAAAAATTAAAGGGACACTGGACTAACTGTAGCGGCCAAAAGGCTTTTAATAGTGCTTGCCATTTTACCATGCTCTGTAATGGTTAGTATGTAATGCTACATGGCAGCTCCCACTCGTGCTAGTAATATTCCACCAGCAGCGGCGGCTCCAGAGGAGGAGCTGCAGCACAGTTCAAATAGGGGAGCCTCGCCCACCGCCAGTGAGTCAGTTTGGAATGGCAGTTGGTGGCAGTGGGTGTGGCTTCCTTATTTTAATTTTTGAACTGTGCTACAGCCCCTCCTCTGGAGTCTCCCCTGAACCAGTAATGATTTGATGGGTAATGATGAGTATTGGGCATGGGGGAATATTACCAGAGGTTGACCATTTCCTGCATCAAAATGTCAACATGTAATGATCGACACACAAAAAAGATCAACAGGAGTTTTTCATGATTTTCGGTGTCAATGTCGATATTTGTCAAAAATTGACATTTTAGCGTAACACTTCCCCTGGCTGCAATCAGCACAATAATATATTCTCCCTCTATGCCCACTGGGTCGTCACGTAAGAACGAGCCGACATGTGCCGGCAGGCGGTATTTCATGCCCTACCATACACTAGGGCGTGGTGGGAGAATAGAATAGTGTGCCGAAGGAAAGCGAACCCGACGAGGGGACGCAGTATACAATGACGGTGTCCATGTCGACATTTTTTACTGTCGACCTAGCCATTGCTGACCTAATGCTTGTGTCAACCTTTCAACCATGCCTACCTTAACCATGTTGACCTATTCCATGTGTCATCCTAAGCCATGTCGGCCTTCAGTGTCGACCCAATGCAGATCAACCTAAAATTGGTCGACACGATGGCCCATATATTTTAAAAACCATTAAAGTGTAGTAGATTGAAGCTGGAAGCCCATTTCCTAGTGGGGAAACAGTCCTCGGTGAGCTAAGCCATTAAACAGCACAAGGGCGCATAAAATAAAGAATTTCTAAGTTGAGCAAACTGTACATATCCGCTTAGAGCTTAATTTACGACGTATCGTGTGACCGCCCCCGCTATCTGAGCGGTGGGTGTGCGCGGGGCCTCCCTGGCTTTGCGGCCACGGTTCGCTTTTAGCCGGCGGTCTCATGTTTGCGATGGTTTTACAGCTAATAGTGGCAGATTCTGCCAGGGTATCAAGTTGATCCCACTCATGAGCTGCAGCTTTCCATCAGCTTCCCCTGCAGCTGTGAGAGGCTGTGACTACCCGGCCAGAAACACAGGGCCCGACAGGTGCGCGTGACAGCGAGATGTCGGCAGGCCCCACAGCTGTGGCTGCCCCTTGTCTATTATTGGGACAGGCGCTGCCAGTAGCCAGCCTGCCAGCGGGAGGGGAAGGAGAAGCTCCAGTTGATTCTCACTTGGTAAAGGAAGACGTTTAGTCACGGAACAGAAGTTCCAGATACGGCTCACACACCCTTTACTGGAAGGAGCCCTCAGACGAGCGGGGGATGCTGGCCCCAGGGCGTACGAGCATCTGATCTCAGTGCTTCTCTGTATATGACCAGGCATGAGGCAGCAGCTCATGGGGTAGGACTACAGTCATGTCTGTATTTAGGGCAGTGGTTCTCAAACTGTGTGCCGTGGCACCCTGGGGTGCCTTGGGGGACTTGCAAGGGTGCCCTGGATTGGTGGTCCATGACCAGTATGAATTGTGCGCAAACAGAAGTGATCCCTGTCCATTAAGCTTCAAAAGTGATAAAATGGAGAGTGATGAACAGCCAACCAATCAGCTCCTGTCTGACATTTTTCAAACACAGCCTGTAACATGTCAGGTAGGAGCTGATTGGCTGGCTGTTTATCGCTCTCCATTTTGTCACTTTCGAAGCTTAGTGCATCTGGCCCTGAAGCTGCAAACTGTCATTGCTCTGCTAAACGGACTATGAGGGAAATTTACTAAGATGGGAGTTTTATTTCACATGAGATGTTGCCACGGGCAACCAACCAAATGCTTCTTATTTATTTAGCAGCTTCTATAAGATAATAGATAACCCCCAAGTGGGAGGATCGCTTGCAATGTGTGATCTCCGTGTCTGATCCCATTGACCTAATTTTGTATTTATTTTATTTTATCAATGAGAAACCTTTGGCCTAGGGGTGCAGTGAAAACAATTATGATGAGCCGCGATTCAAAAAAAGTTTGGGAACCACTGATATAAGGCCTAATTCAGCATCGATCGCCAATTAGGGAATTCGCAATCCATCCGATTATCATACAGCATCGGCCATATTGAACATTTTGGCGAGAAAAATTCTGATCGCATAGTAGTGGCAGTTTGATTGACAGCAACCCAGCGTTTCCGGGCGGATACATGGGTGTGTCTAAAGAAAAGCGGGCACACCCAGCCGTTTTTTGGGGTATTCAAATTTGCTCAGACGGAACTTTCACTTCGATGTGTCGGGATTTGCGAATGGATCTGCGAATATATATCGCTATTTGCGGCGCATTCACAATTGTGCCCGGGGCGTTTTCTCTTTCTGTCTGGGCGGCGGCTTCCTGCTCGCAGTCAAATGAGGTTACAGTGGTTATGATGGCATCAGCGTTCCCCTGCCCTAATATGCTGCGGCACCGTTGGTGCAATGTTCTTCCTAGAACAAGGCTGTTGCCTAGGGGCGGCACTGTCACAGCGCAGATATTGTTTTGGGTCAGTTTCTTTCGGTATGGGTCACAGAGTTGACACTGTGAAGGTAGATTCGACCACTAAAGGTCAACAGGGCTTATATCGACACATGGGATAGGTTGACATGGGTAAGGTCAACAGAGTCAGAAGGTGGACACAAGCATTAGGTTGACAATGGGAAGGTCGACTTGAGTTTTTCAACTTTTTCTATTGTGAATTTCGACGTAGGTTGTCATGGGCACCGTATCAGTGCACCGCGTCCCCTCGCATGGCTCGCTGCCCTCAGTACACTGTTATATTTTCCCTCCATGCTCTAGTGCAGGCATGTCCAAACTATGGCCCTCCAGCTGTTGTGAAACTACACATCCCAGCATGCCTTGCAATAGTTTTAGCATGCCCTTATAGCAAAACTCTAGCAAGGCATGATGGGACTTGTAGTTTCACAACAGCTGGAGGGCCATAGTTTGGACATGCCTGCTCTAGTGGATGGTAGACCAGGCAAGTCCAAACTATGGCCCTCCAGCATACTTGCCGACTTCTTAAAGCTCCTCTCTGGGAGAAGCCCGGAGAGAAGTGAGAGGGGGGCAGGAAGAGGCTAAGTTTTGGGGGCGGGGCGAGGCTGACGTCACTAAGCCCCGCCCCCATGACTGGCAGCTGCAACAATTTGCGGGTCCGTGGATGGTGGAAAGGGCAAAAGTGAAGTGAATCGCGTAATTTTAGTCCCGCCCCGCGGACCCGCGAAATTTGGGGGTTTATATCGCAGGGAAGGGGGAGCCGGGGCTGTAGCGAATATGCAGGAGACTTGCCCACCTTCCCGGGGGGCCGGAAGGGGGATCTGATTTGCTGGACCCTCACGGCCATCCGGGAGGGTAGGCAAGTATGCCCTCCAGCTGTTATGAAACGACAAGTCCCATCATGCCTTGCCACAGTTTTGCTAACAGTGAATGCTAAAACTATGGCAAGGCATGCTGGGATGTGTAGTTTCACAACAGCTGGAGGGCCACAGTTTGGACATGCCTGATTTAGACAAACGCATACACGTAACAGGTTCCACGTCCGTGTTCTGCGCTTACATCATTTCTCATAACCGCGGGAAATGATCCGTAATAAATGCTCACGATTCACTAGTTGAAATAAACAGGTAAAAAATAAAATAAATGTCTGGACAAGATAAGACAACGTTTCAATCTGCCTGAACTGGCTGCTCCACCCAGACTGAAGAAGGTTTTCCAATAACCCAAACAGGAGAGGTCTGATGTGCTCAGACGTCTGCAGGCTTCTGCCCAAGTCCCTGACGGTTGGCTGGTACATCCTCGTCTGATTTATGCTGTGTGTGTATGTGCGCTAAGCCTTAAATTGTTGAGTCTCTGGCTGGCTGCGGTGGTATTACTGGATGCTTGTTGCATGTCTTCAGCTTGCAGAGCTGGCTCAGATACCGGGTCTCTTGGCCTGGAATCCGTTCCAATCTCACACCTGTCTCAGACAATGAGGCTCTTGTTAGGAGTCTCTCAAGTTTATGGCAGCCCGCGCTGATTTTTTCATATTCGGGGATTAGGACAAAGTACTAACCTTTAAAAGATCATCGCCGTGATTTCCGTTTAGTTGTGATACTCGCCCCAGAACATCGCAGCTATCATCGCACTGCAGTAAAGACGTGTTCTCTCCGCCCACCCCCTGCTTGCGCACGCGCGGCGGATGCTAGTCTACGGTTTTATTGCTAGTTTAAGTGTCTTGTTCCTATGTCTTCTCTATTATTTCTTTAGAATTCGTTTTCATAAAATCAAGAAGTAGAACTTTTAAAGAGGAATCAACTTAACCTGGGATTTTCACACTAATACCCCTTTCACATCACAAATGCTGGCTGGCCCCCAACAATAAGACGGCGGTGGGGCAGAGGGACGGCGTGTCATCGGGGGGTGGGGGAGGAGGCAGCGCTGGGATCTGACTCTGTCTTCAACTGCTGCTTCTTTAATGGTGTGATTGGGACCCCGTCTCCCTCAACCTGGGATACCGTTCACACTGCACAGCAACCCAGATCCGAACCGGGATTAACCCTTTTTATTTTAAATTGGGGTCAGAATGCTGGGTTGCTGGACCCAGGAAATTCAAAAGGTCTCTTTCACATCGCACAGAGGCCCTTACTTAAGAGTCATGCGGAAAGGATTTAGGTATTGGGGCTGTTTAACAAGAACATAGGACACCAGAGACTAAGGGGGAAATATACTAAGATGGGAGACTTCTATTGACGATGGGATGTTGCCCGTAGCGACCAGATTATATCTGTATCTTCTAGTAGGTGCTAAGTAAATAAGAAGTAGGGGGACATTTGCTAAGATGGGAGTTCTGTTTTACAGATAAACAACCAACCAATCAGATCCTGCCTGACATTTTTCAAACACAGACAGTGACATGGCAGGTAGGAGCTGATTGGCTGGCTGTTTATCACTCTCCATTTTATCACTTTTGAAGCTTAGTGCATCTGGCCCTCCGCCTGTACAGCCTGCCATAGTAGTACGCAGTGGCGGTATTTACCTCTGGGCTGCAGGGCTGCAGCCCCCCCCCCCAGGTAAAATCCGCCACTGTCTCTGCCTAAAGTGAAGCCAGATGCAGTCTGTAAGACTGCTCTGGCTTCAATGTGACTGGCAGTGACTTCCTATTGGAAGTCCGACCTGCCAGTCACTCTTTTATGTTTCTATTAGATCGGATGCTTCAGGGCCTTGCGTTTGGCCCTGTATTCGAGTGTAAGCTCTGTGGTACACACTTTTGTTTCGCTCCTATTACTTATGGCCTTGTAATGCTCCGCAGTGATGGTTGTAGCAGATACTGGGTGCCGTGACAGGAGAATGTGCAGGGGTCCATTCACGCCGGAAACAGAAAGAAGAACAGAGAACTGTAACAGAACATCTTTTGTAATGCAGAAAAAAAGGAAGTAGATATATTTCTGGCTGCAGACTTGCTAAACACAAGAGCGCGTCTGTCAGGAAACCAATTACCAGTCAAATTTATTCAGCATTAATGACGCAAGTAAAGGGTATATTTACTAAAGTGCTAGTATATAGAAGTGGAGATGTTGCCCATAGCAACGATCAGATATGACTATTTTATATTTGCCTTCCCTTCTGGACTGGTTGGGAGGCTCCTGAAAATCGTTTCACCCTTCCAGAAGGGTGAACAAGCCTCCCTCATGCCCCCAGCCTCCCCTGCATCTTCCTACCCCACCGGTAAAATCCCACGATTCACGGTTGTACACGGAGGGGGAGGGGTTACAGTGACACAATTTGCATCACTTTAGCCCCGCCAATTCCATGCACAGCTTTGAATCGTGGGATTTTTTTTTTCAATGGGGCAGGGCTTGATGATGTAGGGCTCCGTCCCCGCCCCCTCTAATATGGCAGTTAGGAGCTGACTGGTCAGCAGTACATCAAGACTTAACACATCTGCCCCAATATATTTTCATTTTTCCATCAAAGGAAATACTCAATATGGTGAAATTGCGGCCATTTTTGCGCAGAATAGATCTACTGAATGTTTTTCATTCTCCTCTCTCCCCCCAACACGAATCCACATTTTTTTCCGTTTTTAGCGTCCATTTCTGCGAATGCAGATTCGGTGTTTTAAAGAGCCGGATCTGCAGACGCGAATCCTGGCCATTTCCCTGCAAAAACGGATGACGTTAAATACTCAAATCCTGTTACTTCCGAGCATCGGAAACAACGGGAAACATTGAATACCCGTCTTATGTGTGGAGATTAATCTTAATAAGAACCTTACCAGTGTAACCCATGAAATTTCAGCAGTGCCAAGCAGGACATGCTGGGACATCTGGTTCTGCAAGAAAAAGCACGCAACAATTTAGTGGCAGTTAATTGAGATGTGGGTGGCAGCAGCCAATCAAATGAGCTGTTATGAATCTGTCTTGCAAAGCACTGGTAAACAGTAATCTCTGATTGGCTGCTGTTGGAATGAGTACTTAAATACAATTTTGAACCATGTTATACAGTAAGTCTAATATGTATACTGATTCTGGACATTCTGGGACCTGTAGTTCACCACAAGTCACCTGCCCCCTCTTTAACGGGTTCAGAATGATAAACATGCATCAGTTGGAAAGATTACTTAAATATTTAAGATAGGGGAATGGGCAAGCGGTTGGGGTTATGCTTTTATGAAAGTGGGTGCTGTAACCCTTAGCAACCAATCATTTGTAGCAGGTTTGACCAGCCTCCTCTGTTCCTCCACTTCATAAATAACCCCTGATGCGTTTACGCCTTGGGACCACCTGGCTGAGGCGCACGCCCTTAACATCAGCCCCTGCCACCCACCTCGCTGCCTTCATAGACATCGCTGTCTGTGATAACGGTGCATTTATCCTGTGCGAGAATCTCTGGGGGGTCCCGGCAGCATGTCCTCACCCCCCCCCCCCCCCCCGCCATTCCCCTCCTCAGAACAGAAGGTGTTAAGTGACAGGTTGCTTCCCTTTGATGTGTCTACACAGCGACGTACAACATATATCAATACCACATTCAAAGCCAGTTAAAACAATATCGCTTTTCTTTATCCACATGAAGGAGACCTGGCTTCACCTTGTTAATCAAAGCTTTGCCCCGGGGGGAGGATTCACACTGTTGTGCCGGTATCGTTTTCCCCACAAGGTGACCTCATCCGTGGAAGTCTGAAGGTTGCAAATGATACGTGTCTTACTTTCTCTAAGTCGGTAAAACGAACCAGCTCATCCTTAGATCATCACAGTTCTCCGGCTTACCAGAAATCCCTTGTTCTCTCCCCATCCTCCGTGCTGAAATGTTCAATAAGGCCGGATCCACCTCTGTTCCTCTGTGTTTTATTACTCTGCGTGTGTTGTCTCCTCAGCACCGAGGGATAAGCCCATGAAGCAGAGGAGCGAGAGCTGTGATCTTCAAAGACCCCCTCTGATAATGACAAGGGCCCGTCATGCCAACCTGCCCGACTAATCCTCTGCCATCGACAGTTAGTTCTCCGGATCTCCTAGTGAGGGGAATGGGTCTCTGGCGTCCAGGCCTTTGTGGACCTTCCCATGATCCCTCAATACAGTGGCTCATTTCCGTGTTTCGTTTTAGTGGACAGAAATAATGTGAACATGAAGCTTGCACTGCTTAGATTTCCAATAAAATGGCCACCATCGTTTGCCGGTTGCACGCCTTAGACTTAATGCTAATTCCCTTCAGGCAGCCATTTGTCTGACTGTGCAAGGACTGAGACGGCCATTTTGAGCTGCTTTGGATGCCACCATCAAAAGTTGCACGAGCCCTGTGATAGGTGCAGTTTTTACGCCTGACCATGGCGTCCAGTGTGGGCACAATCACTTTCAGCGACACCATAAGATGGACCATCTACGTGCGACTTAATGGCCTTTCAGTCACTGCCCAGGAACGGGTATATATGGCTACTGCGCCTCGGGGCCTGATTCTGCAACTTTTTGCAGCCCAGCGATCAGTTAGCCGTCTCCCTGCCAGAGGGAAATTCCGCCCATGTGCACGGTTGCGAATGCCATCGCAGCCGTGTGCGCAAACTGTCCAATAAGTTTGCACCTGCTTCACCAATGGATGTTTCGCGCCTCCCTCCCAGTGTATGCCTCGGGCTAATTCGGCATTGCGAAGAAACTTCTCCGATCATTTCTCTACTGCATCCTAAAAAATGCTAGACAGGATCTGATTGGTTGCTATGGGCAACATCCTCTCTTTGTATATTCAAATGCACCCGGGAGGCTGCAACATTTGCATATTTGGGCACAGCTGCTGTGTACAGGATCGCATCTACGAGGCCATTTCCCCACATCCCCGAATCGGGCCCTGAGAGCTCTGACTTTCGCAGTGAAAGTTAATTAAGACATTATGAGGCTTATAATCATCAGTTATTAAATAATAGGTGCAGCAAAAAGAGAGTAATGTGCCAGGTGAATCATATACTGTACCTGAGTATTGCTCCATTACATTCTATATAAACAACTGAAAGAGGGCATACAGGGGCAGATTTATTAAGCTTGGAGAAGAGATAAACTGGAGATAAAGCGGAGAAAAGGTAAAAGGAGATAATGCACCAGCCAATCAACTCCCAACTGTCTTTTTCAAACACAGCTGATTGGCTGGTGCTTTATCTCCTTTTACCTTTTCTCCACTTTATCTCCAGTTTATCGCTTCTCCAAGCTTAATAAATATGCCCCATAGTATCCCCATTGTTCATGAACACAGAGAGATGTACAAGGCACATGGGTCTAAAGTGGAGTACCAAACTGTTATTTTTCAAATACAGCCTGTAGCATGACAGACAGGAGCTGATTGGCTGGTACTTTATCTCTCTCCGTGACTATATAGCATAAAGACCCCATAATGAATTCTCATGAATAACAGCTGACCACAGGGAGCGTCGGCTCATACTAAGCCTTGGAGAGTGGTACAGTGGAGAAAGATAAAGGGGGTTGATTTATCAAGCAGTGAAAAGAGTGGAGAGGTATCATACATTGTATTTCTGGTTTCTGCCTCAGGCGGTGGGATCAAGGATGCCTACCCTCCCGGAATGGCCGGAAGGCTCCCGAAAATCGTGCCCCCCTCCTGGGCGGCCTGAAAAGGTGGGCAAGCCTCCCGCATGCCCCAGACCCCCCAAAATCCCCTGCATCTCCCCCGACGTCTGCGTTTAAATAATGCAATTTGCTGGTTTTTTGGGGGGGAAGGGGATAAAAATGGCGCAATTTGCATCAATTTAGCCCCGCCTCCTCAGAGACCCGCGAATCTTGGTATTTGCCATACGGGGGGCGGGGCTTGATGAGATCAGGCCCCGCCCCCCGAAGTGCCGCTAATAGTCTCCTCTTTGGGCTTCTCCCGGGATGACGATTGGATGTAATTTATAATCTGAAATACTCTGCACACTGTGGGCACTCTCAGAGCAGGCTAAATACTTCTGAGCAGTTGTTAAAGTGTCGGGGGAACGGGGTGAAACTGAGTTCCACCACCTGTGATGATGAGGCGGAACTAATTCAACCTCCACCTTGGCCCTGCACAGTAAATCTAACAAAAGAGCATTTAAGTTTGCAGGGGTGCTAAAAATCCTACCACTGGCACCGGCACTGCCTAGTGGGGGGGGGGGGGATTAATTAGGTGGCAGAGGGAAATAAGTTCCACCACCTCTTCAGGACCGCTTTAAGCCCTGCTTCAAGGCATGCTCCTTATCAGAATGGGCGTGACAGGAAATGCCATCTTGCGCCAGCGTGTCCCATCTGCCTTAGTTGTCTCTTCTTCCTGACTAATGTGCGATGCTCCCATACAGAGCTCTTAGTCAGCTCTCTGTCACCCGGTGTCTGTGGTGCAGATCTTCCACCAGACAGGCTGGCTCGGGTTACCTCAGTGAAGCTGCGAAAAACCATTTGATCACTTTTGTCATGAAATAACTGAGGAAAGTACATTGGGCAGAACTGTATACATATTTACTCTCCCGGCGTATTGACGTCTGCGAGCAGCGGTGCGTGCAGAATCACAGAGCGTAGGCTCGGCGCGGGATCATGGAGTCCTTTCTCTACATCCTGTCCCCTCACACAGTATGCCCCTGTCTTCACCGTTCCTCACGGCAGCGGTAGCCTGCCCCTGTCTGGTGCTTCACGCTGAAATGGATTGTGGGCCAAAATACGCACACTTTCCAGAACTGTCATATTTATTCAGTATGAAGGGACTGTGGGGTAGATTTATTAAGCTCAGTGAAGTGATAAAGTGGTTTTTATCACCGGCCAATCAGCTCCTACCTGTGAAGTTACAGGCTTGGTTTGAAGAATGACAGGTAGGAGCTGATTGGACGGTGATAAAAACCAGACACTTTATCACTTCACCGGGTTTAATAAATCTGTGGCAGCTACAGCTCAGTCTTAGAATTCTGGACCATACCAAAGGTGGGGGGTGTAAGGGGGACATCAAACCTCTATCCACCCCGACTATAGGTGCTGCACCCCCAGAAACAGCAGTGGTCCCGCTGACGTCACTGACCGATATCGTTAACGATATTGTTCAGTGTTTTTAGACATCGACCCCCTGCCCTCTCAGGGTCATAACCTGTCTTTTGGAAACAATTATTTTTATATTTGCATCGGCACTACATTGTGCTCCCCATCGGCCTAAATAATGTATAGTCGTTTGACAGTTGTGTAGTTTTGTGTTGTCCTGTGGCAGCAAGAGGCACAGCTGGAGTCGCTGACACCGATGACAGGGCAGTGCGTGCAATGATATGGCAGCTGTGTTGTGTGCTCCTGCTCTGTCAGGGGCTGTGACAGCAGTTTGCTTACACAGCGGGAAAGGTGGCTTAGATTACATTGCAGCAGATCATGTACAATCCTACTGGGACATTGCGCACCATTATTCAGCGGCTTCTGCCACTTCTAGGATGCTGCCCCCCGCACCTGGCACCGCTGCAGTGCAGTTGGAGCAGGTTCTCTTATGACACCAGAGCTGGGTTACACACACATCCAACCTCTGATGTCCACCTTGTGATAAGAAGTATGAAATGTGTGCTAATTTCTATATGTCCGTTTCTGAAGACTCTCACATCGCCTGCTTCTTGTTTGTACTCTCAATTCCACCTCAGATTTTACAGTGTGTTTCATATCCTGAAATCACACAGCGCTGTCTGTACCTGAAACCACTCATTCCGCTAATGCCACATCTATGTGTGTGTGTGTGTGTGTGTGTGTGTGTGTGTGTGTGTGTGTGTGTGTGTGTGTGTGTGTGTGTACACCTTCTTCACTTCCTTTATGCACTCAAAGAATAGGCCCCATCCGGTATTAGTGCTTAATTCTGTTGACCTAAAATGGCTGCCACTATTTTATCTTCATGATGTCTGTGAAAGCAAAGCATTGTGTCCTTGTGGGGAAAAGTTCTATTTCATAAAATGATTATTAGTTGTATTACATTTTATTAGAATGGTGTTAATGTAAACATCATTTATTTATTTTTAATGACATTTTGCCGCCAGCCTTAATGAGCGAAACATTCAGTTAGAGGTAAAATTGCAACAAATGTCCCCTACTGATACTACACTATGTGGGCAAGAGGGATTGGACACCCCTGTGCAAGTGTAGTGGCGTGCTCCTGCAGCAGACGTGTTTGTGAAGGAATAAAACTTTTCAGATCAAATGGACGTGTTTGTCGATTGCCAGGAGAACGTCTGATGCCAGAGTAGGGATGGCCTTCGATCATCGATGGTTCCAAATCACTGATGGTTTAGGACCAATGTTAAATACTTTAGCCAAATGCTTTCGCAAAACCCAAAAAGAAAAAAAAAATATATATTTTTTTTTAAGTGTTGGGGTGGAGCTAAGCTCTATGTCAAGGCTCTTATTGGCCCACGGCCTGCTGTGTTGTACAGCAGGGCTGATCATTGGACGATGAAACCGTCAATAGTTCCCTTTCAGATGGTTTCACACCATCAAGGTTACTCATCCATGGTACCATCGATGCATAACCGACCGATGTCCATCTCTAATCCAGAGGGTACAGTAGATACAGCAAAGCATGGAGGTGGTGGCGTTACGATGTAGGGCTGTTTCAGATAATTTTACAGAAAAGTTGGTATGGACCGGCGCGGCTCAGGGACCAGATCTTAACCCCATTGAGAACCCATTGCGTGTTCTAGGCTGACTCAACCTTCTTCAGTGTCACAGTTGGTCACTGTACTTAAGGCGGAATGACAGAACATATTGACATGTGGTCAGTTGGCCAAGAAGGTGTCTGCAGTAACCACTGCACGTCGAGAACTTACAACGTACTGACGCCAGTAACATCTTGCTGTCAGCGTCCAATCACATTCCTCTACGTAGTGTACCGCCATCTGTACAGCCGGTCTAGGCTGTAACTAGATGGGCTGGGGAGTTTGTTATCCCAGCTGTTTAAAATAAAGAGATAAATAAATGAAGCGACGAAGAACGGACAAAACTTGAAAGCAGCAGGGATTTTCAAATCATTGTACGTTGTGATTCTGCGATTTGTACTTTGTGAGTAATGGCCTTTAGGATTGTGTCCAAAGGTCACTAATGCTATTCATAGCCTACTGAGAATGTCAGTGCTTTGTATTGTGTGTGAGATCCTACCCCGAGCCCTAGTATTTCTCTTATGCAATGGTTTGTGTCCTGACTGAGGATCCAGGTGGGGATTTCACTGTAACCATTTAGTCAATGTACAGTCCTCTGCTGCCACCTAGTGGCCTAGGAGCAAACTGCAGGAAGTCAGATTAACCCTTGTACATGATCTCTGTTATACTATGTCGGTGGTTGTACTAATGGGGGGCGTGAGTGTGGCTACTATGAAGCAGAACCGTTAGCCGCCACCTGTATTACATATCGTAATCTTTGACTTTCTTCTTTTTTTTTAGACACAAGACAAGTTCAGACATCTCCTCCTTGGTCGTATGACCAGTCCTATCAGTACCTTGGCTCCATCGCCGCCCCGTCTGTGCACCCAGCCACTCCCATCTCGCCTGGCCGTGCCAGCGGTATGTCATCCCTCAGTGCCGAGCTCTCCAGTCGCTTATCAGGTATGAAAGAATGAACACAACAGAAATGACACAGGGTCAATACGCAACCGTAATGATAGCCAGTACCGTTAGCTAGTGGCGGATCCAGGGGTGGGGCTGCAGCATAGTTCACAATTCAAATAGGGGACCCGCACCAACTGCCATTCCAAACTGACTCACTGGCAGTTGGTCCAGCTCCCCGAGGGACCACACTGCCCAATAATAATCTAGTTGAAATTTATGGGGCCAATATCCGGCAGTTTGGTAAAGATGGCCGCTATAGGCCTGTGCGTGCGGACCACGAGCCTGCGGTGACCACTTTATCTACTGTACAGATGCGCCATCGAGGTAAGGTTCCAAGCACTGTGATCTGCTCACCAGGTCTCTTCGGCAGATCTATAATGGGTGCATTGTTCCTAAAGATGATATCGTAAGAATAGAATTCCCAAGTAATTCTGTGCGGTGTCTTCCCATGAACTGCAAAAACTCCCTCTCCAGACAGACGCCACACCTTGTCTGGATAGAACGTCTCCCCTGGGGGCTTGTTTGTTTTTCTGCTCACAGCACGGTGCGTGGCTGCCAAAACGTAGACAGACAAGGAGCATTCATTAAGGTTATGAACTGTAGGTGGAACACTGACTTCCTTATCTTCCTCTTCTTATGGGGTTCAGAATACCCCGTGGTGGAAGAATCGCTCGATTCTTTGACCAGGAAGCCAGGACTCAAACACTAATCTTCATGGTGCTAGTCCTGGTTTATATTAAACCACATAGACCTACTGTAGGCATTTTTGGAACTTTGCACAATACGTTTATTCTGCCTGGACTTTTGACCAGCTCCTGTATTTCTAGGGGAGGTGGTAAGACCTTGTCTTGCCACCTCCATGTAGGTTTTGATAGTAGAAGAAGGGGACCTTCTCTGTGGGCGAAGCATTGGTAGAGTCCTAGTAAATTGTGGGCTTACGTAGCCTGGAGTCCAGTTATTACCTGCAGAAACTCTGTATCTCTTCCGAGACCTCCATGTCAGCGCGGAACCCAAACATTTCTGCTGCTTGAGGTCTCTGATACATTGAGGGTTAATCCTTCACCACGCTCGTTGCAATTACATAACCATCGTAGGCAGACAGAGATGAGCAGTAATTATTGTAGTCTTAATGACTTTTGATGATTGTTTCCGTTTAATATTATTTTTCCTCTGCTTGAAAGAGGCGCAAGGCTGCCGGGGCGAGACTGTACTCGGGGATCAGTATTAAGGGATAAATGACAAGTGTTTTCTGCGGGGTTATTTAAAAAGGTGTTACTGTAAGCTATAATATTGTGGTGTCTCACACAGGTAGAGGCCCCGCTCATATAAAGCTGCACCACAATCTGCATTATGGCCCTTATTCTTAATGAGTCGGACGGCTCCGTGTGCGGACGGACGGCCGATGGTTGGTGTTTGCGTATGTGCAGAGGTGTATCTGCGCATGTGCGAATGTCTTGCATGTCCGAACACGGCGTGAGGTCAGTGCAGAAACCGATCGTTTAGGAACCATCCGAGCAGGGGGTGGAGAGGGGCGTGATGGGCTGTTTGGGCTCATTACCATATGCGTACGCCCCGCGTTTCATGGGCGTTCCCATGAAAACGCTGGGCGTACGTATGGTAATGTGGCTGTGACGCACGTGTGGGGGGCGGACATATGACATAGCCGGATGCCAGCTACCCGCCAATATCCCTGCTTTCATACAGGAAAATGCCCGAGTGGTCTGGAGCACTCGGTGCTGCCTGACCGCTCGGTCCATCATTCGATGGTCGGCGACCATCGGAGGATGGGGGAGGTTCCCACAGATGGAGGAGGTGTTCTCATGAAACATCCACTTGCGGTCTGTATGCTCGGTGTCTTACCGCATTCCTATGGTGTGAGCGATCCGTACGGTAGGCGGGGCTAAGAACACTCAGTGCCTGTCCGAAATACGCATCAGTCCGAATCAACTAGAATAAGGGCCTATGTGCGCCTTAAAACCAGTTTGACTTTGTGAGGTAAATTTACTTAAGCTTCTAAAAATGAACAGAGGGGATTCTGTCTGTGATTTCTCTATTGCATCCTATACACCTTTTCCACCGGACAAAAAATCTGGGTTTTTGCCGAGTAGACCCGGGATTCGTCTTAGCGGAAGCGGGTACCAGAAAAAAATTCAGAGCGCGGGATTTAGTGGGTAAAACATGGGTGACGAGCAATGGAAACGGCTCTTACCCAGGGTTTTGAACATGGTACATCCAAACACCACTGAATTCACGGTGACAAAGGCTGGGTACACAGGATTTTGATGGAAAAGCGGTACTAGAAAATGATTGACAGAATCTGATTGGTTGACGCTTTAGTACCCCTGTGTGTCCTTCCGTCATTATGTAGGACTACAGTTAGCTGTTTGAATGATGTGTTTATTACCATTCATTTGAGTAGTGAATACATATTCCGCAGCACTGCAGTCATTTACATCACACCTTACGAGCTTATGATCTGTGGGCCTCATTGATGGATGCTAATCGGAGAATTAGAAAATCGAGTGATCACACAATTGCATAATGTATGCATCTATTATTGGATCGCATATACATTTACCGCCCAGAATCGCATTGCAATATGCAATCCTTCTGGACAAATGTATCATCCTGCAGTGCGGGAGTCTCTGCACTCTGCTTCGCCAGGGGCCGGGGATCTGGGCATGCGCCTAGCACTGACCCTGCTCCGACCCCGTTGTCCTCACTGCCCCGCCGGCAGTGCGCTCTGTAGCCCATAGGCTGAGATAGCGGTAGCCCAGGGAACCACCGCGATGCTGCCCGATGCTGGAACATTGGACAGTATTGCCTCCCCCCCCGTAGAAACCTATGGGCGATGCAGCCGCCGGCAGAGCAGGAGGGATCGCATCAGGGATGAAAGATTCCCGCTGCGGCCCCTCCTACATAGATACAGGGGATACTTAATATTTGCGGTTAACCCTTTCAGGGAATTAGCCGCAAGTATTATATGATAAATGGGCCCCTTAGAGAGAGCACTATTTCTATGAGTTTTGGGCAGGATATTATAATCAGGTGGTAGTGCTGGTTGGCAACAAATATAATGGTGCCAGGGAATCGCAAGCCATTAATTCAGAGACACTAGTGTGTTATCATTCTGGCCGACACTCGTGCCGCCTACTCTATGGTTTTGGGAGCCAAGAACCCTTATCACGCAGCACATTATAGGCTGTTTGTTATCGGCTGTATAAAGAGGGACTTTTTGTCTGACACATACATGAATGAAAGATTTCATGTTTCCCCCGCCTCCACATTCCCAGATCATAAGCAGATTAATGTGCTCCAGAAAAGGTCATTCTGGTTCATAGCACTGATAGCAGTAAGAGGGAGAGATGTACTAAGTTCTGGTGAGAGATAAGGTAGAGAGAGATAAAGTACAGACCAATCAGCTCCTAACTGTTCATTTTTAAACACAGCCTGGGCCATGGCAGTTATGAGCTCATTAGCTGGTACTTTGGGGCTACTGACTGCCACGTGTTAAAAAAATTACAGTTGGGAGCTGATTTTCTGGAGCACCAACTATTGTGTGTTTGAACAAGGACAGTTGGGAGCTAATTGGCTGAAGCACCAGCTGTCATCTGTCATCTGTTGACAGTTGAGAGCAGATAGTCTGGAGCACCAAATGTCGTGCATTAGAAAAATTACAGTTGGGAGCTGATTGATGGATCGAGCACCATTTATCGTACCCAACAAGTTTTACCAATCAACAGTTTTATCACTCGTTGATAAATGGACCACTTATCTGCATTTACTTTATCACTGTACAAGACTAAGGGAGGTATTCAATCTCCCGCAGTTGTTACCGACGGGGGATATGGCTGCGGGGCCCTATTCAATACCGCCTTCCCCGACAGCATTGAACAGGGGATCTCGGCAGAATGAGCCCAACTTCATAAGCAGTCGAGCTCGTTCTGCCGAGAACGTCCGGGAATGGACGAGCTCCAGGCCGCAGCTCGCCGATTCCCGGCTGCTTCTCGCAGCCACGCCCTCTTCTGGACCCGCGGTGGGCGGGACATTGAATCCCGCCTGCAAAATCTCAGTTGAGCAGACCGAGAAGGGGACAGGGTCACGTCTGTCGGGCCGGGTGTGGTATATGGTCCCGACAGTCATTAGCCCGACGTTGGGTTCCCGACTGGCCGGACTCAGACAGCGGGGCAAGCGCAACAAAGCCCCTTGCGGGCTCGCTGTGCTCGGCACACTGTGGGCACGGTGGCTCGCTACGCTCGCCACCTATTCTATTATCCTTCTACGGGAGTTGTGGACCCCCACGAGGGAGAATAGCCGGTGGTCGTCGGGACCCTGAGTGTCTGGGTTTTGACTGTCTGGATCCAGACGTCGGGTTAATGACTGTTGGGATCCCGACAGTCGTGACCCAACATTGAATATCCCCCTTAGAACATCTGCTCCACAGTGAAATTGGTCTGTTACAGGCAACAACTGTCCATTCAGTATCATCAGTAACAATATGTTTGCGTATTCTCTCTATAGGTGCCTCGGACCTGACAGCCTTCAGCGACCCCAGAGTTGGTATTGATCGCCAGTTCTCCACCCTCCCATCCATTTCAGATCCACGTATGCACTATCCGGGGGCTTTTACTTACACTCCGACGCCGGTCACGTCAGGAATTGGAATCGGCATGTCAGCTATGACCACTGCAACAAGGTACCACACCTACTTACCGCCTCCATATCCAGGATCTTCTCAGCCTCAAGGAGGCCCCTTCCAGACCAGCTCCCCCTCATACCATCTATATTATGGAACGTCGGCTGGGTCCTACCAGTTTTCCATGATGTCCGGAGGAGACCGGTCACCACCACGCATCCTTCCTCCTTGCACTAACGCTTCCACAGGGTCCACACTCCTAAACCCAAACCTTCCAAACCAAAATGATGTGGTAGAGACAGAAGGGAGCCACAGCAATTCCCCAACCAACATGGGCACCACGCCAAGGTTGGAGGAAGCGGTATGGAGGCCATATTGAGTGGGGACTGACAGGTCAAGTCTTATAAAGTCTACATGTGAATACAGTATACAGACGAGTGCTGGAGGTTCCCAGCTAAGGACTGCGGACATACCTGAGTTCATATTTTATATAAATATATATTGTACAATTCTAATACAGAATTTGGAAGGAGCACAGTCTAGTATCTCATGCTGGCTTCCAAATGTGTTCCTGGAGGAGAAAATACGGAGGCATACAGGGTTGACTGGTTTTATCCTAACCCTAAATTAATTGAACATTTCCACGGCATTCATGTTGGTGACTGTTATAGATCAGTTGTGTACATTAGCGGTTGCCCGGGGTAACACAAGCGAGTAGCAGCCCCACCACCCTCCATGCAGTTACTGTGTATGCTACAATAACGTGTTTGTTTGTTTGTCTGTCTGTTTTTTATTTTCTTCTTAGACTTTTTTCATGTTTTATTTGAATTTTATATCTTACAGATATAATTTTTTTGTTTTTATTTACATACACTTGGTAATTGTTATATTTCATGTCTTTTTTTAAGAAAAAATATCAGGCGATGACATGTAATTATTTGAAAAATAACTCCCCTTTTGGAGAAGTCCCTGTTTTATTTAAATATGTATATTATTCAGGTTTTTTTTTTTATTGTTTGTATTATCCCAGTTGTACAAGAATATTGTTTACATTTCAATTTTGTTATTTTGGAGAATTTTTGTCCTGAATTTTTTTTTTTGTTTCTTGTTCTTCAAATAACTTGCCGAGCCAAATGATTACAGGTAGCCCAGCGGATACAATGTTACAAAGGCTAATATATATTATTTAGTCATTCGTGGTCATATTCTCTATTCTGTGCAGCGATACCACTGTTAGGAATGCCGGGGACACAACATCCGGAGAATTCGTAATTCTTCCTCCAATGAAAAGAAACCATTAGTAACATATTTTATTTACCATCACAGAGAGTTGGAATTAAGTTGCAATTTGATACTGTTTGATCTCATACACTTGTGTCAAAATTGAGAAATGTTTTACTGCTAAACTGATTGCTGATTGGTCCAACTTCAGTTGTATAAGAGAAAAATTGTGGAGTACTTTTCAGCCATGGCCAAACTATTGCGAATGTGCCCTCGTACACCTATCAATTTTGTGCCAGCGATTAGTATTAATACACAAGAATACACTGTCCCAGTTTACTAGGGAACACATACCAGAGAGGATGCTGGGATGTTGCATCCCAGTATCCTTCCTGGTTCCTAGTGGACAGATAGGCTGCAGTTTTGTGTCTGTTCTTCTCCATGTCAATGCCAAGCGCTCCCAGAGAGGGCACCAGAAGACATTAAAAGCATGGAGTGTGAGATCCTCGTTTGGGGTGAAAATTAATAGGATGAGAGATTCAGAAAGTGAGAGATTTGGTAAGAAATCTCCATTTAAAAAAAAAAAAAATTAATTTAAAAAAAAAAAAAACTGGACATTTCTTTTTCTGAATCTCTCCTCCTGTTAAATTTCACCCTTGGTGTTTTAGTCACACCCTTAACCATTTTGGCCCATTTTGGCCTGTTGGTAGCAGTGGATCGGCACCCCACATAATGATAATAACCAGTGCGGGGCACGTGGTTTTGTTTAACTGGATAGTCCTTTATTGTACAGATTGCTGTTATTGTTGCTTTAATACATTTCTATAACTGCACTATTTCAGTTTTGTTTTATATATATATATATATATATATATATATATATATATATATATATATATATATAAAACACTTTTTTTTTTCAATCCTTTTGATCCACCAGCCCAAAAAACAAACATTATAGGAAACAGCTCTGAAATGCGCACTTTTCAAAATTAAGTAGGCAAATGTCTCCACTCCATTCCATATTTTGCTCAACTTCCAGTTCTATGAATGCAGTTTTGCATCGGTGATTGTGCCCCAGAACTCTGTCAAATGGGCCAATCGTTACTTTTTTTTGGAAACACGTTAAAAAAAAACTCCCAAAACTGAAATCTTATTTTGCCTTTTTTTCCCCACAACATTCATGTCATACATATTCCCGTGACGGTTGTCATTCACTAAATGTACATTATAAAATATCATCTGAAAACCAGTACAGTCTAGACAGATGTATTAAGCCTGGTGAAGTGATAAAGTTGTGATAAAGTGGAAGGTGATAACGCACCAGCCAATCAGCTCTTACTTGTCAAGTTACAGGTTGTGTTTGAAAAATGACAGTTAGGATGTGATTGTCTTCTTCCACTTTATCACAACTTTATCACTTCACCAGGCTTTTCACATCTGCCCCATTGTAACTATCAGTTTCTGTTCCATTTATTTCCATACTGAAAAGAAGGCGCTAGTTCATTAATGGCAATTGCTGATACATTTTTTTTATTTTAAAAGCGATATGCAGGATTATAAAATAAAAAGTTTATTTAAATGTACTTATTGCAGGTCAACTCTGAAAAGTATTTGAAAGCAGGTTTTCAGATCAGTGTTTGATAAAAAATAATAAAAAAAATTAGAGAGTCTGCAGGCAGCTCACATTTAGGCTTATTTAAGACAAGTTTGATTTCTTTCGCATTTTTTACAGGATGGATATATATTAAAAAATAATAATAAAAAAAAGATATAAATATATTTTTGGGGCTTATTTGTACGATGTAGTTGCACTTTGGCCCTTGAAGTGTACACTGAAACATTTGCATCATCTTTCAGGCTAGACGCACACTGGGCAGATAAATCAAGCGGTCCCCTTTGGCAACAAATGCTGTAAACCAGAATGGCCACTAGGTGGCAGTAGAGCTCCATATTCTAATTGTTTTCAGATTTCACACAATCGGTTGCAATATGGTTATTATTATGCAAAATAGGAAGGAGACTAAATGCTGTTAACATCGGAACCTGCTGTGCAATATCCTAGTAGAAATCATGGCGAATAATCACTGTGTTTTGTTACCTGCCGAGTAGAAAACATTGCTTAATGTCAAAGTAAATATGGGAATGTGCCATAGTTCCAGAGAAATGGTGTATTTCAGTAGTATACTACCAGTGGCCGGAGATTAGGTGGTCCTGTGGCCTCTGAGCAGTGGAAGCAGACGCCACTTTGTGATTCAACTGAACACAGTCTATAAATTCACTAATCTCTGGTGATATCACTATGGCACTTTGTGTCACGCACCAGTGACGTCACCTGGCTCCAGTGAGTTAGCAAAATGGACGCCAACACTTTAATGACCGTACAAGTTTATGCGCTAGCCCTATTTCCAGAAATAATAAACTAGAGGTACCTCATGATTCCTTCAAGTTTTTATCCCCATATACTGTTTACTTTCCTTAAACCACATAAACCAAATTCCAAAACCTCCAGTAATATAAAATATTGGCAAAGAACCAAAGAAATCCCCAGCTAAGTTAATTTATAAGAACGGGTAATGAGGTTGCGTGCTGTTAGCCGAACTAACCAATCATATCCTAGCTTTCATTTTTATAGTACAGTTTAACGGTGTAAGCAAACATCTGGTTGGTGGCTGTGGTTTACATCAGTGGTTCTCAACCTCGGTACTCAAGGACCCCCAACAGTGCACGTTTTCCAGGTCACCCGGCAGGTGCACTCACCTGACTCATTTTAAAAGATCACAGGTGGAGCTAATCACCTGTGATTCTGTGTGGAGACCTGGAAACCATGCACGGTTGGGGGTCCTTGTGCCCCGAGGTTGAGAACCACTGGTTTACATAATGGTTTATCCTTGCACAATGACTAGCAGCAATGCCTGCAGACGTGGTTGTTCGTGGATTGATCAACAAGATCTGTGGAGAATATTTGCCAACCTACATATCCTCAGTGCAGCCAATGCTTCTATAGCATCCTCATTAAAAAATATGTTTTGCTTTTTTAATAATTGTTTTGCAGTATTTTCTACATTGCTGTTGTATCAAAAAATGACCAAAAAAAAAAAAAATCCTTTTGTAAATGAAATATGAATCAGTGCGTTACTTTTGGTGACCATCAAGAGAGGCAGCTTGGATCCAAACCTATTAAAGGGGTCCTGTCACCTAGATACATAACGGAGGCGGCCATTTTGTGTCATGAGGCAAAACTTCCCAAGGACCCTTGGTTCTACCCACAAGATGGCAGCCTCCACTAGGTGGGTGTCCGCTTTACAAGCCATATAAATATACTCACTCTTTTCCGCAACCCTTCGTTTGGAAGTATGGCCATTTAAACTGTATAATAAAACTGTAGCATTGTCTGCACCGTGTACATTATCTGGGGTTTTTATGACTAAATTATCTTTTTTGTTTTTGTAATGTTTGTTTTCCTTGGCTATATAATAATAATTGTATTTATATAAATGTAAATAGATTTCAAATGCTTTCCAGCATGAGATTCCTTGATGCTTTTAATTAAACTGCTTTACCAACTTTTTAGCAGCATTTGTCTTAAAAATAATACAAACAACAAAACGAAAAAAAAAAACACTGACGTGAGATTTATTTGCTTTTTTTTTTCACTTTGTTTTATATATTTCATTTCTTTGTTGCCGATCACTTTTGTATACGACTTATGAAGTGCGGAAATGTCTCGCGCTTTCCGACTGCATAGAAGGGTTACAAAGAACGATGAACTTCGCGCGTCGCTATAGTAACAGGTGTGACGTTGCGTAGATCTTTTGGGTGTATGTTCAATGATTACTGTGTTTCATTTTCCAAATAAACAAAGCACATGTTGTAGCACGCCTGCTGTTGTGACCATGCGTGATGATGCCGGCTTGGCCAAGCCTTCGGGGTACACCTGAGAGCCCCCCTCCATTCCTTTACCTAAAGACCCTACAGAACTGTCGCTTTCGCGGTCTCCATTGGTGCCGGAGGTGGTGTTTGTCTTGTTGTTTCGAATGCTGTAAAGACAACGTAGACATCTGCTTTTGACATTTTAACAACAGCAGCGACATAAGGGCTCCTCCAGACAAGCCCTCGGTGATTACACTGCGTTCGGGTTCTAAATGTAAGAACACGATTAAACTGTCAGCAATAAATGCCTGAGGCGTTACCACGGGCGACAGTCACAGAGAAGCAGCATTCTTGTTTGCGCCCCCCCTGTGGCATATTGCAATGCGGACAGAAGAGATGGGTCATTCCAGGGGATACTGTCAATGGGTCCCCACCAAGTAGGTCGACAAGCATTATGTCAACACCACTAGGTTGACATGCAGATAGGTCGATATGACTTTAGGTCGACATGCAGAAAGGTCGACAAGACTTTAGGTCGACATGGGTTAGGTTGACAGGGTCATAAGATCTACATGGGTTAGGTCGACAGGGTCATTAGGTCGGCATGGTTTTTTTTTTACTGCTTTTTGAGCCGACATGTGCCGACAGGCAGTATTTCATTCCCTACCATCCACTAGGGCATGGTGGGAGAATAAAATAGTGCGCCGAGTGTAGCGAGGCACCGTGCCCGAAGCATGGCAAGCGCAACAAGCCATGCGAGGGGACATGGTGGTACGTTTCGGTGTGCATGTCGACACCACATGTGCTTTTTGAGCTGACATGTGCCAACAGGCGGTATTTCATGCCCTACCATCCACTAGGGTGTAGTGGGAGAATATAATAGTGTGCCGAGCATGGATAGCGCAGCGAGCCATGTGAGGGGACGCTGTGCTACGTTTTAGTGTCTATGTTGACATAATGGTAAAAAAATAATAATAAAAAAACTTTTTTACCGTCGAACTTACCCATGTCGACCTAATGATCCTGTCGACCTTCCCATGTCAACCTAATGACCCTATCGACCTTATGACCCTGTCGAACTAACCCATGTTGACCTAGACTCATGTCGACCTTTTCCCATGTCAACCTAATGGTGTTGTCCTAATGACTGTCGACCATCATGCTGTAGAACAAATTACCGCATCCCAAACACCCATTGGCTGGCACTCTTTGTTGCCTGATTAACCAATAGGCTGATTAGGCTGCACCCTATGGTGCCAGGACTGAGCGGGGGGGGGGGGGGGGGTCCAAGACCTGCAGATAACAGCCGAGTAATAAATTGAAGGCCTAATTTATTCCATGCTTGCTAGCTATCACCAGTCCCAATGTACTGGGGGGGGGGGGGGGGGGGGGGTGTAGTTCTTAAGGTGACTGCCAGATGGCTGTGCCACTGTAACTTGCTGATGGAACCACTACTTTATGTACATTGTGCTACAGCGCCAGCCGGGCAACCTATGTCCAAAGTCTCCTTCACATGCCACAAGCATTAGATCCTACATGCCAGCTGTATAACCTTCCTTACCTGCACATGGGCAGTATGACTGGCAGGTCCCTGAGCGCCCATACACGTGTGTATAACAGTATTACATGCACATGGGCAGTATGACTGGCGAGTCCCTGAGCGCCCATACACGTGTGTATAACAGTATTACATGCACATGGGCAGTATGACTGGCGAGTCCCTGAGCGCCCATACACGTGTGTATAACAGTATTACATGCACATGGGCAGTTAGACTGGTGGGTCCCTGAGCACCCATACACGTGTGTATAACAGCATTACATGTACATGGGCAGTATGACTGGTGAGTCCCTGAGCGCCCATACACGTGTGTATAACAGCATTACATGTACATGGGCAGTATGACTGGCAGGTCCCTGAGCGCCCATACACGTGTATATAACAGTATTACATGCACATGGGCAGTATGACTGGGGAGTCCCTGAGCGCCAATACACGTGTGTATAACAGTATTACATGCACATGGGCAGTTAGACTGGTGAGTCCCTGAGCGCCCATACACGTGTGTATAGCATCATTACTGCACATGGGCAGTATGACTGGGAAGTCCCTGAGCACCCATACACGTGTGTATAGCAGCATTACATGCACATGGGCAGTATGACTGGCGAGTCCCTGAACGCCCATACACGTGTGTATAGCAGCATTACGTGCACATGGGCAGTATGACTGGCGAGTCCCTGAGCGTCCATACACGTGTGTATAACAGCATTACATGCACATGGGCAGTATGACTGGTGAGTCCCTGAGCGCCCATACACGTGTGTGTAGCAGCATTACATACACATGGGAAGTATGACTGGGGAGTCCCTGAGCACCCATTCACGTGTATATAACAGTATTACATGCACATGGGCAGTATGACTGGCGAGTCCCTGAGCGCCCATACACGTGTGTATAACATTACTACATGCACATGGGCAGTATGACTGGGGAGTCCCTGAGCGCCCATACACGTGTGTATAGCAGCATTACATGCACATGGGCAGTATGACTGGCGAGTCCCTGAGCGCCCATACACGTGTGTATAACAGCATTACATGCACATGGGCAGTATGACTGGGGAGTCCCTGAGCGCCCATACATGTGTGTATAACAGTATTACATGCACATGGGCAGTATGACTGGTGAGTCCCTGAGCGCCCATACACGTGTGTATAGCAGCATTACATGTACATGGGCAGTATGACTGGTGAGTCCCTGAGCGCCCATACACGTGTGTATAGCAGCATTACATGCACATGGGCAGTATGACTGGCGAGTCCCTGAGCGCCCATACACGTGTGTATAGCAAAATTACATGCACATGGACAGTATGACTGGCGAGTCCCTGAGCGCCCATACACGTGTGTATAACAGTATTACATGCACATAGGCAGTATGACTGGCGAGTCCCTGAGCGCCCATACACGTGTGTATAACATTACTACATGCACATGGGCAGTATGACTGGGGAGTCCCTGAGCGCCCATACACGTGTGTATAGCAGCATTACATGCACATGGGCAGTATGACTGGCGAGTCCCTGAGCGCCCATACACGTGTGTATAACAGCATTACATGCACATGGGCAGTATGACTGGGGAGTCCCTGAGCGCCCATACACGTGTGTATAGCAGCATTACATGCACATGGGCAGTATGACTGGCGAGTCCCTGAGCGCCCATACACGTGTGTATAGCAGCATTACATGCACATGGGCAGTATGACTGGGGAGTCCCTGAGCGCCCATACACGTGTGTATAACATTATTACATGCACATGGGCAGTATGACTGGGGAGTCCCTGAGCGCCCATACACGTGTGTATAACATTATTACATGCACATGGGCAGTATGACTGGGAAGTCCCTGAGCACCCATACACGTGTGTATAGCAGCATTACATGCACATGGGCAGTATGACTGGCGAGTCCCTGAACGCCCATACACGTGTGTATAGCAGCATTACGTGCACATGGGCAGTATGACTGGCGAGTCCCTGAGCGTCCATACACGTGTGTATAACAGCATTACATGCACATGGGCAGTATGACTGGTGAGTCCCTGAGCGCCCATACACGTGTGTGTAGCAGCATTACATACACATGGGCAGTATGACTGGGGAGTCCCTGAGCACCCATTCACGTGTATATAACAGTATTACATGCACATGGGCAGTATGACTGGCGAGTCCCTGAGCGCCCATACACGTGTGTATAACATTACTACATGCACATGGGCAGTATGACTGGGGAGTCCCTGAGCGCCCATACACGTGTGTATAGCAGCATTACATGCACATGGGCAGTATGACTGGCGAGTCCCTGAGCGCCCATACACGTGTGTATAACAGCATTACATGCACATGGGCAGTATGACTGGGGAGTCCCTGAGCGCCCATACACGTGTGTATAGCAGCATTACATGCACATGGGCAGTATGACTGGCGAGTCCCTGAGCACCCATACACGTGTGTATAGCAGCATTACATGCACATGGGCAGTATGACTGGGGAGTCCCTGAGCGCCCATACACGTGTGTATAACAGCATTACATGCACATGGGCAGTATGACTGGGGAGTCCCTGAGCGCCCATACACGTGTGTGTAGCAGCATTACATACACATGGGCAGTATGACTGGCGAGTCCCTGAGCACCCATACACGTGTATATAACAGTATTACATGCACATGGGCAGTATGACTGGCGAGTCCCTGAGCGCCCATACACGTGTGTATAACAGTATTACATGCACATGGGCAGTATGACTGGCGAGTCCCTGAGCGCCCATACACGTGTGTATAACAGTATTACATGCACATGGGCAGTTAGACTGGTGGGTCCCTGAGCACCCATACACGTGTGTATAACAGCATTACATGTACATGGGCAGTATGACTGGTGAGTCCCTGAGCGCCCATACACGTGTGTATAACAGCATTACATGTACATGGGCAGTATGACTGGCAGGTCCCTGAGCGCCCATACACGTGTATATAACAGTATTACATGCACATGGGCAGTATGACTGGGGAGTCCCTGAGCGCCAATACACGTGTGTATAACAGTATTACATACACATGGGCAGTTAGACTGGTGAGTCCCTGAGCGCCCATACACGTGTGTATAGCATCATTACTGCACATGGGCAGTATGACTGGGAAGTCCCTGAGCACCCATACACGTGTGTATAGCAGCATTACATGCACATGGGCAGTATGACTGGCGAGTCCCTGAACGCCCATACACGTGTGTATAGCAGCATTACGTGCACATGGGCAGTATGACTGGCGAGTCCCTGAGCGTCCATACACGTGTGTATAACAGCATTACATGCACATGGGCAGTATGACTGGTGAGTCCCTGAGCGCCCATACACGTGTGTGTAGCAGCATTACATACACATGGGAAGTATGACTGGGGAGTCCCTGAGCACCCATTCACGTGTATATAACAGTATTACATGCACATGGGCAGTATGACTGGCGAGTCCCTGAGCGCCCATACACGTGTGTATAACATTACTACATGCACATGGGCAGTATGACTGGGGAGTCCCTGAGCGCCCATACACGTGTGTATAGCAGCATTACATGCACATGGGCAGTATGACTGGCGAGTCCCTGAGCGCCCATACACGTGTGTATAACAGCATTACATGCACATGGGCAGTATGACTGGGGAGTCCCTGAGCGCCCATACATGTGTGTATAACAGTATTACATGCACATGGGCAGTATGACTGGTGAGTCCCTGAGCGCCCATACACGTGTGTATAGCAGCATTACATGTACATGGGCAGTATGACTGGTGAGTCCCTGAGCGCCCATACACGTGTGTATAGCAGCATTACATGCACATGGGCAGTATGACTGGCGAGTCCCTGAGCGCCCATACACGTGTGTATAGCAAAATTACATGCACATGGACAGTATGACTGGCGAGTCCCTGAGCGCCCATACACGTGTGTATAACAGTATTACATGCACATAGGCAGTATGACTGGCGAGTCCCTGAGCGCCCATACACGTGTGTATAACATTACTACATGCACATGGGCAGTATGACTGGGGAGTCCCTGAGCGCCCATACACGTGTGTATAGCAGCATTACATGCACATGGGCAGTATGACTGGCGAGTCCCTGAGCGCCCATACACGTGTGTATAACAGCATTACATGCACATGGGCAGTATGACTGGGGAGTCCCTGAGCGCCCATACACGTGTGTATAGCAGCATTACATGCACATGGGCAGTATGACTGGCGAGTCCCTGAGCGCCCATACACGTGTGTATAGCAGCATTACATGCACATGGGCAGTATGACTGGGGAGTCCCTGAGCGCCCATACACGTGTGTATAACATTATTACATGCACATGGGCAGTATGACTGGGGAGTCCCTGAGCGCCCATACACGTGTGTATAACATTATTACATGCACATGGGCAGTATGACTGGGAAGTCCCTGAGCACCCATACACGTGTGTATAGCAGCATTACATGCACATGGGCAGTATGACTGGCGAGTCCCTGAACGCCCATACACGTGTGTATAGCAGCATTACGTGCACATGGGCAGTATGACTGGCGAGTCCCTGAGCGTCCATACACGTGTGTATAACAGCATTACATGCACATGGGCAGTATGACTGGTGAGTCCCTGAGCGCCCATACACGTGTGTGTAGCAGCATTACATACACATGGGCAGTATGACTGGGGAGTCCCTGAGCACCCATTCACGTGTATATAACAGTATTACATGCACATGGGCAGTATGACTGGCGAGTCCCTGAGCGCCCATACACGTGTGTATAACATTACTACATGCACATGGGCAGTATGACTGGGGAGTCCCTGAGCGCCCATACACGTGTGTATAGCAGCATTACATGCACATGGGCAGTATGACTGGCGAGTCCCTGAGCGCCCATACACGTGTGTATAACAGCATTACATGCACATGGGCAGTATGACTGGGGAGTCCCTGAGCGCCCATACACGTGTGTATAGCAGCATTACATGCACATGGGCAGTATGACTGGCGAGTCCCTGAGCACCCATACACGTGTGTATAGCAGCATTACATGCACATGGGCAGTATGACTGGGGAGTCCCTGAGCGCCCATACACGTGTGTATAACAGCATTACATGCACATGGGCAGTATGACTGGGGAGTCCCTGAGCGCCCATACACGTGTGTGTAGCAGCATTACATACACATGGGCAGTATGACTGGCGAGTCCCTGAGCACCCATACACGTGTATATAACAGTATTACATGCACATGGGCAGTATGACTGGCGAGTCCCTGAGCGCCCATACACGTGTGTATAACATTACTACATGCACATGGGCAGTATGACTGGGGAGTCCCTGAGCGCCCATACACGTGTGTATAGCAGCATTACATGCACATGGACAGTATGACTGGCGAGTCCCTGAGCGCCCATACACGTGTGTATAACAGCATTACATGCACATGGGCAGTATGACTGGGGAGTCCCTGAGCGCCCATACACGTGTGTATAGCAGCATTACATGCACATGGGCAGTATGACTGGCGAGTCCCTGAGCACCCATACACGTGTGTATAGCAGCATTACATGCACATGGGCAGTATGACTGGGGAGTCCCTGAGCGCCCATACACGTGTGTATAACATTATTACATGCACATGGGCAGTATGACTGGGGAGTCCCTGAGCGCCCATACACGTGTGTATGGCAGCATTACATGCACATGGGCAGTATGACTGGCGAGTCCCTGAGCGCCCATACACGTGTGTATGGCAGCATTACATGCACATGGGCAGTGTGACTGGTGAGTCCCTGAGCGCCCATACACGTGTGTATAGCAACATTACATGTACATGGGCAGTATCACTGGTGAGTCCCTGAGCGCCCATACACGTGTGTATAGCAGTAATACATGTACATGGGCAGTATCACTGGTGAGTCACTGAGCGCCCATACACGTGTGTATAGCAGCATTACATGCACATGGGCAGTATGACTGGCGAGTCCCTGAGCGCCCATACACGTGTGTATAGCAAAATTACATGCACATGGACAGTATGACTGGCGAGTCCCTGAGCGCCCATACACGTGTGTATAACAGTATTACATGCACATGGGCAGTATGACTGGTGAGTCCCTGAGCGCCCATACACGTGTGTATAGCAGCATTACATGTACATGGGCAGTATGACTGGTGAGTCCCTGAGCGCCCATACACGTGTGTATAGCAGCATTACATGCACATGGGCAGTATGACTGGCGAGTCCCTGAGCGCCCATACACGTGTGTATAACAGTATTACATGCACATAGGCAGTATGACTGGTGAGTCCCTGAGTGCCCATACATGTGTGTATAACAGTATTACATGCACATAGGCAGTATGACTGGTGAGTCCCTGAGTGCCCATACATGTGTGTATAACAGTATTACATGCACATGGGCAGTATGACTGATGAGTCCCTGAGCGCCCATACACGTGTGTATAGCAGCATTACATGTACATGGGCAGTATGACTGGTGAGTCCCTGAGCGCCCATACACGTGTTTGTGTAGCAGCATTACATGCACATGGGCAGTATGACTGGTGAGTCCCTGAGCGCCCATACACGTGTGTATAGCAGCATTACATGCACATAGGCAGTATGACTGGCGAGTCCCTGAGCGCCCATACACGTGTGTATAGCAGCATTACATGCACATAGGCAGTATGACTGGTGAGTCCCTGAGCGCCCATACACGTGTGTACAGCAGCAGTACATGCACATAGGCAGTATGACTGGTGAGTCCCTGAGCGCCCATACACGTGTGTACAGCAGCATTACATGCACATAGGCAGTATGACTGGTGAGTCCCTGAGCGCCCATACACGTGTGTGCAGCAGCATTACATGCACATAGGCAGTATGACTGGTGAGTCCCTGAGCGCCCATACACGTGTGTATAGCAGCATTACATGCACATGGGCAGTATGACTGGTGAGTCCCTGAGCGCCCATACACGTGTGTATAACAGTATTACATGCACATGATCAGTATGACTGATGAGTCCCTGAGCGCCCATACACGTGTGTATAGCAGCATTACATGTACATGGGCAATATGACTGGTGAGTCCCTGAGCGCCCATACACGTGTGTGTGTAGCAGCATTACATGCACATGGGCAGTATGACTGGTGAGTCCCTGAGCGCCCATACACGTGTGTATAGCAGCATTACATGCACATAGGCAGTATGACTGGCGAGTCCCTGAGCGCCCATACACGTGTGTATAGCAGCATTACATGCACATAGGCAGTATGACTGGTGAGTCCCTGAGCGCCCATACACGTGTGTACAGCAGCAGTACATGCACATAGGCAGTATGACTGGTGAGTCCCTGAGCGCCCATACACGTGTGTACAGCAGCATTACATGCACATAGGCAGTATGACTGGAGAGTCCCTGAGCGCCCATACACGTGTGTACAGCAGCAGTACTGCACATGGACAGTATGACTGGGGAGTTCCTGAGCACCCATACACGTGTGTATAACAGTATTACATGCACATGGGCAGTATGACTGGCGAGTCCCTGAGCGCCCATACATGTGTGTACAGCAGCAGTACATGCACATAGGCAGTATGACTGGTGAGTCCCTGAGCGCCCATACACGTGTGTACAGCAGCAGTACTGCACATGGGCAGTATGACTGGGGAGTCCCTGAGCACCCATACACGTGTGTATAACAGTATTACATGCACATGGGCAGTATGACTGGCGAGTCCCTGAGCGCCCATACATGTGTGTACAGCAGCAGTACATGCACATAGGCAGTATGACTGGTGAGTCCCTGAGCGCCCATACACGTGTGTATAGCAGCATTACATGCACATAGGCAGTATGACTGGCGAGTCCCTGAGCGCCCATACACGTGTGTATAGCAGCATTACATGCACATAGGCAGTATGACTGGTGAGTCCCTGAGCGCCCATACACGTGTGTACAGCAGCAGTACATGCACATAGGCAGTATGACTGGTGAGTCCCTGGGCGCCCATACACGTGTGTACAGCAGCATTACATGCACATAGGCAGTATGACTGGAGAGTCCCTAAACGCCCATACACGTGTGTACAGCAGCAGTACTGCACATGGGCAGTATGACTAGGGAGTCCCTGAGCACCCATACACGTGTGTATAACAGTATTACATGCACATGGGCAGTATGACTGGCGAGTCCCTGAGCGCCCATACACGTGTGTACAGCAGCAGTACTAGGGGAGCTACATGTGTATTAGCCAAAGTCACCTGGAACCTATAATCAGGCCCTGGTTGCAGAGCGACCTGATGTAAGTAATCAGAGGAACACAGCCGCTCTTATCAAATGTAAGCTATGTGTTCTGATAATACATTGGGTGCCCCTGTTTAATGGGTGCCCTATGGTTATTGCCTACATTGCCAGTTTTCATATAAAGCATGTGAATCGGGCACCCGAAATAACGTGCATGAAATATTACTGGTAAGGCGATCCTACCAGGAATGTACTGTATAAGGACCATCGATGATATTCTAAACATCCAACCTCACAGCGCAAAAAGAAAACGTTTTTGTGATGGAATGCCATAAAAACGCGAAACAACTGAGATGGCGCTAAAGATCCCTAAGGGTATGGAAAAGGGTGACCTGTGCGCACATTAATTATAATAATTACAGTAAAACAAATTTGCGCAGCATTTAACTCCGCTCTCTTGAGTGAGTGTCTAATAAAATAAAAAACACACACTACTGATATAACTATGAAATAACAATAGGCACAGTGTAAAATAACGGCATCAGCTGCCAGTCTGACTGACTCGCTAAGATGTGAAGTTAGCAGTTTATTGAGTCCCTTCTACAGCTTAAAAAAGTGATAAAACAGCCAGCCAATCAGCTCCAACCTGTCATGCTACAGGCTGGGTTTGGAAAATGACAGGTAGGAGCTGAGCTGTTTATCACTCTCCACTTTATCCCATTTTGAAGCTTGATACATTCAGTCCAAAGCATATTAAGCATGCCCTCACACCGAACCAATAGAGGAGAATAAAACCCCAGCTTCAACCCATGTCAGACCCAGGACGCTGAGAACGGGCTGAAGACACATCTTTATCACAAGGGGCCAGATGCACTAAGCTTCAATAGTGATAAAATGGAGAGTGATAAACAGCCAGCCAATCGGCTCCTACCTGCCATGTCACAGGCTGTGTTTGAAAAATGTCAGGCAGGAGCTGATTGGTTGGTTGCTTACCACTCTCCATTTTATCACTTTTGAAGCTTAGTGCATCTGACCCAAGATCCTCGTTCACACATGATGATCAGACCTGGGTATTGTAGTGGTCTTCCAGCCTACAGTGGGCACTTGACGTTGATGTTATCTCCAAATGCTTCTGTCCTTAGTCAATCAACTACTTTTAGGCAAGACTCAACTCATCAATACTAGGGTTATACGTTTCAAACAGGAGCCAGGGTACTGACCACGGTTGCTAGCCCGGGAATAAACCTTGTTGATTAAAGGAGTAGAAGACCCAGTACTGTCAACCCAGGTGGACCCTTTCATACATAAGCTGGGCCTGGGCCAGTGTGCATTTTCGGCAAAAAAAAAACCAGATGCTTTGGCTTATGCCTGAAAGAAGTATAAGGCTTAACAGAGGACAACCGTAGGTGTTGCCCATGGCAACCTATCAGATTCTTGCTGTCATTTAACTAGTGCACTATATAAAATGATAGGAAGACACTCATTGGTTGAAATTTTATGAGCTGCGTTTGCTGTATATTACCCACCAAGCCATCCGTCCCCGGACTCAGCTTGACGTGGGCATATTCCCTATTACAAAAATACAAATCTTACCTCTCTATAGAAAATCATGAATGGCTAATAGTCGCATTTTATATTACTGAATGAAATCTGCCGTATTGTGTGAACAGTCTCCTTTGAAGTAATTGTATAGGTGACATAAATCAGCACGGTGAGAGCACAGGATTGTCCCCAGCCTGCTACAGAGGCTGGTGACATCACTGCTGACATCACTGCTGCCATGTACATAGCAGATTACACTGTTTACCGAGATAACGCAGCAGCAAAACAGGCGAAGGTGACTTTTAGGACATAAGAATATTCTATCTGGGACAACTGTAGGTGCAAAGGATAAGTCATTTATCAAATCCAGTAAAACTTTTTACAGCCATGGTCCGGGCAACCCGCATCAGCTTGGCTCAGGCTTGTTAAATTGATAACATTATTAAAGTAATGATCATTGTCTCTTCGTTTTTCTATAAAATATTTAGTGAAGTAGATGGTGCTGTGGGGACTCAGGAGACCGGTCAGCAGCAGCAGCGGGAGAGGTTGTCCTGGGATAGGGTAGACACTACTGGTCACGTGACACTGACATCCAATCCTGTAATGACCTGTTAGGGCAAGTGCCGCAAAACAAACGTGCGCAATTTACATTCACTGAAAAAAAGAAAATGCAATTGCAACCAAAGGCAATCCACCAGCAATCATTGCAGAGTATTCTCAAACAGCCAAACAGAAGCCGTTTGCTAGCATTGGTGACCATCAAGTTGTTGGAAGTGAAGTACTGTATTGCATAGTGTGGCACTCCAGCTGTTGTGGAACTAACATCTCAGCGTGCCTTGCCACAGCTTTAAGGTGGCCATACACACACAGATTTATCTTAAGATCTGGCTGGTTGGAACAAAGACAGGGTTATGGATGAGAGCAAACGACAGTTGACCATTTGCTTGGAAATGCTGGAAAATTGCCAAACTGTCACTCATCCATAACCATATTTTTGTTCCAACCAGCCAGACCTGAAGATAAATCTTACTAGTGTATGGGCACTTTTACTGTTAGGGCATGCTTAAACTGTGGCAGGATGTGCTGGGATGTGTAGTTCTACAGCAGCTGGAGTGATACCTACTGACAATTTTGATGTTCCAGCATCCTTGCAACGCTACCTGTTTTCAGTATACATTCTCTGGCTGGTGAGCTGCATGAAACCCTGCTCCACTCCATCTCCAGTGTACATGTAACAGTGAGTACAGCTGTACCTGGTATCTATCAATAAACCAACACCACTGCTTAAGGCTGTTCATAAATTGGGTCATCCGCTGGTAGGTGCCTATATAACTCTAACCAACACCTTATCATTTCCACGGCCTGTCTCTGACAAAGTCTCTGTGTGGGAATTCCCTCTCTTGCTGACGCAAGCGTCTCTGGCACAGTAGGCTTCTGCATACTGTATGTACAGGTCTCCAGGAACATGGCACCTGCTTCATTTTCCCAGTGATCAATTGTATAATGCTCCTCTTTTTTTTTTTTTTTTTTTTTATTCTTTTCTATCACATGGAGATTCACAGGGGTTGTTTTCCCTGAGACATTTCTTGGTTTATATGGCCTATCAATATTTGTGCTGAACCCTTCTTACCCTGTGGGGTTTATGGGGGGGCTCCCATTCATTCACCCGATTTCTCCTCACTCCATATTCCCTACCTCAGCAAACATATGCATATGTATTCTTCTGCTCTTTTACTCATTAGGTATATGGTATATAAACAATAGATGATTCTTTCTAGCTCTGACTCTGTGCCTAGTCGTCACTTCGTTTACCTCTTATTTAAATTATTTTGTAGTCAGTGGCGTAGCTACGTTTTGGGCGCCCCCCCGCCGTAAGGGGGGGGGGGCGCCGCCCCGCCAAGAACCCCTACCCCGCCGCCCATGCAAACCCCCCCTCAATCCCCCACAGCCTTACCTATCACGCTGGTCCCGGCGGCTCTGTTCTTCTGCTGAGGACCACCAGAAAATGGCCGCCCCCATACAGCAGACAGTTTCAGAGAACTGTGTGCTATATGGGGGCGGCCATTTTGTGGTGGTCCTCAGCAGAAGAACGGAGCCGCCGGGACCAGCGCGATAGGTAAGTCTGCGGGGGATTGAGGGGGGGTTTAACTATAGCACCGCAGCCCCCAGCGCCCCCACATGCACAGCACACACACACACACACACCCCCCCCCCCGCGGTGGCGGGGGCTGCGGTGCTATAGTTACACGGCTGTTTCTAGTGTTATAAATGTCTACAGACGTGTAATCATTTTAGTGCCCTACTGATACATTTTGGTAGAATTTTTATTTTTTTTGTGTAGGTTAGTATAAATAAATTTCCTAATACAAGGGTGATTGTATCCAGTGATTCCAGACTTTGTGAAATTTACTTAGTGTATTCCGACCGTGTGCTAAGTGTTTCTCCTGTTCAATAACATAATTTACTCGTGGTTTCCAGGCATTATAGTCTGGGGCTATATTAGACATCCATGTTCTCCCCACCGTTACCTTCGCCATAGAGCACAAGCTACTGACATACATTTTCTCATTTGGCCCACTTCTACCTGCAACTACTCCTAGCATACAACACTTTGGGGTGAGAATCGTTTCCGGAATCCCAGTGGCCACTATGGCTTGTATCACTTTGTCCCAAAATTCGGCAACCAGTCTACATTCCCACATTAAAGGTATAAATGTCCCTGGAAGAATTCCACATTTGGGGCAGTTTGACGATGCCCTCCCAGCAAATTTTGCAAGTTTCGTGGCTGTCATATAAGATCTATGGAGAATGAGTAGTTGGGTCTGTTGGATACGAAGCGAATTTGTGGCTTTAGCCACTACAACTTTTGCGGCTACCCATTCCTCTTCGCTAAGTTCCCCCAGATCCTCCTCCCATTTCCCCCTTAGTGATATTAAACTACTTTTTTTTTATCTATTGATTTAATAATTTTTTTAATCGGGGATTCTCCGAACTCGGGAGGAACGTTGGGGAAGTATGCTTCTAAGGTGCTTCTTAATTGGAGATAACGAAAGAAGTATGTCCTTGGTAAATTGTACTCCTCTTTTAACTGCAGGAAGGTTTTAACTCCCCCCGTACCATAGACCTGAGTAAGATTGGTCACTGAAAAGGGATCCCATACTTCTCTAATCTGTAGGTCTTTAACTTCCCTAGGTGTTAACAGATCTTCTATTCGATATTCCTTGTCTAGATCTGTTGTTCCCATATTTTGATTTATTTCCTGCCATATTTTCATTGCCTGTGTAACTAGGGGTAGGTCCCCAGGGTATTTATTGCCCTGAATAATCCTATGTAGAGGTCTAATATCCGGTGTAGAGTCTGCTACCAGTGCTCTGACCATTTGATTCCCGTATAATGCTCCTCTTAAAATTCAAATCAACCCTGATAGAAAATCGTCCAATTAGGATGGGACATTTGAAAACAAGTGAATATTTCCCATGGGTCCTCTTCTTCCATAGGAGATAACCATACAACAAGTAGATCCCCAAATGTGGTAATAAGCTGAACCAAGGGATAGTCGTGTGGCACTTCCACAAATATGGGCCACTGCAGGGCTGCCCTCACCACACTGCAGTCTCGCCACAGGTTCTATTCTCTCTCTGAGTGGTAAATGGGGCAGTTATGTGGGGGTACCACCCATTGTGAACATCAAGACCCCCTCATATGAAGCAGCATGACAGAACATTTACACACACACTTCAATTCTCCTCAGAGGTGAGGCGCTGTATAGAAATTGGGCAATGGTCCATTATCAAGCTTCATTCTTTTGTTATCATTAAGTTTTCTTGACATTTCTCTGTTCTCTGTGGCTGATAGGAACGCCCACTTCATTTCCTGAGGCTGAGCGTCTCCTGGGAGCTTCAATCACAACACTAACTGTGCGCACTCATTATATGGTAGCATGTGCGGTGCAACCTAGATGTATGCACAGAATACACAGAAATCCCCCTGCTGCATCCAACATCAGCAGTGTGCGTCACTCAGAATCAGGCCCTTCATGTAATTAAGGGTCTAATTCGGTAAGGCTTGCTAAGCAGCAAAGATTCACTGTTTAGCAAGCCCTTTAACACTGCCTGCCGGGCAAGTGAATTCCCACTACCACATGGGCACCGAAAAGCGAATGGATGTTTTGCATACTCATCCATATGCATGGGCGCGCAGGTCAAAAATCATTCGATGGTCGCTGACCATCGAATGATTTTTGACCCGTCCATAAATAAAAGTCAGTCTTGGCCCAAACTAGGGCCCTCCAGCTGTTGTGAAACTACAAGTCCCATCATGCCTTGCCACAGTTTTCCGATTAGGGAATGCTAAAACTGTGGAAAGGCATGCTGGGATGTGTAGTTTCACAACAGCTGGAGGGCCACAGTTTGGACATGCCTGCTCAAGGCTGACCTTTATTTATGAATAACGTCAGGTGCATGCCTGCGTTCAAATGGGGCACCCACCATGCCCTCTCCCCCCGTGCAAACACCTCGGCGACTGTGTATGTCTCCGAAGGCATCAGCACAGCAGCCCTGCACATGCGTATATTAGTGAAGACACCGGGGACCAATTGTTACAGAATTAGAGCCTAAGTTTGCAAACTCAACACTGTGCTCACTGGGTGAGATATGACTGTCTGACAGTCAGTATACCAACATCGGAATCCCGGATGCCGGTACTCGACAGGGGGGAGAGCTCAAAAAAAGGTCCTTGCGAGCTCGCTGCACTCACCACACTGCAGGCTCGCCACAGGTTCTATTCTCTCTCCCATGGGCCAATCAGAACCTGGGACGGGGCTTTATGGGTGTCAGGGCGGAGCTATGCCCATGTCCTGGCCCTTTGGCTAAGAAAAAAATACTGTTCGGTTATGCTTTGACATTAATTGAGGGAAACCATCTGGTTCTCCCCCATCAAACTATTCTCCATTCGCCATAAATGATTGATGATTTTTAATCATCGATGGTCGATAGCTATCCCTAAGGGAAAGTGTCACTGACAATTAGTGGCGTAGCTACAGATGTGGCAGACCCTGCAGCGGCTTGGGGGAGCGGCGCCAGCGAGGTCTGTGGTGGGCGCCGCTGGCTGAACTGACAGACGAATGAGGCAGCAGTGAGCGCTGAGCTGGTCCCGCCCTGTACATATCTAATGAGCGGGGACCCAGTGCAGTGCATATGTAATGAGCGGGTCCCCGCCCCGCGCATTTGTAATGAGCGGGTCCCGCCAGGACACCTTCCTCTCTGCCTGCAACCCTGTAGAATGTGATCGATAGCGATTCTGCAACCAGCCATCAATACTCATAAACTATGTGATGGATAACCATCGATAATTTTAGCTATCAATGGTTATCCATTATCTTTGTCTGAATGGCCTCTGGGCCAATCAGAATGTGGCGGCGGGGCTTCCAGGTGTCGGGGGCACAGCTATGTTCCGTGTCCCAACACACTGAAAATAAAAAAGAAACATTAGTTCCTCTTCGCCATCGATGTAGGGAAACTATTCAACATCGGCCGATGTTCGATGGCCATTCCTAGTGCAGAAGGCTGACCGTCCGGCAGGTGGGACACCCGCTCAGAGAGAGAGAGGACAGGCTGCTGTGCTTCTCTCCCCCGCTCAGCACACAGCACTGAGCAGCGTGTGCTGAGCTGGGGAGAGGGGCTGTGCTGCGGCAGCAGCCTTTACTCTCTACTCCCACTGGTTCTCTGCAGTGGAGGAGGGTAGCGGTGGACCTGGGCCTATCCAGTGAAACCCCCCCCCCACTGCACACAGCACCCAGTATATAAATACACCAGTGAGGTGAGCCACACCAATGAACGGTGATATTTTGCTGTCAGTGAAATGTGCTGAATTTGCGCAGGTTTGATTTATCCAACATCCGATGCTTGGACCTTTACTATGCCAACTGCTGACGTCACCGGCATGCCTGCAATGTCCCTTGCGCCGAGACCCTTATTAACATGCATCCCCCAGACAATGGGGTTTTGCAGATATGTTGTGGAATATAGATAGAGTTGAATCGGAGAATCCTCTGGAAAGTTTGTGCACACATCTGGGGGGACTCTGTGCAAGCAGTGATAACACACATTTAATGTGTTTGCACAAGCAGAGAATAGGCCTCTGACGTTGGCAATCCCATTACCAGGCAGTCACAATGTAAACCGCACAGAATAGCCAGCCACTGGCGGCCAAATGTCAGGGCTGTGAGGGAGTAAAGTGGAATTTGATTGGGGTCTCAGTCATGGGGGAGAGACGGCGGGCTATAAGAGGGTCCGCCGCTCACCTACAGCCAGAACCCACCTGACAAGCCTTGTCTCAGGGCGCTCCGTGCTAACCTGTAGGAACCGTACTAGGGAATAGGGATGGACACCTCAGTAATCCTTACTCTAATTACCGTGGCTCTCATGTCAGCAGACCGGCTGGTGAAATGCTCTCCGCTGGGTCCGGATACCCTGCACCTTACAGAAGGTAGGTGGGGGCACCAGCACTGTATGTAGAACAGTGGTCAGGGAACAGGGGTAAGTTACCCCAAATGGGGGAAAACTGACATTCCTGTGGGTAATGGACAGCCGCGCTGCCAAGACACAGCTGGGCATGCATATGAATCCCCGGCTGTGTCTCAGCAGTGCGACCGTCCATTACCTATGGAGTTTCATTTCATTGCATATAGAATCTATACATAGTTCTACATGCATGCCCGGCTGTGTGGTGTGTTATGTACAAGGACCTGACGCAGTGCAGTGTGGGCTGTGTGTGTTACAGTACTGTAGTGTACAAGGACCTGACGCAGTGCAGTGCGGGCTGTGTGTGTTACAGAACTGTAGTGTACAAGGACCTGGCGCAGTGCAGTGCGGGCTGTGTGTGTTACAGTACTGTAGTGTACAAGGACCTGGCGCAGTGCGGGCTGTGTGTGTTACAGTACTGTAGTGTACAAGGACCTGACGCAGTGCAGTGCGGGCTGTGTGTGTTACAGTACTGTAGTGTACAAGGACCTGGCGCAGTGCAGTGCGGGCTGTGTGTGTTACAGTACTGTAGTGTACAAGGACCTGGCGCAGTGCAGTGTGGGCTGTGTGTGTTACAGTACTGTAGTGTACAAGGACCTGGCGCAGTGCGGGCTGTGTGTGTTACAGTACTGTAGTGTACAAGGACCTGGTGCAGTGCAGTGCGGGCTGTGTGTGTTACAGTACTGTAGTGTACAAGGACCTGGCGCAGTGCAGTGCGGGCTGTGTGTGTTACAGTACTGTAGTGTACAAGGACCTGGCAAAGTGCAGTGCGGGCTGTGTGTGTTACAGTACTGTAGTGTACAAGGAGCTGGCGCAGTGCAGTGCAGGCTGTGTGTGTGTTACAGTACTGTAGTGTACAAGGACCTGGCGCAGTGCAGTGTGGGCTGTGGGTGTTACAGTACTGTAGTGTACAAGGACCTGACGCAGTGCAGTGTGGGCTGTGTGTGTTACAGTACTGTAGTGTACAAGGACCTGACGCAGTGCAGTGCGGGCTGTGTGTGTTACAGTACTGTAGTGTGCAAGGACCTGAAGCAGTGCAATGCATCAGGACCTTGTGTATAACACGCTTCCCTGCGTGGCAGGGACAGCATAATGTGGAGGATCCGGTCCAGGTTTTAGAGCAGCAGCAGGAAAACCATGGGATCAGGGTTGTCTGATTAGCAGCACCTGCGCTCTCCTGATATAAGTGTTTCCAGGGCAGAAGGTCATTGCTCCTGATGGTGGAACAGCTGGCCAGGTGATAGGACGGGAGTGTAGGCTATGGCAGGGACCACTGGAACATACTGAGGAGTTTGTACTATGCTGTAACACCAGTATGCTGCAATGCTGTAACAATGCTCGCCTATGCTGATTACCTGGTATGCTGTTTACCTGCTACAAAATAAAGACCATGACATCATCTTATCCAGTGTATGTGACTCCTTGTCACAATAGATAGTATAATAAGGGGCCTATTTATTAACTCTAAGGGCCAGATGTACTAAACTTTGAAAAGTGTTAAAGAGGAGAGAGATAAAGTTCCAATCAATAAGCACTTGCCATGTTACAGACTGTTTTAAAAAAATGACAGTTAAGAGCTGTCTGGTACTTTTGCACTCTCCGCTTTATCACTTTTTAAGGTTTAGCACATCTGCCCCTAAACGTACAGGGCAGAAAAAGACTTCTGAGCTTGGTTCAGTGCTTAGCATTCAATATAATAATAATATTACATAATACACTGTATTTATATGCCACCATTCTCATCATAGGCGAATCTAGAATTATGGTAATGGGTGGTCCCAGATCTAGACACAATAGCAGGGGGACCTTTGCGCGGCGTAGCCGTGCGGCAAAAAGGGGCATGGCCTCATGGGAAGGAGGCGTGGCATCACAAAAAGGGGTGTGGTATTACACTTTAGACCATACACAGTAATGCCCATTACACATTTTAGCAAACTCCGTAATACCCATAACACATTAAGCCACACGCCGTAATGCCAATTACACATAAGGCCACACGCCGTAATGCCAATTACACATAAGGCCACACACCATAATGCCCATTACACATTGTGCCACATAAGTGCTGCTTACCTACTTGCTCATTGCTAGGGGGTTCTTGCTTGATGGCACCATAGAACCCATTACACATGATGCCGCACACCATAGTACCCATTACACATGATGCCGCACACCATAGTACCCATTACACATGATGCCGCACACCATAGTACCCATTACACATGATGCCGCACACCATAGTACCCATTACACATGATGCCGCGCACCATAGTACCCATTACACATGATGCCGCGCACCATAGTACCCATTACACATGATGCCGCGCACCATAGTACCCATTACACATGATGCTGCACACCATAGTACCAATTACACATGATGCCGCGCACCATAGTACCCATTACACATGATGCCGCGCACCATAGTACCCATTACACATGATGCCGCGCACCATAGTACCAATTACACATGATGCTGCACACCATAGTACCAATTACACATGATGCCGCGCACCATAGTACCCATTACACATGATGCTGCACACATAATGTCCCTTACACATGATGCTGCACACATAATGCCGCTTACACATGATGCTGCACACCGTAATGCCCCTTACACATTAAGGGGAGATTCTCTAAGCTAGAAATGCGGTAAAAACCCTGTTATCGGGGTTTTTACCGCATTTTGGGATGCTGTAAGCATCCCCCGCCAGGTTACCGCAGCAGGGGGGCATCTCCAGAAAAATCTGGCGATGCCCCATAGAAGCCAATGGGCTTCTACCACCGGCCCTCGCCGACCCACCGCCGCCCCGCACGGACCCCCGCCGCTGTGCTGCCCGGACCTGTAGGGAGAGATGGAGAGTGGTGCAGCTGCATCTATGGGGAGAGGAGCAGAGCGCAGCGCAGAGCACGCTCCCACTCCCCTCCTGGTGTCTCCTCTATCCGAGTAAACATTTGATATATTGTGCGCGCTGTTGTTGTGCGTGACGTCGGGGGAGCATGCCGGGCGCCGGCACCACATGTTTAAAGGGGGGGCGGGCTGAGGTGAAAGTGGGGAGAAGAATTGGAGAGGAAGCTGCAGGGGTGACAGTCATTGACAGCTGGGCAGAGAGCAGGGGGCTGCCCGGCTGTATTCAGAGCACTGCAGGTCACGGCTGTTTGAAATAATACCCCTTTCACAACAGAAAATGCAGGGATTTACCCGGGAATATGGTCCCAGGATCATGCAGGGACATTAACAGGCTGACCCCTTATACACCAGCCTAGTCCCTGCATTTTCTGGTGTGAGGGGGAGAGACAACCACTCCCCTCTCCCTACCCACCTTTAACCAACCAGCTATATCTTCAGAACCAACTGACCCATTTACATGAGACCAGTATCATATTGAAGAACTTTTGAATTGGCTTCGAATGATTTTGGTTCTGTGAAACTGGGCTGTTTGGTTCCAGAGAAATCTGCCCTCAAAGAACATAAACAGTCATGAAATTACATTTAAGAAATGAGAAAAAAAAACGGTTTAACCTCAATATCCCTGGAACCAATTAACCCATATGGATCCAGCCTGGTATCAGATTGAAGGCCCAGCAATTTGGGTTCGACTGAGATCAACCTCGAGCTTCAGTGATGCCGAAGGGGGAACTGGCAGCCGTTGAACTGGGTGGGGGTCGGAATTAGCGGGTCCCATGTTATCCTATAGGGAAAACGTTCCAGCTTTGCTTGGCAGTATCTCCGGTTCCCAGGGGGCTAGAGACATGGGGCTGGGCTCGTTGGAAAGCCCCATCCATCAGCCACAAAATAATGGGTGGTCCTGTGCACCCCCGGACCACCCCCTAGATTCGCCTATGATTCTCATCCCTGCTGCATCTGACTTTTTATTATTATTATTATAACCAAAAATATCTGACTTCTCATACATGTTCCTGGGCAGCAGCCAGATTGCGTGTGGATATAAGTAATGCAGCCTGATCTGACACATACTGTAATCCCCTGTGTACACACCCGCAGCAGCAATAATGTGCAGCAGCCACTACCAGGAGTCAATTTACTAAAGGGTAAGGAGTTTTTTAGAAATGAAAGATTTTGCAACCAATCAGATTCTGGGCGGAATGTTCTAACATCCGTCGCCCTACATCGCCCCCCTCTGCCGGGTACTGCATTCTTAATAATGCTCTAACATATGCGATGATTAACACAAGGGACAGCTCTTGCCTCAGAGCCGGTGCGGCTCCGGCGCTGGACTTCCGGGACTCAGGCCGCATTTCTGTTTTAGAGCATCGCGCTCTCTAGCTTATATCCTCTACAAGGTGCTACATACATGAGAAGTAGATTATGATTGGTTGCTATGGGCGACAACTCTCACAGTTTAGTAAATTTACCCCCCAGTCTCATCTGCAGGTGCACTATTCATTGCAAACAAGTCTGTATCTATCTGTACATAGGTGATAATGACATACTTGTAAGACAGACAGATAGACAGACAGACAATAGATAGATAGATAGATAGATAGATAGATAGATAGATAGATAGATGGATATATGGTTAGTTATAATGCAGTTGCTGTAATTATTGTTTTTCCCTAGAAGACACCGAGGTGACAGATGACGAGCGTCTGGCAATGGAAGAACAGGACGGAATTGTGACATTTTTAGCTTTATTGGATAAAGCAGAACAAATTGCCAGTTCCAGGTTTGCAGCAAAAATCACCAGTGTTAGAGGTAAATTTCCCCATTACTTTCTCAGTATTGTCCTGTGCAGTCTGTGGTATTACTCATTCCCACTAATCCTGCACACACTGGCCAATCACACGCACACAATGGTCAATCCAGCGCACACACTGGCCAATCCTATGCACACACTGGCCAATCCAGCGAACCCCCTGGCTGATCCTGCACACACGCTGGCCAATCCTCCGATTGGGCACACACACTGGCCAATCCCACGCACACACTGGCCAATCCAGCGAACACCCTGGCCGATCCTGCACACACACTGGCCAATCCCACGCACACACTGGCTGAACCCACACATACACACTGGCCAATCCCACGCACACTGGCCAATCCTGCACACTGGCCGAACCCGCACATACACACTAGCCAATCCTGTGCACACACTGGCCTAACCTGCACGCACACTGGCCAAACCAGCGAACACACTGGCTGAATCCGCACACACTGGCCTAACTCGCATATGCGCTGGCCAATTGCGCACACACACTGGCCAATCCCGCACACACACTGGCCGATCCAGCGCACACCCTGGCCGAACCCGCACACACACTGGCCATTCCAGCACATACCGTGGCCAGACCCGCACACACTTGCAGATCCTGCGCACACACTGGCCAATGCCATGCACACATTAGAGCTGCAGATGTTGGGCATCGCAGAAGGGAGCCCATCTGCTGCACCATTGGCATACATTCGCATTTGTGTTCACCTCTGAATCAGGCCCTCTGCTTCTCATAAACTTTATCTCTGTGGTCTCTCTCCAGACCTATCTCCTGGTCTCTAACTCTCCTCCAGCGTTAGCTAGGCATCATGGCACAGTGCCCCACTCGCTGCCCTCCAACTCTAAGAGGTCCTCTTTATAGGCTGAGGTTCCGTGCCCCCATTTCATGTTTTCTTTTTTTGTCTGCACCCATTTCTTGTGATTTGGCCACTCCCCCTTTCTCTATAAAACTCTTCCTTAATGTTAAGCTTGCAGTATCTGCAATTAGGGATGGCCAGCAGTGGGGTAACCATTGATGGTCACCATCGATTATACCATTGATGGTTAATCTCATTGGTATAAAACCATCTCCCACAGCACCATCAATGGTTTTGTCTGCCAATGGTCATCCCTGCCAAATAGAGCCTGGAAGCAAGGTTTTGTGGGTGTCCAGGGGCAGAGCTATGCTCCGTACCCCCAAATAATTGGGTGGATCTGTACCATTGGAGAGAATTATTTGGTCCTCCCCCATCAATGGCAAAAGTATTGAACATTGTATGTAGACCATTGATGTTCTTGAATCAACTATTGCTACCTGCATTAAGCAGCAATGTTTAACACCACCGAGAGGGGGGGGGGGGGGGGGGGTGCTATTACCAATAACATCCTCTAGGGGGTGTTACATATTTATGTGCTAAAATACTTAGGGGGCAGATTTATTAAGCTTGGAGAAGAGATAAACTGGAGATAAAGCGGAGAAAAGGTAAAAGGAGATAAAGCACCAGCCAATCAACTGTGTTTGAAAAAGACAGTTGGGAGCTGATTGGCTGGTGCTTTATCTCCTTTTACCTTTTCTCCGCTTTATCTCCAGTTTATCTCTTCTCCAAGCTTAATAAATCTGCCCCTTATTCCTGGTGGACCTTTAAAAACAGACCTGACTGCCCGTACAGAAGACCCAGTGGAGCCCTCCAGCCTGTATCAGTCCCTCCCTGACCTCTCACTGTGGGCCTGATTCAGCCAGCCTCACTAAGCAGCATTGTTCGCTGCTTAGCGAACCCCAAAACGTTGCCCGCCGTTTGGCTGAACATACCACCCCCCTCCCGCTGCCGAATCGCCTCGGTACCATGCGACCATCGAATGATTTCTCTCCCCTTCGGAAATAAAAGTCAGACTGAAATTACTTTTATTTCCGTCAGCGCCGATGTCATGTGACCTCAGGGGGGGCTGGACATGCGAATATGCGCACATGCGTATTCGGCCCTGTCTGATCAGTATTGAATAATCACCCCTTGTGTGAGTGCGGCTGTACAAGGAACAGCGAGTCGGCCCTCACACTGAGCCGGGGATACCGTACCCCGCCCAGAACGGACGCTGTCACTGTTGGCTGAGTCTGATTGCTCAGATACTGACTGGCTACATAGGAAGAATGTGGAGCTGTGTACATTACGCGGGCTGCACTAGCCTGAGAATAGCCGTACCCATCTATTAATAAAGTGTCAGCTCTCTAGGCAAACACATGTGACAGTAGAAAAGACGTTTCAGCCTCCTTTTATTAACATGTACAAGGCTAAAAGGTTATATTGCTCAGCGGCCAATAATACAACGATTAGTTTTCTTTATGAATGATGGACAGAGAAGAAGAACAATAAGTTCTCCGTAAAACAGTATTCTCACTGTCCTGCGTATTCAACATGTGACGCTCCAGCTGCTGTGGAACTACACTGCCCAGCAGGTCTTGCAACAGTCTTAGCACATCCTGATAGCAAAACTGACGCAGGGCAAACAGCATCACAACGGTCCCGCTCCCCCCTCCCAGTTGCAGGGAGCCGGGCAGTGGGGAGAGAGATGACAGGCTGCCGCCGCAGCACAGCCTCTCCCCTCAGCTCAGCACATGCTGCTCAGTGCTGTGTGCTGAGCTGGGGAGAGAGACAGCGGCAACGGCAGCCTGTCCACTCTCTCTCTCGTTTATTGTTTTTATGGTGGCATGGCCACGCCCCACCCAGAGGCCCTGCCCCCTCCATGTTACCGGGGCCCAGCTGACCTGTCAGCGCTCCTGTCTATCTATACACTGGATTGCCTACCACTTTTGGGGAATCCTCTATGTTATACCCAGATGACTCACAAATAAAATATTACTAAATCATTTAAGATAATATTGTCCAATTAGCTCCATTCCACAGGACACAGGGGGTTATACTGGTTGCTCACTCGGATGCCAACTTGCACCCTTGCGAGTCCACCAGAACCCGCCCCCCGAAAGATGTGGTGACTCTCAGGTCACTTATGTATGCATGCACATTCGGGAGGAAGTGGGCGGGCAGCTGATCTGGTGATGTCAGCTGCCCGCCCCCAGCAACCACGTCACCCGGCGATTTCCATGGGAAAGCCCCCCCCTGCAGTCTGTTCGCCGTGGCCACATGCACCCGGCATATGCACATGTGCAGAAATGCAGCTGCGTGTGCGCATACACCAAACATTGGTCCCTGTGTGAAAGAACGCCGTCTGCGAACAGACCAGAATACGGTCCATAGTGTCACTGTATTAGTCATTATAAAAAGTGGAATCCAAATGCACAATTTTAATTTGAGTTTTTTTTGTTTTTTTTTTTTACTTTAGCGAACTCCAAATTATTTGGGAAGAAGAACAGAATGGTAAGTAACTTGGGAAGACCTGCATCCTGTATCTGTATCTGTGTGAGTGTGTCTTGTGTCTAGACCAAGCGGTATACAGGGAAGTTCCTGGTGCGCCTCACCCCTTTCTCTAATACCACTTTTACACCAGAATACCGGGTAGGACCCGGGAAATCGAACACGGTATATTGCCAGGGCATGCCCTGCCTCAGACCCCATTTACACTGCAATTCAATCCGGGTTATTCCCGGGTAAGGCCATTTCACACTGAAAACGGATCAGCCCTGTCTTTCCTTGCTGGTGTCATTAAAAATGGACCTTTGGGCTGTTTGAGATGAGGTCACAAGAAAGGGAAAAGGGAGGGAGTCGGTTCTGCTCCCAGCATTGCAGCAAAGATGGCAAACGGAGTAGCTGTGTTGCAGTTTGTGCTGTACTTTTCAGCAATTGAGAGTTTGAAGCAGCTTCTCACCCTGTGCTACTTGCTTCACACTTGGAGGAGGAGAGCACAATTCTTGGCTGAGAGGTCTAGATCTCGATAGATAGATCTAGATAGAGGTCTAGAGTGTGGTAACGCTGCTGCTGCGCTGCTGCATGCGCCCTGTGCGGGTCTCCAGCACATGACATCATCTGCCAGAGCCACAGAAGCACCAATCAGCTCTTTGCGCCCCTCTACCCACCAAATAACCCGGATAATGACCATTTACACCACCCTGAGCCCCGGATAAGCCCCGTGTCCGACCCTGAACATTTGCCGGGTCAGATTCCCGGGGAACAGTACCCGTGTTATTTTTTTTCAGCCCATTTACACCATGCCCTGCCCCGGACTGGAACGGCAATATCCCGGGTCGAACCTCTGGTGTAAAAGGGGTATAAGTCTAAGCATTTAGGTGCCAGCCCATGGACACAAATGAAATATAGTTACTGTACTAGAGGTTCAGTAAATGGGACACCTACTATAAACTATTTAAAACTACCTACTTAAATGTCATTTAGATGTAGACCAATGCTAGTAACACCTAGTACAGGGACTAATGTACAGAGCCACACCTAGTACCAGGACCAATGTGCAGAACATACAGGGACTAATGTGCAGAGCCACACCTAGTACCAGGACCAATGTGCAGAGTAACACCTAGTACAGGGACTAATGTGCAGAGTAACACCTAGTACAGGGACTAATGTACAGAGCCACACCTAGTACCAGGACCAATGTGCAGAACGTACAGGGACTAATGTGCAGAACCACACCTAGTACAGGGACTAATGTGCAGAGCCACACCTAGTACCAGGACCAATGTGCAGAGTAACACCTAGTACAGGGACTAATGTACAGAACCACACCTAGTACCAGGACCAATGTGCAGAGTAACACATAGTACAGGGACTAATGTACAGAGCCACACCTGGTACCAGGACCAATGTGCAGAACATACAGGGACTAATGTACAGAGCCACACCTAGTACCAGGACCAATGTGCAGAGTAACACCTAGTACAGGGACTAATGTGCAGAGCCACACCTAGTACCAGGACCAATGTGCAGAACGTACAGGGACTAATGTACAGAACCACACCTAGTACCAGGACCAATGTGCAGAGTAACACCTAGTACAGGGACTAATGTACAGAGCCACACCTAGTACCAGGACCAATGTGCAGAGCCACACCTAGTTCCAGAACTAATGTCCAGAGCCACACCTAGTACCAAGACCAATGTGCAGAGCCACACCTAGTACCAGGACCAATGTGCAGAGCCACACCTAGTACCAGAACCAATGTGCAGAGCCACACCTAGTACCAGAACCAATGTGCAGAGCCACACCTAGTACCAGGACCAATGTGCAGAGCCACACCTAGTACCAGGACCAATGTGCAGAGCCACACCTAGTACCAGGACCAATGTGCAGAGCCACACCAAGTACCAGGACCAATGTGCAGAGCCACACCTAGTACCAGGACCAAGGTGCAGAGCCACACCTAGTACCAGAACCAATGTGCAGAGCCACACCTAGTACCAGGACCAATGTGCAAAGCCACACCTAGTACAGGGACTAATGTACAGAGCCACACCTAGTACCAGGACCAATGTGCAGAGCCACACCTAGTACAAGGACCAATGTGCAGAATGATACCTACACTAGTAGAAGTCTAGTGGTTTATGAACGGGACCATGGGCTCTCTTACATCAGCAATGGATGTGATAACCAGTGGTCAGTAGTACATATAAATGTGGCCAATGCCGGAACCCATGCAGAATACAGCAATGTCTATGGATCCCCCATTAATGCTGTCTCTATCACACAGGACGACGTGCGAGAGGACCAATCCAATCCTTCCTTTCATCAGGAAGAATCCATCGACCAGACTGACGAACTGACAGCCAATAATAACATGAGGGGGAAGCACTTTAGGAAAGTGTCTCAGTCCTTGCCCAGGAAAAGCAAGAAACGAGGTACTGTCATTATTGCCAGCTGTAAGATAGATTGCAATGTCCCTGTGTGAATTCCTACAGTAGTACTGAGCACACAACCATTGCTCCGGCACTGAAGATACTGTTATCTCTGAAATGATTTAATTGCAACTCTATAATCCTTGGAATAGACCCCATTCTGTCAGGATATCCTCATTATAGGAACAAACGTAATTGGGACTGCACCTTACAGACATCTGATTGGCCAATGCGGATCTGATAGAACATAATGTTCCAATCCGCATCTATTGTACTACACTGGCCAACAAGCATTGCTGGGAATATATGTCTGGACTTGTTACCCCTTCTTGTGCTCACATCGGCCATTTATAGTTGAGGTCTGTGGGATCCGGCCATTCAAACTTTATTTGTGAACGTTCAGGTCACCCACATGTGCAGCCATATTAAGGGCCAGATTCTCTAAGCTTCAAAAGTGATAAAATGGTGAGTGATAAACAGCCAGCCAATCAGCTCCTGTCTGACATTTTTTCAAACACAGTCTGTGACATGGCAGGTAGGAGCTGATTGGCTGGCTGTTTATCACTCTCCATTTTATCACTTTTGAAGCTTAGAGAATCTGGCCCTGGATCTGACTGGTCCACAACAGGTCCTGACATATACACGAGTAATGTTTGTGAAGTCCAAGATTGCACGAGACACAGAGCTAAAACCCAACATGCAAAAGGGCTTTTGGGCCAAGCCCTAGGTACTAACATTGAGGTTCACTTGAGGGTTGTATAACATAATTAAACATTTACAATGGATGAAAGCAGAAGGCCATTTTGAACTTTGACACTTAACTACCACACTATGTGGCCCTCCAGCTGTTGTGGGACTACACATCCCAGCATGCACTGCCACAATTTTGCTATCAGAACATGCAAGAAATCCTAACCATTAATATATGTTATTTTGGGAAGAAATGATTAGTGTTCCAATGTTTCAAATCTCTCTCTCCATATATTTACTGTAAATATCATACTTACCTTCCCTCCTGGAATGGCTGGGAAGGTCCCGAAAATTCGGTCCACTTTCTGCCCCCTGGGAGGGTGGGCAAGCCTCCCGCATTTAGCAGGCCTCCGCATCAGCCCTCTGGACCCCCACCCTCTACCAGTGAAATACCGGCATTCCCGGCTCTTTGGGGAGGGGGGGGGGGGGGGTCTAAAATGACAGAAAAAGTCTCCTTTCCAGGCTTCTCCCAGAGAGGAGAAACTCAAGTTAGGGTTGTATGATATATCTATATATATGTGTGTATATATCCCGACATTTGACGTACATTTACGTCATGGTCGGGATGTACTTCCCGACACATGACGTAAATGTACGTCATGACTTGTAACTGTCACCACGTCTATAGACGCGGTGACAGAGGGACGATGTCTGCTGTCCCTGACAGCAGACATCTTCCCTCATTGCCCAGGGGGGGCAGCGATGCCCCCCGCCATCGGCGATCGCTGCAATTGGCTGTTCAAACGTGAACAGCCAAAAGCAGCGTTTACTGTGTTATGTGTCAAAAGTTTGACTCTGCTGCCCCCTAGTGTCCAAAAAAATTAAAGGAGGTTGAAATAATGATGTAATAATAAAGTTTAGATATGGTCTATGTTAGTTATTAACTATTTTGAGTGGTATGATTATTTGTCTCACAAGCAGAAAATTTAACATTTTGCAAATTGCAAAATGTTAAATTTTTTTACGACATTTTGGTATTTTTCACAAAAAAAAAAAAAAACTGTATTGACCAAAATTTACCACTAATTTAAAGTACAATGTGTCACGAGAAAACAATCTCAAAATCACTGGGATAAGTAAAAGCAAAAAAAAGTTATCCCCACTTAAGTGATACATGTCAGATTTGAAAAAAAGGCCTCTGTCAGGAAGGCAAAAACAGGCTGCGTCGGTAAGGGGATATATATATATATATATCTATGTGTGTGTGTGTATGTATATATATATATATATATATATATATATATATATACATACAGTATATATAGCCACATAGCATTCATGTCATGTGACTTGCTTTTCTCTCTTGCAGCTTGCTTTTGGAAATACTGTATTCAAAACAAGTGACGATCCTGTCCAGCGGCCACGGACTTTATAGCCCCAACGACGGTGAAGCTCTCACCTTAACGACTCTCACCTTAGCTGAGTTAGCGACAAGGAACAATCTGCTGTTGTTCCGGCACTTAAAAGTGGAACAGAAAAAGCCCAAAACAAATGTAAATATGTTGATGGAATGCAACTAAAAGTGTAACACAAAGGAGGAACAATTTATACAAAAGTAACTTTATTTGTTGTACGACGAAAAACAAACGATCTTGTTTGAAATGTTGTTTTTTTATTGAGTCCAGTACACACGGGGTGATGGGTGCACGGAGGCTGAGGCCGCACAATCTAGCAGGAAAGACAGGGCAAGCACTGCGGGCGATGGCAACACGCGGGACTGTCACCTTCCCCCGGGGCTATACACACATAGCAATCAGTGCTCCAGTTCTAAGCAATCTAGTCAGATCGTTAGAAATGGGGTGAAAATCGCCCAATGTATGTCCCTTTAGTCGTATTACTTATGTGTGTCTATTTTGTTTAAAATTAATCTAATCTTAATGTTACTTGGACGAACATGTTAAAGACATGAATTTAGAGCAGGGTTCCCAACTGCAGTTCTCAATGAACACCAGGTTTTACGGATAGCCATTTTTAAGCACATGTGTCTGAATTAGTACCTCGGATATTTTCTGCTCAAGGCGGGGTATCACAAACCCCAGGTTTATTATTAGGCCTTTACGACTGAGGATGGAAACAATGATTTAGACCAGGGCTGGCCGAACCGGACCTTAAGATCTACCAACAGTCCACGTTTTCCAGATTACTTAGATGGTGCACAGGTGCAGTCATTACTAACTGTCACATGAAACCTAAGAACATTCTACAGATCCACAGGTGGTCTGGAAAACATGAACTGTTGGTAAATCTCGAGGAACGGTTTAGCTGATCACCTACTGACAGGCCGCTCAAAATCAATGAGTCAAGTTTTCAATGACTCTCATGCGGCAGTCGGGTCTCCCCAGAATGCTCCAGGAACACCAAGGTCTCCTTTTTCACAGAGAATGGTGACTAGACTGTCAGCTCATGTAGTACATAGTCTTTGTGGTACACAAAACACACACACAACACAATGCTGTCGTCCCCTCCCATCTCTGCCATCGCCATTAATCTTAGAAGATCAATCAGCTGCTCTGTATAATTTTATAGTATGCAAATTTGAAATGTTACTTTAATGCTGATTGGTTGCCAAGAGCAACTTCTCCACTGGCACACCTCTCCACTCTTATCACTGCTTCATACATTTACCCCACTGCGAGATGTTCTAAGCCTTGAAAAGTGATAAAGTGGAGAGTGATAAAGTAGCAATCAGCTCCTCACTGCCATGTTACGGGTTGGGTTTGAAATATGGGGATATGGTCATTTGGTCTACAGCATCTTGGTCGACACCATTAGGTCGACATGGGTCTAGGTCGACATGGATTTAGGTAGGTCGACAGGTCATTAGGTCAACAGTCAAAAGGTCGACATGGCGTTTTCACTGTTTTTTGAGCCGACATGTGCCGATAGGCGGTATTTCACACCCTACCATCCACTAGGGCATGGTGAGAGAAGCATAGCGAGCGATGCAAGGGGATGCGGTGCACTTTAAACTGTGTCCATGACGACTGTATCGACATTCGGGTCAAAAAGAGTGGAAATCCCCATGTCGACCTTTTGACTGTCAACCTAGTTACTGTTGACCTAATGCTTGTGTCGACCTAATGACCTGTCAACCTAGATCCATGTCGACCTAGAACCATGTCGACCTTTCCCCATGTCAACCTAGTGGTGTCGACCAAGATGCTGTAGACCAAATGATCCCAACCTGAAATATGACAGAGGAGCAGATTGGCTGATAGTTTATCTCGCTCCACATTATCACTTTTCAAGACTTAGTACATCTGGCCCTTAGACAATACCTGCAGACATTTGGGACCTCCCCTCACGCCACTGCAGCCAATCACAACATGCCACAGCAGGGGTGGGGCCATGATGATGGCGGGGTCCCCTGGCAGCCGTCATAGTGCATTGCCGGGACAGGCTCTGAATCTCCCTTGTACGTACCGCCGATGGGATTGCATATTGCAATGCGATCCTGGGCGGTAAGATCCCGCCCAGACCACATTGAATATGCAAAACATGATAATTGGGCCCCATAATCTATATAGAAATGACATGAATTCTTATAAGACTACACACTTCCAATATACAGTGCACTGGGTAATAAGTTCTCCATCTTAACAATGTGTAATCTTTATTTTCATAGACCAATTAAAGAACGACAGGACAATTTGCAATGCATAGTTAAATCTCAATCGTTTAGTAATAAACATTTAAGGCATGTGAATAGTGAATACGCATTAATTGTTTTCAGCGACAACAACATGAGATTGGTGACAATTAACAAAACTTTACACAACAAAACATGGCCCGGTCTCTCACAAGGGGCAGATGCACTAAGCTTCAAAAGTGATCAAATGAAGAGTGATAAACAGCCAGCCAATCAGCTTCTGCCTGACATTTTTCAAACACAGTCTGTGACATGTCAGGCAGGATCTGATTGGCTGGCTGTTTATCACTCTCTATTTTATCCCTTTTGAAGCTTAGAGAATCTAGCCCAAGATGCTCCTGTAGGCAACAGTAAAGGCAGCCATTTTGTTGGAGCACACAATATATTTGAGAGAAGGCCGCATCCTCGTGAATTATTAGTCTGTCTGTTTTTTTTTTAAACACAGCTTGTGACATGTCAGGCAGGAGCTGATTGGTTAGTGGTTTATCACTCTCCATTTTTTCACTTTTCAACTTACATCTGGCCCCTAATGTTGGAAAGTGGTGTAAGGTACAATGCTGCAAGACTTCATTAGATGTATATGCCAGTAACATTTTGCTAGGTAGTTTTATAACAGCTTATATTCAGACTAATATGGCTTAGTAGGAGTCACATCTGTTATTTCTGATATATTTCTTTATATATTTGTATATATATTACTTCTTTATAAGTCAATTTGTATTTCGGGTTTAGTTGTCCTGCGGTGTGGGCGAGGCTTATCACAGAGGGGGTGTGGTAAGTTGCTGTAAGCTCTACCTTACCAGGATAAGCCCCACCCACTTCTATCCATTAACAATCTGGAGTTCTCAGTAGAGATGGACATCAGAAGCCACCATCAAGTCTTTCGATGTGATGGTAACTGACCATTGCATCAAAAGATTTCCATAGAAAAAAAGATATGAATCATATCATATGAATGATAAATCCACTACCATCGAAATGTAAATATCGACGGTTGGGAAAACATCGCAATGCGATGTCCATCCCTAGATCTCAGCTGGTTGCAAATACAGAGAAACCTGTACACTGTTGTACCTAACCAAAGCCCCCCTGATGTATCAAACCAACGCCCGCCCCCTGATGAACCTAACCAGAGTCCCAGTGAAGTACCTTACAAAAGTCCACCATTTTAGATCGATTGACATAGTATATGTATTCTTCCTTGTGAGAAAATAGATTCACAGTATACAATATGAAGAAATGAATAAACTGCAGCAAAAAGTTGTTCATAAATATAAATATGTAGTAGAATTTTCATTAACAAGCAAACAGACAAATTTAATATACCGTGAATAGGCGTTAGGCTTTCACAATTAATTGCCTGTATATTATATGATTAAAGGGACATGTTTACTGAAATTTTACCTCAGAAATTATGTTAATGTCTATTTTCAAAATGGCGGCTCATATCTTTGAGAATTTGCAGCAACTGACCCTAAATTCCAAATTGTATTATGCATTTGGTTGTTCTTGAAAAATATAGACCTTTCCAAGAACAAATCTTTAGATTCTGAGACCGTCCCTGGATTTTATGGATCGTTGTTAACTATGTTCTCATCAAGTGTACCTGCCTACTCCTACACACAGCGGAGGAAGCCATTTTGTGAACTGTCCAATAAAATCCTGGGATTTCAGCCTGGGAATTTAAATCAGCCTTGACTTGAGTGCAGGATGTCAGATCACTAGGAATCTGTGTACAGTATGGCCAAATTAACAGCCAACATTCTCCTGAATATATGGCTTACAAAATGGCTGCCTCAGCTATATGTGACAGATGTACTTTTGTCTTAACTAAGGTTCCCCGCCCGCTAGCTGGAGCCCAGCTTCTTAGAAACAGATCATCAGCCCCAGTGTTGCCAAAACCGCTGGCCCGAGCACGGATGCTCTGTATCACATACCTGCCCCAGTTTTTAAGCTGAGGCAAAAAAAATAACCCCTTTCCAAAAAAAATACTGCATGTAGGATATTGCAAATAGGGAACAAATCAGTTTCATGGACTCATTCTTTTGGCGACACCAAAATATGCAAATTCTATCTCGTAGTCTGCTGGGCATGTATTGGTGAACTCATCTCTGGCATAGGCATTTTGTAGGTATCTCCAAATTCCAGTCATCTCTGCCGGGATATCAAAGTTCCGGAACTTTTTGCAAACCACCTTTGAAAAGACAAGAAAAACAGGTGATCACTTTTCGCAAAATCAAGGCAGCCATTTTGTGGCCTGATACTAATCAGAGTGTGGTCACATGCTTCAGTGATGTCACTGGTTCCTGTGAAAGTATAATCTGTCACCATTGTTGGCCAAGCCTACAATATGGCTGCTTCGGCTATGCGTGGGTGGCGGGAATACCTTGAGTCAATGTGGCATTCCAATTTTTATACCCCTGGAGGAACATTTTCGAAAAACAAATATACAACTAGTAATTACGTCATTAACACTACATAGCAAATGTCACTATTGGACAAACCCTTATTATGTGGAGTTTCGGTAACAGGTTGCAGTCTGCTAGCGTCAGATCATTCCCGTCCAAAAACGACCTGTTGGAGATGGTGATTTCCTCTGTAGAATAGGCATCGATCTCGTTAGGCAGCGGGGAATTCAAAAAGTCATTGAGCTTTTTTAATGACCTCAGCAAGTTTTTTTCCAGAGCTGTGGGAAAGAAATTTTAATAATAAATAATGTCTGAATTACTCTATAAAAAAAACATAACGTATGCCGTGTGTTTCGATAGATCTATAAAAAAGATAGACAGTCAATAGGTCAACCCCCAAAATGGTGGACAGGGTCAAAAGGAAAACGAGGTCAAAAGGTCAACATGAAAATAGTTGACAAGTTTATTTGTGGTTTTTTTCTGGCGCCATTCTGTAGGGTGAACCATATCTGAGCCAATTTAGTGTATATGTGTGCCCTCACGGGCTTGCTACCCCTGCCACACTTCTGTCAAGGTGCCACGCTCCACAACCGCTCAATCGTAGTCCACGTCGATGATGACAAAGTTGAAAATGTTTAAAAAACATCTGTGTTGACCAATATCGTGTCCGTCTTTTGAACCGGTGAACTTTAAGCACTGTCTATCTTTTATGTTGACCTTTTGACCTTGTTCACCATTGCTTTAGATTTAGCAGCTGTCTACCGCCAGAAACAAACCGAATAACAGCACAAACGTAACATGATTTTATTTTGGATGCAGGTAATGCCAAAGCTAATTCAATTTTGGGGTCTCGGATTAGACCAGACGTGTAAATGAAAAGTGTTTTGTTCATTAGTGTCGCTAGCGAAGGGGAAGGCCACACTACTTCCACTGGTGTCTGAACCACTACATTGCCTAAGGCCTGGTAACAGTGGTGTAAGTTTTTTCCAGTTGCCCGGAGGCAAGATAAAGATTTATGCCCCCAAATGGCTCAATCAGTAAGATGTCTGTCTCTGGGATGCGGTCATTTGGTCTACAGCATTATGGTCGACAGTCATTAGGTCGACACCATTAGGTTGACATGGGAAAAGGTTGACATGGGTCTAGGTCGACACGGGAAAAGGTCGACATGGTTCTAGGTCTAAAGGTCATTGGTCTAACAGGTCGTTAGTTCGACAGGTCATTAGTTCAATATTGTCTAAGTCGACAGTCAAAAAGGTTGACATGGAGTTTTTCACAGTTTTTTGAGCCAACATGTGCCGACAGGCGGTATTTCATGCACTACCATCCACTAGGGCGTGGTGGGAGAATAAAATAGTGTGGCGAGTGTAGCGGGGCACCGTGCCCAATGCATACCGAGCGCAGAGAGCGATGCGAGGGGATGCGGTGCACTTTAAACTGTGTCCAGGTCGACTGTGTTGACATTCAGGTAAAAAAAACAGTGAAAAACACCATGTTGACCTTTTGACTGTCGACCTAGACAATGCCGAACTAATGACCTGTTGAACTAACGACCTTTCAACCTAAAACCATGTCGACCTTTGCCCATGTCGACCTAATGGTGTCGACCTAATGACTGTCAACCATAATGCTGTAGACCAAATGATCCCAACCCCTGTCTCCATTAAGGCAGGTCATGGGTTCTAATACAGGGTGAGACACTTGCAAAAAATTATGTTAGGCGGAGGAGTCAGTCACAGAAGCGATATTTACGGCTTTTAATTAACTGATTCAAACTCGCAGGGGAGGAGAGGTGCCCGCCTTGGGAGCAGGAGCCCGGCGGCAGATGACTCCATTGCCTCTGCCTCTTAATCTGACTCTTGGGTGGATGGGGAACAAGACATACTAAGGGAATGGTCACAGTGAACTGATTAACATGACACAATTCTAAATTATGGCATTAAAAATACTCAAATGCCCCAAAAAAGTATCATAAACAATGACAGGTCGCCATTCCAGGTAGTAAAGCAAAAGGAAAGTCAATATGCTGGGTATGACAGCAGAAACAATGATGCCACTATACAGGTCATAGGTGAAACTCGGGCCAAAATAGAGACTACAGTTCTAGAGGTCGTATCTCAGAAGAACAAAAAGAAGTGATGGGCAACCAAGGTAAAATGGTCTCTATGAGCTATGAACATTTTAATATAATTCAATAGTCCACGTAAGTCCCTCAAACCTTCCACCATAACACACATTGAAGGAATTCCCTTAGAATAGGCCCATATTCCACCGCAATCTCCACTCTTTACAAACCACAGACACAGTCCACTGCCTGCCCCACTGCAAATACCACCGGACAAGTACCACAGGAAAGAGGCAGTGTACTACATGAAAGAGGCAGTGTACCACAAGAAAGAGGCAGTGCATTGCAGTAAGAGGCAATGTATTGCAGGAAAGAGGCAGTGTATTGCAGTAAGAGGCAGTATATTGCTGGAAAGAGGCAGAGTATTGCAGGAAAGAGGCAGCGTGTTGCAGGAAAGAGGCAGCGTATTGCAGGAAAGAGGCAGCGTATTGCAGGAAAGAGGCAGCGTATTGCAGGAAGAAGCAGTGTATTGCAGGAACAAGGCAGTGTATTGCAGGAAGAGGCAGCGTATTGCAAAAAGAGGCAGCATATTGCAAAAAGAGGCAGCGTATTGCAGGAAAGAACCAATATATTGCAGGGGAGGTAGTGTATTGCAGGAAAGAGGCAGCGTATTGCAGGAAAGAAGCAGCGTAGTGCAGAAACAGGCAGAGTATTGCAGGATAGAGGCAGCGTATTGCAGGAAAGAGGCAGCGTATTGCAGGAAAGAGGCAGCGTATTGCAGGAAGAAGCAGTGTATTGCAGGAACAATGCAGTGTATTGCAGTAAGAGACAGTGCATTGCAGTAAGAGGCAGGGTATTGTAGGAAAGAGGCCGTGTATTGCAGTAAGAGGCAGTGTATTGCAGGAAAAAGGCAGTGTATTGCAGTGGGAGGCAGTGCATTGCAGTAAGAGGCAGTGTATTGCAGGAAAGAGGGAGTGTATTGCAATAAGCAGTACAGTAGAATGGGAGGCGAATTGCAGTAAAAGACAACGTATAGCATTAAAGGGATAGTATTGAGCATATTACCAGTACATACTTTCATTTAGATCCATCCTGGGATTTTTTATGAAGGCTGAGAATTTTGCAAACACATCATTTCCTGCCGAGTTGGATTCTGGGTGTTTTGGTGCAAGCTTAGGATGCCTTCAACATATAAAACAAAGCAGTGAGAATCCTAAACAATGGTGGTCTCATCCCAAATAAAACAAATTGGTCTGGAATTCTTTGTAGGCGGAGCCATGAGCTGCCTAAATCCTTAAGCTAGGTACACATATATACAATCGTCGGGCCGTTCTTCCAATCTGGGGGCAAACGGCCGTTCGATTGTATAGGTGTGTACGCTGTCCCAATTGCTGCTGTGCGATCGATAAACGGCCAAAAACGCTCTTGGCCGTCCAGGGTCGGTCGGTCGAAGGTTCTTTAGCTGGGTACACATATGTACAATTTCATTTTTCTTGCGACCGTTCGATCGACCGAATACACGTTCGGCCGTCCAAAACATACGACCGTTCTGCGCGTACACATATGTACAATTTTACTTGCGACGTCCGATGTACTCCCGTCCAAACAATCGCAAGAAGAAGTATATGAGAGACCCTGTAACCCTTTGCCTGCTGTTTTAACTAATGTGTGTTTAATGCCTCACTGCCCAACACTTTAGAGGCATCACTTTAAGACATTAATCAATGTTGAAGTTTTAATAGTGTGTTATGGTGCCCTGCAAAGAGCTTCCAGCACACTCTATTAAAACTTCAACATTGATTAATGTCTTAAAGTGATGCCTCTAAAGTGTTGGGCAGTGAGGCATTAAACACACATTAGTTAAAACAGCAGGCAAAGGGTTACAGGGTCTCTCATAATGCAGCATACCACCGTGCTTTGTCAAACTGTCAAGCGCATATCGATCACACATGCGTACACACTTCACTTTTGTTCCGATATGGAGCCGTCCTGTCGGATGAAATATTAAGCAGCAAAGAACCTTCGAGCGACCGACCGTGGACGGCCAAGAGCGTTTTTGGCCGTTTATCGATCGCACAGCAGCAATTGGGACAGCGTACACACCTATACAATCGAACGGCCGTTTGCCCCCAGATTGGAAGAACGGCCCGACGATTGTATATATGTGTACCTAGCTTTTGCTGCTTAATATTTCATCCGACAGGACGGCTCCATATCGGAACAAAAGTGAAGTGTGTACGCATGTTCGATCGATATGCTTGACAGTTTGACAAAGCACGGTGGTATGCTGCATTATGAGAGACCCTGTAACCCTTTGCCTGCTGTTTTAACTAATGTGTGTTTAATGCCTCACTGCCCAACACTTTAGAGGCATCACTTTAAGACATTAATCAATGTTGAAGTTTTAATAGAGTGGGCTGGAAGCTCTTTGCAGGGCACCATAACACACTATTAAAACTTCAACATTGATTAATGTCTTAAAGTGATGCCTCTAAAGTGTTGGGCAGTGAGGCATTAAACACACATTAGTTAAAACAGCAGGCAAAGGGTTACAGGGTCTCTCATATACTTCTTCTTGCGATTGTTTGGACGGGAGTACATCGGACGTCGCAAGTAAAATTGTACATATGTGTACGCGCAGAACGGTCGTATGTTTTGGACGGTCGAACGTGTATTCGGTCGAACGAACGGTCGCAAGAAAAATGAAATTGTACATATGTGTACCCAGCTTTAGTCTCAAGGGCACTGTGATGCGGGACAGGCTGGGAACCACTGTTTAATATGCACATTATTTATTTATTAACAGTTTCTTAAATAGCGCAGCATATTCAGTTGCGCTTTACATATCTGTTATGTATGTAGTGACCATATATTGGTCATAAAGTGCACTCTTATCCCAATTGTTCAACCCAACCCATGCTAAAGTTCCAACTGTTAACTAGGTAGACAACACAGTAAATGGATCAAGAGAAATGTTATCTGGGACTGTCGTCCCCCCCCCCCCGCCGATGGGAACATCCAGCGTTTTCATGGGGACGGCCATGGGACGTTGGACGTCCCCTTGGCCCTGCGCCACCACCGCCCCAACATTCCAACTTCCAGAGTGCCTCAAGGACAATGCAGCTTCTCACAGGCGTGTGAGGAAGACTACACCCAATCACACACACGTACCTTGGCACTGTTAGTTTATCTTCCAGGAATTCCTCTATTTTATTGACGTCGGTTTTCACCTCTCCATCAAACGTCATAAACGGTGGGTTAGTTCCTGGTGCGAGGTTCTGTAGGTCTGCCGGTTTCCTGTGCGGAGGGGACAGTAGAACACCACCAGATTTACTACACGACAGTCTTATATACTCCTCGTGCATTCATCAGACTTTATAACCAACTGCCAGAAGGACCAGTGATTAGGGCACGTTCTATCACCTCCTTTATCTATCATTTATCAGATGAGAATACCAGTTGCAATTGTAGTCCACGCGGATGTTAAATCAAACAAAAGTTGGAAAAAAACCTGTTGACCGTTTGAACCTGTCCATCTTAGACACAGTCAATCGTTTGATCATGTCGAATATATATCCCATAATAAGGGTCACACAAAGGTGCAAGACTCTATGGTTTAATTGCAAAATAAACTGCACCTGCCAATGTTTGCACTGAGGGCAACGGTACACGGAACAGGCAAACAGGCAGGAACAGGGAGCCTTGTGTCACACATTTCCCAGGAACAAAGGAACCTTCAGGGCGTCTCAGAATACAGTGATTTTCTAAAGGAGGAAACCGTCGCGCTCAGAATTGAGAAACATTTATACTTGCCTACTTTTGAAAACTAGTTTCAGGGAGATTATAGTTGGCAATAGAATTTTGCGCAGCGCCCCATTGAGGTAGCGTGCAGTGCTCCACCCAAAGGGTGTGGCTAGTTCCATAAATGGAGAGATTGTGAAAAGAGATTGTGAACGTGGCACCTAGAAGCGTGGGTGTGTACTGCTACATCTGAGAGGAATCTTTTAAAATTACTTCTATCCAAATGTAGATGAGCCCCAAAGCAGTTAGTAAGAGATACTGTACTTGGTAAAGTGCTGGGAAATGGTGCTGATGATTCAATGTAAATGTATCTATCTCTCATTCCTTTTTTCCCCAAAAATGTAACCGTGTAATGTGGGCTAGGTGACATGAGGGAGATTGCTAGACTAATGAGGGAGAGAGGGAGATTGCTGCTATGTCAGGGAGTCTCCTGCAAAATGCAGGAGGGGAGGTAACTATGATGTAACAGTGTAATGTGGGCTAGGTGACATGAGGGAGATTGCTAGACTAATGAGGGAGATTGCTGCTATTTCAGGGAGACTCCTGCAGAATGCAGGAGGGTACGCATATATGACTAAAATACAATAATAACAATCACAGAGGGTACTGAAGTCACGTTTTGAATTGACATTTCACACCAGCGACCCCACTGCGGCTACTCTCATGGATTATCTGGTAGGCTAAAGAATTTGGGGGAGACCTCCCACACTCCTTTGGAGCACATATATGCCACAACGTGGGTACAGTCCTGACAAAAATGTTATCAAGCCACAGCTCCCCAAAATATACCCAGCAGGGCTGGATTAAGGTGGGGGCACAGAGGGTCAGTACCCCTGGGTCTCTCCAGGGGCCCCCTGTGGTTAGTATGTATTTTCTTTTTGTTTTTTAGCTAAAGGTTTTGTGCATGGGAGTGGGGCAGTTCTGCATCTTCACCAATCTGCCAATGTGACAATGATTAATGGTGCTGAGCATCGGGAGCCAAGGCACACTGACTGCATAAGTGTGCAGTGCATTACTGGGAGTTGACTAAGTCCCATGAGACTTTGCACAAGAGGTCAGAGGCCAAGAGGCTTGTGCTGAGCTCTGCTTGGTGGAGCTCATCATATGCTTCTCAGGCCCATGGAGGACAGTAGCAGCGGACTCATCATGGGAGGGTTTTTAATTAGAGGCAGCACTGAGCCTGTCAGGGCTCCTACAGAGTAAGGTACAGAGGGACAAACACAGGCTTTTCATGTGGTATTATATATATGTTTGTGTTTATATTAATCCCCCCCCCCCCCTGCAGTTACCCATTGACCAAGTTTATACTGCCTTTACTCTGTGTTTTGACAGTGTAATATTCTCCCATGCAGTTTGCGGCCAGTAATGACAAGTGGGAGAAGGCCCTCCTGTCTAAAGTGCCCCGGGCCCCCCGAAGGCTTAATCTGGCCCTGACACCCAGAGACCGGGGGGTTTCATGATGCAATTGCCCCACCCACTTTTTTGACACATACTGCGTCCTCAAATCCCACCCTATTTTCCTATCTTGCCCATGAATCTCCAGGAAGAAACATTACTAGACAAGTTTGCACATTCCCCTTTCACTACATTCTTTTGATGGCTCAAGTCAGAATGGGGTGGTCTCTTGGACATAAAACCACGAAGGTCCACAACCTCTGTAAGCCTATAGGACTTTGGCGCGTATTTATTAAGACTTCTCCAGAAAGGTGTTCTATCACTGCCCGTCACAGCCCTTTGCACACGAGGGGGGACATTTACTAAGCAAAACACGGTAGGAATTGGCGTATTCATATTCAGTCATATTCGGACACATATTCGTATTTTTCAAATTAAATAATGTGGTGGTACGTTAGTGTTTTGTCTTTTTACGGCCGATCCTACCAGTAGTGTTCGTATTCCTGTAGTTATACGAATAAATCTGCCATCGAAAGAATATGACTTGTAATTTACATTTACTCCCATGTTAATTTGAAAATTACTAACATTTCGTATTTATAAATACATACGAATACTAGGTGTAAACAAGTACAAATCGTAACAAAATATCCACTGAAAAATACTGATTTCCAGGTGTTTTTCACGTTTAATATTTTCACATGTGAAATGACTCAGATATTAGCCCACAGCTACTCCCATGAACACATGTGTGCCTTACACTTCTCTGCTTGTTACAAACAGAGATTGGTACTCATTTATACACTGAGAAGTTTTCACTGTGGGCTGTGGGATACCTGATGTCCTGATATATGCATTAAAGCAGAAACATCAGCAGCAGCTTGTGCAGGTTCCTCGGAGGCTGGGTATCCCTCGTTAAATCCTCCCCCACCTGACTCCTCTCACTATCAGATGCAGACATTGCACACACAAGAACAAACAACACACTGAAACATAAAAGACAAACAAACAAAGAACACCCCTTTACCTCTCTCACACACAAACACATATAACCTTCACTCACAAATAAAGACAATACAAAATTAAATGACAACAAAAACCACAAGAAAACTTTCAAACAAATAAACCACTCAACAATCACTAGATAACTCAGCAAACTCCAACCTCTCCTGCACTCTCCACACCACGCCTTTCTAACCCACAAGGAGCTAGGGAGCGTGTGTTTTTTTTTTATATAGCTGGGAGAACACTCCCAAGTTTATACTTTTAGCCAACCACAAAGTTACTTACTGTTATGCAAAATTTATGTGCGTATTCTTCAAAATACGTACATATATATCACACACATACAAGGCAAAAAAACAGCAAAAATACGTACGTATAAATCACACACATACAAGGCATAAAAACAGCAAAAATACGTACGTATAAATCACACACATTCAAGGCATAAACACAGCAAAAATACGTACGTATAAATCACACACATACAAGGCATAAAAACAGCAAAAATACGTACGGAAACCAATATACGAATACGCAAAATATGACCAAATACGCCATCAACAATATGAATTGTAAAAATATGACAGGTTAGTAAATTTTTGGGGAAAAATATACGACTTCCAAATACAAATACACTACCGATGCCATTCGTATTCTGTAGTATCCAAAATACGAATATGACTGAGATGTAGTCATATTCTTAGTAAATTTTGCCCAAGATGTCCTTATTCTGATTGAATGGCTCCGAATGCGGACGGACAGCCGATGGTTGGTTTTTACGCATGTGCGGAGGCGTATCTGCGCATGTGCGAATGCCGCACACGTCCGAACACTGTGTGAATACCGTACAGAAAACGATCGGTTGGAACAATCCGAACAGGGGGTGGAGAGGGGCGTGAAGGGCTGTTTGGGCTCATTACCATATGCGTACACCCCGCGTTTCATGGGCGTTCCCATGAAAACGCTGGACGTACGTATGGTAATGCGGTTGTGACGCACGTGTAGGGGGCGGACATATGACATTGCCGGATGCCAGCTGCCCGCCCATATCCCTGCTCTTGCAGGGAGAAATGCCCGAGTGGTCTGGAGCACTCGGTGCTGTCTGACCGCTCGGTCCAGCATTCGATGGTGAGGGAAGTTACCACAGATGGAGGAGGTGTTCGCATGAAACATCCACTCGCGGTCCGTTCGGTCGGCATCTTACCGCATACGGACGGTGTGAGCGATCCGTATGGAAGGCGGGGCTAAGAACACACAGTTCCTGTCCGAAAATACCCATCCGTCCGATTCAACTAGAATAAGGGCCATTATGACAACCTGAATGAACTTACCTCTTCAAATCCACGGTGGTAACATTAAATATGACGCCCTTCAGCCAGAGGATCATGAACAGCCGCTGAGAGAATGGACAGTTGCCGATACTTTCACCATCGCTCCCGGCCTGGAAAAAAAAGACGAGGTCGCAAAGGTTTAGTGCAAATGTCTGCGACAATCCGAATCATGCTAAAGATGGTATTTACGTTCCTTTGAGGTAAAGGTGCAGCCAAGTTCCCTGCCCCACCTGCAGCGCACATGGTTTTGCCCATTGTGAGAAAAAATTTGTACCGCGATCAAATCTGAATAAGGGCCATTGCCTCTCCCCTATGCACTGGTGTGTGCTTTGCATCTCTGCCATTATCAGTGCTGCCAATGTGTGGGGCAATATAAGAATGGTCAGTGGCTCTGAGCGTTCCAACACCTTTTGGACAGCTGCAATGCAGAGGTAGCATGGTTAATATAAGGAGATGATGAAAAGAGGGGGGTGAAGTAGGAATGGCCATCGGGGAAGCCACCATCAATGGTTGCCATCAATGGCGATACTGAAACCAGCCATCGATGGTCATAAACTATGTAACGGGTGACCATCGATAGTTTTTGCTATTGATGGTCATCCATTTTCTTTGAGTGACTGACCAGTAGGCCAAGCAGAACGTGGGGGCAAGGCTCCAGGGTTGTTCAGGGCCGGAGCTATGTTCCTTGTTCCGCACACTGAAAGAAGAAAAAAAACCATCGGTTCTGCTGTGCCATCGATGGAGGTAAACCAATCTGGTTCTCCCTTATCGATAGCATCCCCGGCCCCTCCAACAGACCAAATCTTGGGTAATCAGTAAAGGTCCCCATACACAGGTGGGCATGGGTCATATGGTTGACTCAATTAAGGTCAACACCTGACAGGGTTGGAAGGTCGACACCAGCAAAGGACGACATGCGTTTTCATGTTTTTTTGTCCCGAATCTCGACCGACATGGAGACCGTATGTGTATCGCGTCCCCTCGTATGCTGCGCTCTGCACACTATTTCCTATAAAAAGGACTCCTGGGGAGCTGAGGGGGGCAGGAGATATGAAAACTCCCATTCAAATAAATGGGCAGCCCCTGGCACTCACCTATGGCCACAAGGGATCGGCAGTGCCCAATTACACAGGAAATAAACAAGTAAGCAAGTCAGGAAGCAGCTGAGGACAATATAGGACAAGTACAGGGGACATAACCATAGCCGCATCAGCAGACGACATTTATAAAGTATCAGTGTGGCAGAAAAGAAGGTTCATAGGCCCCCACACACTAGGCCAGTGACGGCAAACCTTGACACTCCAGCTGTTGTTGAACTACACATCCCAGCATGCCCTGCATCAGTTTTATCATGGCCAAATAGTAAAAGTGATGCAGGGCATGCTGGGATGTGTGGTTCAAAAACAGCTGGAGTGTCAAGGTTAGCCATCATTGCACTAGGCGGAGGTATCACATCCTTACCCCGGCAACTCCGCGGTGGCTGGGTCACATACAATGTATTGTACGCGATCTCAGCCAAGGCTGCCAGATCCAACAGATCCTGTCACCTCTGTCTCCGATCCGATGCGCAAGGGGGCCGTGCATCGACCCGGAATCAAAACACATACAATATGACACTTTTTTACAAGATTTCTAGTCCGATCCGGGATTTTGCTTCTTTTTGTAGGTGTGTCAAGCCCAGGCTCTGTGCCGCAGCAGATATGAGAGCATTGGAATGTTAATATAATAATATAATATAGTATCCCGGCTCAGCCGACTCCTACGTGCCCCTTTGAATGTACGAGTTTTAAGTGTCAGCAGTTACGTCAGCAAGCAGCCAATCCGAGGCCCCGAAATTCCCCAGCGGACGAGGGTGGCGACGTGAGGAGGTGCAGGGAGAAAATATATAATCCCTACTTATAAGGCAGAGTTCATCAGAGCCCTACTCACCAATGGGTTAATCAGCCACTATGGGGCAGAGATTAGACCCCCTGCGGGGCTGTGGTAAATAGATTTAATCTGACAAGCGCCGAAACAGATTCTATTGGTTCTTGATCTGATTTCCAGCGTTAGGTCTGAGGGGAAAAAAAATATTTGCTGCTGTTCATAATCTTTACTTAATAACCTGGTGGGAAGCCAGCCATTCTCTGTAGATACAAAACCTCTATATCCTTTTTAATTTCTTAAGAGGAATTACGTCCACAAAAGGGGTCTTTGTTCCCAAACGCCGCAGCGGAGGGAAATGGATTATACGGGGGCATTTTAATCGCATTTTTTTGTAAACGCTGTGGAATTTTTTTTCATTCTAACTAAAAACCGATGTCTACGAAAGAATAAAAAAAGGTTCTGGCTCTATCTATCAGGTGTGATAGGACAGACCCTCTAAACCAGGCCTGTCCAAACTATGGCCCTCCAGCTGTTGTGAAACTACAAGTCCCATCAGGCCTTGCCACAGTTTTGCTATTATGGAATGCTAAAACAATGGCAAGGCATGCTGGGATGTGTAGGTTCACAACAGCTGGAGGGCCACAGTTTGGACATGCCTGCTCTAAACCCTGTACGTGTAATGTGTGAGGGTGTGTATACTGTAGTAACGTCGAACGTGGTTTATCAGTCATTAACTAGCCAATCAGGTAGGCCTAGACCTAACGGACAGCAAATCACTATGTAAATAGGCCAAAATGGCCGCATCTGATTACATCTATCGGTCATGAATTACGTCTACTGAAAAATGTAGACAGAGAATGGTCACGATTTGACTTATGTTGTCCATCAAAGTGGGAATGGTCGACACACAAACAATGGTCGAGGTTTCTGAGAGGAGGGGGTGTCAGTTACCATTTTAAACCCCATATGTCCCCAATGAGTGTACCGCTTTGCTTACCATGTGGCGGGCATGTTGCCTTGCTTGGCTGCCGCTGTTACTATATCAACCAGATCCCCATATTCCCAGCAGGGCAGTAGAGAGACCGATAGGGCCTGGGTAAGAGGCAGCATGGCCAACTCTAGAGGTGAATGTGAGGAATACTATGCGTTGCACTTAGCTCGCCGGGGCCCCTGCCAGACCCTTCCAACAGGCCCAGGTAATCAGCACCCGCACCCCGGCCCACCAACACCTCAGCAACTCTGCTTCCCAAAATGTTGAAGGCCATCGTGGCCAAAGCATGTTTAGGCTATTAGGACAAGCCATAAAGGCTTACAATTTTGATTAATGATTAATTTAGCCATCTAAGGTGCCCACGGGCCGCACAATGACCTTCGACGGTCTTGCATTATAGAAGCCTCCGAGGTCCTTATATTTTTGTAGCTATAGGCTGTGTGCTTAGCAGTTTAGAAGCTGAAGATGTAAGTGGCCCCCTCCCCAACCAGCCCAGAAATAACGCGCTAGATCACCCCAGCACTATTGATGTTGGTGCGATGTGGTTCTGAAGAATTTTTGGGAGTCATGCCAAGCAAGAGTTTCTCATTTTTGATGGAGGACACAAAAAGAAAAACCCCAGAAGATGTGAGGGCCACTGAGACAAAGGCCTTCTGCAGACTATTAGAGGACTCCTGTAATTTTGTGGCTCCCATACCGCGCTGGATGAGGTACGAGGCTGCGGGGTACAGGACGCCAGAGCTATTTCTGGGGATAATTGGAAGGAATGGCTGTCTTTGAACAGCGGCGTTGGGGTCAGTAGATTTTCCCCTCTGTCACTTCCACTATAAACTATGAGAGAAATATGTATTCATGATAAATGACAGAGAACCGGGGCTTTCATCACTGCAGTAATTACAGAGAAGGGCTGGGACTCGCTCTTATAAGTCAGCTTTCTTTCAATTACAGGTTAATAAACCCAAATGCAATCTGCACTCAAAGCCAACTGAATGATCCCCCCCCCACAAGAGGTTTTTTCTTAACCCTTTAAAGGCTGGGGGGTGGGATGTACTAAGCTAAAAATGCTTTTTCTAATTTATGAATATCTATCCGTGGCGTCACCACACAGCAGGGTATCCCCAGAAGCCTACGGGCTTCTTATCGCCACCCGCCATCTCTGCCGCAAACCCACCGCCTCCGCCAACCCCCCTCTCCCCCTCCCTCTGACTTACCTTCCTGCAGGTCCTCCTGGACCTGGAAGGTAAATCCCTCCTCCCCCTAGCAACGCAGCCGGACGTCCTTCCGGCTGCAGCGGGGAGGAGGAGGCGCCGGGGACAGCCTGCTTAGCTGTCCCGGCGTGAGGGGAGGAGGAGACGCCCAGGGAGGTGACGGAGACCCCCTGCACACCACATTACAGGTATCGCGGGGGCCTCTGTCACCGCAGAGCGATGCTAGCCACATATGTTAATACATATGCGCTAGCTTTGTGGCGGCCGGGCGGCGGTGTTTATTAATACATCCCGCCCTGGTAGAAATATCTTTTTTAACCCATTAGCTGTTGGAATCAGTCTTTCTCCATCATGCCATACTTTTTAATTTTCCCCGAGTTAAGTACATGATGGCATAGCTGAAATGGGATTTTGGAGGCCTCCCTACAGTCAGGGCAGTAGAGAGTTTGGCCAAGCCTGGGGACTTTTAGGGGGCGTGCCCTAATCGCAGGAGCCGTGGCCATGCACCCTTAGAATACAATACAGTACTGTAAGCACCTCCCTGGCAACAGTAGCATACGCTGGGTTGAGAAGAGCTGCTGCTGTTGCTAGGTAAGAGGGACCACACTGGGCCCCTTCATCAGGCCTGGGCCCGGGTAATCAGTACTCTCTCTTGGCACCACTGCCTACAGCGTCCCATCATTACACCGGCACCAGTGTTCCCACGTTATGGGCCTGATTCACAAGCAAACAGTTTGTAGAAAATCAGCTACGCCACAGAATCTATCATGATGGATCCCGTCATACCAGAAGTCCTTCTAATAACCATGATGCCAGCACTATGGGGGTCATTCTGGTCTGCTCGCTAAGCAGCGTTAGTTCGCCTTGTAATGCCGCCAGCCCCCCGCCGTACAGCGAATGTACCTGCCACACTGCAAATGGATGTTTTGCATAAACATAGCGCGAGGGCCTGAAATCATTCGATAGTCAACGACCATTGAATGATTTCTACAGTGCTCACAAATATCTACTATCAGTCTCTACTGACTTAGGGCCAGGTGCACTAAGCTTCAAAAGTGATAAAATGGAGAGTGATAAACAAGCAGCCAATCAGCTCCTGCCTGACATTTTTCAAACACAGCCTGTGACATGTCAGGTAGGAGCTGATTGGCTGGCTGTTTATCACTCTCCATTTTATCACTTTTGAAGCTTAGTGCATCTGGCCCTCAGACTTGCAGCGTCCTGCTCCGAGAACTAGGCGGGCAGCTGAGCCCATGGGGACACCCAGCGTTTCTGAGGGTATGCCAAGGAAGTCTCCTAAGCAGCCCGCACAGAAGCCTTGCACATGCGCATAAGCCAATATGTACAGGGCTTCACCATCGGTCCTCCGTGCGAATGCAATGGGGACTTTCCCTACTCAGAATGAGGGCTTATGTCCCCTCATATTTGGCAGAGTCTAAATGATAGCAATACCAGTGTTCTCCATGTGCCAGAGACCACCGCACACACCCACACACAAACACACTCACCCACACACACACAGTGGCTATATGGATCTTGGTAAAAGATTGTGAGCCAAATTCTCTAAGCTTCAAAAGTGATAAAATGGAGAGTGATAAACAGCCAGCCAATCAGCTCCTACCTGCCATGTCACAGGCTGGGTTTGAATAATGTCAGGCAGGAGCTGATTGGCTGGTTGTTTATCACTCTCCATTTTATCACTTTTGAAGCTTAGAGAATCTGGCCCTGAACTTTGTATGTAGACCAGTACAATACATTTCCACCTCCTGCATCCCAGTCACTGATGGCCTGTATCATACACGTATATAGCCCATATGTAGGGGATCAGCTCCATCTGCTAGCCTGCTGGCCAAACCCCGTCTGCTGTATTCCCTGATATATCAGCGCTAATCTCCACCTGACACTAACTGGATTCAGGAGATCAGGGAGCTTATCCATCGTTCTTATTAACACCTTCATTTCCAGGGAATTCAAAATGCCACCAAGCCAATCACATCTCTTGTTGTTACCTCAGCTAAGAAAAATGTATTTATTATTTATTTATTTACAGTTTCCTATACAGCACAGGAAATTAATACCCCTTTCACATTGCAGCTGTAACACGGCATATTGCCGTTTTTTTAGTGCTTTAAAACGTTTCCAGCAGCAATGTGAAAGCTACATTGTTAATTTACCGGTTACAGAAAACCGGCATTTTGACACGTGTTAAAAGGAGGATCCTACACGGTTCGGAGCCGTTTCACCTGCAGTGTGAACAGCTCTGAAACGGTATTTGCTATAAATGATAACTACACTTGATCCCCACCCACAAGCAGGAAAAAAACATTTAAAATGACATTGTATGGCTTTCTATGGGTGAAACGGGTTGAATCTGAAAGGTACAAAACGGTATTTAAACTGCAATATACCTTTACATCATACAATATGAAAGGGGTTTAACTGGCTTTTGACCAGTTTTAAGACACGTTTAGAAAAACGGGTTGAAAGCAGGTTTTTGCAATGTGAAAAGGGTATCAGTTGCGCTTTACAATAGGAAACAACAGTGATAAAACAAACTGGGTAGTAACAAACCAACATAGAGGTAGGAGGGCCCTGCTCGCAAGCTTACAGTCTATAGGCACCTACCATAGGGATTACTGATCCCTATGTTAACCTCTCTTCCCCGATCACATCCGAATGGAAGATAAAGCCCAAATCCTTGAGTAAAATCATCCTCTTGACACCTGCATTTATACCAGTAATCTGTGCAGGTCACCCATGGGAAATGCCTTTAAGCTGCAGGCAGATAGGTAGAAAGCCATAGATGTGCCAGTGTGCTCGGCACTTTGGTGTGATTGGTAGGTACTCCCTTAAGTGAGAGTACCAACTTTCTAAATAAAGGCTGCACCCTTAAAAAGTGTTGCATACCCACATGACGAGGGATGCATTCTTATTAATTGGAGAAGGAAGCTTGGTGACATAGGGGCCCATTTACTATTTCATATTCGCGGCTAATTCCCCGAAAACATCCTCGGACCGTAGCAGGAACCCTGCTGCGATCCCCCCTGCTACGCCCGCCCGCGGCTGTATCTCCCATAGTTTTCTATGGGGGATGCAATGCTGCTCGATGTATCAACATCGGGTCCCGGGGCTAATGCCATTCTGAGATGACGGTAGCCCATTGTAGCTCGGACAATGCTGCCAGCCTGGGGTCAGTGCTAACTGCGCATGTGCAGACACTCTATTCAATGTTCTGGGGGAATCCTGGCTGTCACAGGACGGCGAGGATTCCCCCCAAACAGCGAGGCTCGCGGCTAATGCAGGGAGCCCGCTGCATCTAACCTCGAGTCTCGCTACTTCTGCGGCATCAAACGCAGATTCCCCCTCGCTCCAAAAGCGGAGCGAGGGGGAATCAGAATATGCGTGGGGGGGGGTCAGCTAAATACTGACCAGGCGAGCGGTCACCGCTCGCCCCGCCATTGGATACACCCCAATGCTGTAACGCCACCAGTATTGGGGTCTACTTTCTAAACTAGACAGCAACCTTATAATCAGTACTTACCTACATTATTATCAGAAACAGCCCCTTCTTCAGGCTACCAGGATTCTTATTAGGCCTGGCACGCAATGAAGATGTGGGCATGCTCGCAGCCTGAGCCGGGGCTTATTAGAGACAATGAGCATGCACAGACCCTCACCACCGACAGAGAGCTGCTGAATTCAGACCTGGGCGTGCAGGTCTGAATTGGCCTTAAGCAAGTGGAGCAAATACATTTATGTTGTTTCTGTGCAGGGTAAATACTGGCTGCTTTTCAATGTCGCCCACAGATGTGAGACCGTTTTATTTTTACACTGCAATTTAGATTTCAGTTTGCACGCACCCCACCAAAATCTAACTCTCTCTGCACCTGTTACATCTGCCCCACCTGCAGGGCAGCATGGTTTTGCCCATTTGCACGCTTTTATCCTGAATCAGGCCCTTGGTCAGAACTTCGTCATCATCTGACTGCTGTGCATGCTAGCCCTGATCAATATCTGCTGGATCGCAATGGGATGCTGGTTGGTGGGATTAGGCACATGCAGGCACACATGATGTAATTAGCCACGTGATATTCTCAGCTGCCTCTATGTGCCTGGCACAGATCCAGGTGTCTACATTGGCTGCAGCAGACTTGTGCATATTGGAAAATAGTAAACACTGCAGCCGAACCCTCACCATCTACTGCCGAGTCCTAGCCCTCCCCTAACCTAGCCATCTCCCTAGCCTAATCCTAGCTCTACCCCTAGCTTAATGCCTAACCCTAACCATCTACTGCCTAGCCCTAACCCTAGCCTAGTGCCTAACCCTAAACCTCATCATCTACTGCCTAGCCCTAGCCCTCCCCTATCCTAATGCCTCACCCTAACCCTCACCATCTACTGCCTAGCCCTCCCCTAGCCTAGTGCCTAACCCTCACCATCTACTGCCGAGCCCTAGCCCTCCCCTAGCCTAGTGTCTAACCCTAACCATCTACTGCCTAGCCCTAACCCTCCCCTAGCCTAATCCGAGCCCTCCCCTAGCCTAATCCTAGCCCTCCCCCTAGCCTACTGTCTAACCCTAACCCACCCCTAACCTAGCCCTAACCCTAACCATCTACTGCCTAGCCCTCCCCCTAGCCTAATCCTAGCCCTCCCCCTAGCCTACTGTCTAACCCTAACCCACCCCTAACCTAGCCCTAACCCTAACCATCTACTGCCGAGCCCTAGCCCTCCCCTAGCCTAGTGCCTAACCCTCACCATCTACTGCCGAGCCATAGCCCTCCCCTAGCCTAATCCTAGCCCTCCCCTAGCCTAACCCTAACCCACCCCTAACCTAGCCCTAACCATCTACTGCCGAGCCCTAGCCCTCCCCTAGCCTAGTGCCTAACCCTCACCATCTACTGCCTAATCCCAGCCTAATCCTAGCCTAGTGTCTAATCCTCACCATCTACTGCCTAGCCCTCCACCTAGCCTAATCCTAGCTCTACCCATAGCCTAATGTCTAATCCTAACCCTCACCATCTACTGCCTAACCCTAGCCTAGTGCCTAACCCTCACAATCACTACTCTACTGCCTAGCCCTAACAATCCCCCTAGCCTAGTGCCTAACCCTCACCATCTACTGCCTAGCCCTAGCCTAATACTAACCCTAAAACTCACCATCTACCGCCTAGCCCTCCCCCTAGCCTAATCCTAACCCTCACCATCTACTGCCTAGCCCTAGCCCTCCCCCTAGCCTAGTGCCTAACCCTCACCATCTACTGCCTAGCCCTAGCCCTCCCCTAGCCTAATCCTAACCCTCACCATCTACTGCCTAGCCCTAGCCCTCCCCCTAGCCTAATCCTAGCCCTCCCCCTAGCCTACTGTCTAACCCTAACCCACCCCTAACCTAGCCCTAACCCTAACCATCTACTGCCGAGCCCTAGCCCTCCCCTAGTGCCTAACCCTCACCATCTACTGCCGAGCCCTAGCCCTCCCCTAGCCTAATCCTAGCCCTCCCCTAGCCTACTGTCTAACCCTAACCCACCCCTAACCTAGCCCTAACCATCTACTGCCGAGCCCTAGCCCTCCCCTAGCCTAGTGCCTAACCCTCACCATCTACTGCCTAATCCCAGCCTAATCCTAGCCCTCCCCATAGCCTAGTGCCTAATCCTCACCATCTACTGCCTAGCCCTCCACCTAGCCTAATCCTAGCTCTACCCATAGCCTAATGTCTAATCCTAACCCTCACCATCTACTGCCTAACCCTAGCCTAGTGCCTAACCCTCACAATCACTACTCTACTGCCTTAACCCTCCCCCTAGCCTAGTGCCTAACCCTCACCATCTACTGCCTAGCCCTAGCCCTCCCCTAACCTAATCCTAACCCTAAAACTCACCATCTACTGCCTAGCCCTAGCCCTCCCCCTAGCCTAGTGCCTAACCCTGACCCTCACTATCTACTGCCTAGCCCTTACCCTCCCCTAGCCTAATGCCTACCCCTCACCATCTACTGCCTAGCCCTAGCCCTCCCCCTAGCCTAGTGCCTCACCCTCACCATCTGCTGCCTAACCCTAACCCTCACCATCTACTGCCTAGCCCTAACCATCTACTGCCTAGACCTAGCCCTCCCCTAGCCTAATCCTAACCCTAAAACTCACCATCTACTGCCTAGCCCTCCCCCTAGCCTAGTGCCTAACCCTCACCATCTACTGCCTAGCCCTAACCCTCCCCTAGCCTAATGCCTAACCCTCACCATCTACTGCCTAGCCCTAACCCTCCCCTAGCCTAATGCCTTACCCTCACCATCTACTGCCTAACCCTCCCCTAGCTTAGTGCCTAACCCTAACCCTCACCATCTACTGCCTAACCCTAACCCTCACCATCTACTGCCTAGACCTAGCCCTCCCCCTAGCCTAATCCTAACCATCTACTGCCTAGCCCTAGGCCTCCCCTAGCCTAATGCCTTACCCTCACCATCTACTGCCTAACCCTCCCCTAGCTTAGTGCCTAACCCTAACCCTCACCATCTACTGCCTAGCAATAACCCTCACCATCTACTGCCTAGCCCTAACCCTCACCATCTACTGCCTAGCCCTAGCCCTCCCCCTAGCCTACTATCTTACCCTAACCTCTACTGCCTAATCCTAGCCCTCCCTCTAGCCTAATGCCTAACCCTAACCATCTACTGCCTAGCCCTGGGCCTCCCCTAGCCTAATGCCTTACCCTAACATCTACTGCCTAACCCTAGCCTAATCCTAGCTATACCCCTAGCCTAATCCTAGCTATACCCCTAGCCTAATCCTAGCTATACCCCTAGCCTAATCCTAGCTATACCCCTAGCCTAATCCTAGCTATACCCCTAGCCTAATGCCTAGCGCTACCCCTAGAATAGTGCCTAGCACTCCCCTAGCCTAGTGCCTACATCAAGCCCTCCCCTAGCCTAATGCCTAGCTCTACCCCTAGACAAGTGCCCAAACCTAGCCCTCCCCTAATCTAGTGCCTAAATCTAGCCTTCCCCCTAGTTTAATGACTATCCCTAGCCCTCACCATCTACTGCCTATCCATAACCCTCCCCTAGCCTAATGCCTAACCCTCACCATCTGCTGCCTAACCCTAACCCTCACCATCTACTGCCTAGACCTAACCCTGCCTAGCCCTAGCCCTCCCCCTAGCCTAATGCCTAACCCTCACCATCTACTGCCTAGCCCTAGCCCTCCCCTAGCCTAATGCCTTACCCTAACCTCTACTGCCTAACCCTAGCCTAATCCTAGCCCTCCCTCTAGCCTAATGCCTTACCCTAACATCTACTGCCTAGCCCTAGGCCTCCCCCCTAGCCTAGTGCCTAACCCTAACAATCTACTGCCTAACCCTAGCCTAATCCTAGCTATACCCCTAGCCTAATCCTAGCTATACCCCTAGCCTAATCCTAGCTATACCCCTATCCTAATCCTAGCTATACCCCTAGCCTAATGCCTAGCGCTACCCCTAGAATAGTGCCTAGCCCTCCCCTAGCCTAGTGCCTACATCTAGCCCTCCCCTAGCCTAATGTCTAGCTCTACCCCTAGACAAGTGCCCAAACCTAGCCCTCCCCTAATCTAGTGCCTAAATCTAGCCTTCCCCCTAGTTTAATGACTATCCCTAGCCCTCTCCTAGCCTAATGCCTAAACCTCATCATCTACTGCCTAATCCCAGCCCTCCCCCTAGCCTAGTGCCTAACCCTCACCATCTACTGCCTAATCCCAGCCCTCCCCCTAGCCTACTACCTAGCCCTAGCCCTCCCCCTAGCCTAGTACCTGCATCTAGCCTTACCCCCTAGCCTAATGAATATCCCTAGCCCTCCCCTAGCCTAATGCTTAGGGACACGGTGCTACGTTATGGTGTCAATGTCGTCTGTGTCGACATTCAGGACAAAAACGTGAAAAACCCCATGTCGACCTTTTGACTGTTGACCTTCCCCATGTCAATCTAATGTTTGTTTCGACCTAATGACCCTGTCGACCTAACCCCATGTTGACCTTCAGTCATGTCGACCTTGATGCATGCCCACTTTCAATGGTGGACCTTCCTCTTGTCGACCCTATGACCCGAGTATAAGGTGTGTGCCGTAGATATATCTCATGCAATCTGTCACATAATATATATCAGAAAATGGTTCCGGTTGACACCAAAAGGTCGACGTACAATAGTTTATACTTTACCATCCATGTGGACTACAATCGAGCGAAGCGGGCCACGCGAGGGAACCCGTTACACTAATTGGGGGTCCATGTTGACAGGTGTGACCGACACAAAAACAATATAAAAACGAATTGTCAACCTTTTTTCATGTCGACGTTTTAAGCCTGCCGACCATTTCACAGCCATACACAAACAAACAATATTAAAGGGTCATACAGTATATCACATTACTCAGCACAGTCTCCACGTGCGTCATAGTCTCGCTGCATTGTGGCTACGATTATTGGGGGCTCATTCATGCCATGCACCCCACACCCGTCCCTGCGACACGGGGTGCCACAACGGGTTACTGCCACCTGAAGACTGCGGTAGCTAACACCGGGAACACTTTGCATTCTGGATCCTGGTAAATCTGGCAGCATGGAACCTCCCCACAGAATCCTATGTAGAATGCAGTTAGCGCTGACCCCATGCCGACCCCGCTGACCGCAGTGCCCCACAATTCTAGGGGCATCCGAGCAGGGTGGCTGGCGGTCACACAATCAGCATTCCCTACCTGCAGCCTGGCAGTGAGTGGTTGCCAGCATGCTGATTGGTCAATGGCTGGACATAAACATCTATACAGTATAAATATACATTGGGGTGAGAGGATACAGACAGCAGAACCCCCGTATTCAGGGAACTGTGTCGCGGCTCCTCCACGTCGCGGATGTGCTGAGACGAAGACATAGCTGTAGCTGTCTCAGAAAAACAGAATGTGGTCCATCAGGCGGGTTCTAGGTAATCAGGGGATGTACTAAAGCAGGAATGTGGTAGGGCTCTGACATGGAGGGTAACTGCCTATAGAAAAGATACAAATGGATCCCTCCCAGCATGCTCTGGGGCAGCTGTGTCCTTCTGCGCACACGACGATGGACTCCCGGGACCAGCGCACATTGTAAGGGGTGATATTGTCAGAGCTGCGTTGTACGTTACTAAACGGATATGTTCGTACATATCTGATTAGTATCAGCGTGATGTGTGGTGGAGCTTCCTGGGCAGCGGGGACATATACGATATATCATATCCGGTCCTTTTGCATACGATATATCATATGTGATACCGTTCCTGAGTCGGAGGTTGGACGTGCAGCAGGTCCGACTTTGATCGGATGACAAACGCCTCCGATTTGACCACTTGTCTCCAGATTTCTCGGCCCGATCCGTCAGAATCAGATGAAAAGAGGCCGTTGGGACAATTGGGGGCTTTTATGGGTGGATTGAAGCACGAGACTCATCCCCACCAGCCGAAGCAGCTAACCCCCCCGATGGCCAGATCAGTGAACCCAGAATATTAAACCTATATAAAAATCCTGATTCCCTGACCTTGACCAAAAGTAGTCAGGATTGACAAGTTAGGGATTCTTCACATATTTCATTGCCCCAATTCTCTATTCTATTCTCCCTCCATGTCCTAGTGGATGGAAGGGCATGAAATACCGCCTACCGACACATGTTGGCTTAAAAAACAACCATGAAAAACTCATGTCGTTCTTTTAACTGTCTACCTAGCCATTGTCGACATAATACCTAAACCACCACTACAACATATACATACCATACATTTTCTGGGGATCCAGGTGACTCACAGACAATGTCTAGGACAACAGTCAATAGGTCAACACAAAAATGTCGACACCGACAACAGGTCAACTCGACCTTATTGAAGTAAACCTATTAATTGTCAACAAAGGTCTGTGAGTTATACCACATTACCAGGGAAGTCCAGGAACAGAACCATTTTCTCCCTCATGGAGAGGGTCAGGTAGGCAAGTATGCAGACTAGCTTTCGAAGCATTTGCTTTGAGTGGGCTTACTAGTCATCTATATATGTCTAGTGTTCGTCCGTGTGCCTCCGAAACACTGCCATCTGTTGGCAGCGAGTGAAACTACATCTCTTTCTCACACATGCACAGAGGCAATCACAAGGTAGGAGACTTGCTATCGAAGCATTAGCTTTAAGCAGGCTTACTAATATATATACAATATATATAAAAGGCTAAATCCGCCTCACATTTTTTAGGTAAAGTACCACCAGTGACCACTAGAGGCCACTGGATGGACCAAATTACTCACAGAAAGTGAAAGCAAAACGATTTGATTCAAACTTGCTGGATATGGGCACAGGGAGCTGAGAAGACAGAGATTGGGGGTAGGAACAGATAGGGACTAAGCCGTCATTTTGACGAGAATTGAACTAGTAGATAGAGATTTGAGACAGAAATGTACATTTCAGGGTCGGGCTACCTTTGAACATGAGATATGGAATTTCTGGCAGAGCTACCCGGCGGCAGGAACCACATCTGGGGGTCGAGGAATAAAACTAGAAATACTAAATCTTCAGTATAAAAGTGTGAGTAGTCCTTACCTTAACAAACAAGGATATGTCGTGGTCCTGAAGTATCGTATTGTCCTCTAATGGGGTGTCGGGGCTGACTGCTTGGGCCACACCATTTTCTCTGATCACACCTCCATCGGCCTTGCCTAGGCCACCAGCAGGAGTAACTGTCTGGGTCTCCTCTGGTGTTATGGCTCGTCCTTCTTTAGCTATGGTAGTGTGGTCCTCAGATCCCTGCTCAGTGGACTCTTCCAGGACAGGACTTTCTTCAATGACATCTCCAGATGGTTTGAATGAATTCAGTTGTCCTTCTGTCACAGGTTCAGCTATTTCCTCTGACTTCTGGTTTGCACTGTCCTCCTCCTGATCTGCACTTTCTCCCTGCACCAACTCCCCACCAGTTTCATCCCCATTTTCTTCTCCTAACTCACTTTCCTCATCTTCCAGATTTCCGATTAAAGTACCTGCTTCCTCAGCACCAAGTCCTGTAGCTACATCTACATCTACTGTCTCCTCTTCAGCATTTTTACCTGGTTCTACCTGATCAATAGCTCCATCACATACACCCTCTCCTGGTTCTACCTGTCCAGCTTTCTCTGCAGCACTACTCTCTGGTTCTTCCTGCTCTGCAGCTCCAGCTTCTGTCACCTCTCCAGTACTACTCTTTGGTTTCACCTGCTCTGTAGCTCCAGTTTCTGTCACCTCTCCAGCACTTCTTTGTGGCTCTACCTGCTCTGTAGCTCCAGCTTCTGTCACCTCTCCAGCACTACTTTCTGGTTCTACCTGCCCTGTAGCTCCAGCTTCTGTCACCTCTCCAGCACTACTCTCTGGTTCTACCTGACCTGCAGCTCCAGCTTCTGTCACCTCTGCAGCACTACTCTCTGGTTCTAACTTATCTGCAGCTCCAGCTTCTGTCACCTCTCCAGTACTACTCTCTGGTTCTACCTGCTCTGTAGCTCCAGCTTCTGTTACCTCTCCAGCACTACTATCTGGTTCTACCTGCTCTGTAGCTACAGCTTCTGTCACCTCTGCAGCATTAGTCTCTGGATCTAACTTATCTGCAGCTCCGGCTTCTGTCTCCTCTGCAGCACTACTCTCTGGTTCTACCTGACCTGCAGCTCCAGCTTCTGTCACCTCTCCAGTACTACTCTCTGGTTCTACCTGCTCTGTAGCTCCAGCTTCTGTCACCTCTCCAGCCCTACTATCTAGTTGTACCTGACCTGCAGCTCCAGCTTCTGTCACCTCTGCAGCACTACTCTCTGGTTCTACCTGCCCTGTAGCTCCAGCTTCTGTCACCTCTTCAACACTACTTAAGGGTTCTACCCACCCTGTAGCTCCAGCTTCTGTCACCTCTCCAGCACTACTATCTGGTTCTACCTGACCTGCAGCTCCAGCTTCTGTCACCTCTTCAGCACTACTCTCTGGTTCTACCTGCCCTGCAACTCCAGCTTCTATCACCTCTCCAGCACTACTCACTGGTTCTACCTGACCAGTAGCTCCTTCCTCTGCTGCCTCCTCTCCAGCATAACCTCCTTGTCCAACTTTTTCTGTAGCCCCTTCCTCTCCCTGCTCCACAGTTTGTTTTTCATCTGTCTTATCTGCTTCTTCTGTACCTTCACCATGATCCCCCTCCTTCTCCTCGTCCTCATCACTACTGGATGTCCCTTCACTGCTCTCACTACTGCTCTGTTTCTCATCCTCCTTCTCGCCCTGGTCCCCTGTACCTTCCTCTGTACTACCTTTGTCACCTGTATTGTTCAGGTTAGGATCTCCCTGTCCCTGTTCTTGGCCCCCCTCTGCTGAGGATTCATCACTGCCAGGGGATCCTATGACTGTAACCTGCTCTCCTACTGCAGGGCTAATCCCCTCCTGCTTCCCCCCTGAACCCTCCTCTACATTGGGGTGCACAGCACCCTGCTTCTCCCCTGCACCCTCCTCTACATTGGGGTGCACAGCACCCTGCTCCTCCCCTGCACTCTCCTCTACATTGAGGCTCACAGCACCCTGCTCCTCCCCTGCACTCTCTTCCACATTGGGGTGCACAGCACCCTTCTCCTCCCCTACACTGGGATGCACAGCACCCTCCTTCATATCGGGGTGCACAGCACCCTGCTCCTCCTCTCTACTTTCCTCTACAATAGGATGCACAGCACCCTGCTCCTCCACTGCACCCTCCTCTACATTTGGTATGAAATTCCCTGGCTTCGCACTGCCATCATGCGCTTGTATGTGAGAGCCCATTGTGTTACCTCCATCTCCCCGACAGCCATTGGTCAGCCCCAGCTTGTCTGCCCCCTGCGCTGCGTCGGTTACTCGGTGCACGCTGTCCATGTGCTGCAGGTCGGACAGCTGCTCCCCAGCTACTCCGGCCTCTGCCATACTGCTCCCGTGTCACTAGCGGTCTGTGCCTGCCTGCCTGCCCCGGCTTCTCCTGTGACTATGGCGACCTGGATAAGTGCAGGATTACAGCCTTCCAGCCTGGGCTCTGCAAATCCTCTGAGTGTGTCCCTCTCCCGGGCCATCACCACGCCTTGCACCCCTCCCACTGGTACCACAAGGCCCCGGGACCGGGTGGAATTCCCTAAGTTGTGCTTTTGTGCAGGTCACATTGCAAAGTAATCACTGGCTGCAATCATTATGGCAGGGACTGGGGAATACGTCACTCACTATACTACAGTATATGGCAGGGTGCCTGCACATCCATCCCTGCCTGCAGCCACACCACTCTCCCAGCATGTTACCTCTGTGCTCTCTAGTAATAGGTCACTAGTAACAGACAGCAGCTGAGGAACTACAAATACCAGTCTCTGGAAGCCAGGGCATGCTGGAACTTCTAGTTCTACATCCACATTCAGTCACTACAGTATCCTCAGGTTGTCAATACAGTGGATGAGTAAACTCAGCTATAGCGGTTAGTATGCTGGGAGCACCCATCACAGTGATTACACTATGGGCCTTATTCTGGTTCACTCGCAAAGATGCAAATTCGCATCCGGGCGAATGAACCAGAATAACCCTCTATATATTGCTATAATACTATTACTGACAGGTCTAAAATACTATAATACTAGCTCAAATGCTAGCAAATGCTTCGAAAGCTAGTCTGCTACCTTGTGATTGCCTCTGTGTTTGTGTAAGTGTGAGAGAGAAAGATATGTAGTTTTACTCGCTGCCAGCAGATGGCAGTGTTTCAGCGACACACAGACACTAGAAATATATATATATATATATGATTTTATTATGTACACTAAATAGCCATGCCAAACCTCAGTGTCCCATGTCGACCTAGAACCCTGTCGACTTTCCCACCTGTCAACCCAACTGTGTCGACCTAATAACTGTTGACCTAACTATGGTCGATAAAACAATCCACACCCAGTGGATGGAAGGGCATGAAATACGGCCTGCTGGCACATGTCGCCTAAAAAAAACATGAGAAAAACACATGTCGACCTTTTGACTTTCGACCTTGCCATTGTCGACCTAATGCTTGTGTCAACCTTCTGTAGACCTTAGCCATGTTGACCTATTTCATGTGTCGATCTAAGAGGTATGTCAACCTTCAGTGGTCAACCCATGCATGTCGACCATATACCGGGCTATGACAGGATTGGCAGGATTCTTTCTTAGGACTTGTTGTAACAGGGGCAGATGTAATAATGATCAGGTTTCTGATGCGATAATTATAATTTATCACTGATATCTGCAGCAAGAGGAAACTATACATCACCGAAATGTACTATTACATATAAGGGACAGGGGTACCATAAGGAGCCCATCCCTGTAGTCTACAAACCACACATGGGCACCAGCCTCTGCCAAAGGCTAGTATAGGATAACGCCATCTGGAGATGGCATGATAGTATCGGAGCCTAAGGAAATCTGACAGCTTCCAGCCCCCATAGAAACCTCTGGAGACAGCTGATGAATTGGGGATTCACTAAGGGGAGATAGGTATAAGCACTAAGGGGGCGAGAGTTAGTAGGAATGGCCATTGCCCTTCGATGATTTAAAATTGGAGATGGTCTATGACTAATGTAGAACACTTTTCCAGGTACTTGTGTATTAGCCAGGTGCCCAATTAGCATACGTACGCAGGCATAGGGTAAGCTACGCTGTCTGCGTAGTCCAATGGCTGCCTAGCGTAGTTAGCGTAGTGACGCCGCAGCAGCCCAGCTCTGTCCCCGGAGTCCATGCCAAGCCGAGTGAGCGCCTCTCACACAGCGCCGGTAACCGCCAGATCCCCTGCGCCGGCAGACTCTCCTGCGTCTCAGACGCTCCTGCGTCGTGCACCTCATGCATAAAGGGGGTATGCTGGCACAAGTGTGTCCTATGCACAATAAAGGAGGCATTTTCAAACCCCCACTATCCACGCCAGCCCGAAGCGTGGGGAGCGCAGCGAGCCCATGCGAGGGGATGCATTCCGCGTTCTCCTGACCTGTTCATACCCCCACTATCCACGTCGGCGTGGAGCTGATTTTATAAAGTGTGGCGAGCCACCAAGCCCGAAGCGTGGCGAGCGCAGCGAGCCCCTCGAGGGGACGCGGAACACATGTGAAGTAATCCGCATCCCCTGGCGGGGCACGCTGCGCTCGCCACGCTTCGGGCTTGGTGGCTCGCTGGCGTAGATAGTGGGGGTTTGAAAATGCCTCCTTTATTGTGCATAGGAGTTTTGGAAGAATAACACTGCCTTCTGCTCTGTCTCTGGCAAGCTGAACATTGTCACAGGTTCTGCAGCCATTACACTGTCACTTCACCTTCAGCTATGACAGGGACACTGACTGTCTGACTATGCTGATTCTGACAGGGACGCTCGCGGGAACACTGCGCTACTTCTGACTGACTACGCTAACTACGCTGGCCGCAGGAACACTACGCTGATCCTGACAGTGCCGCTACGCTAACTACGTACCGGGCGCCCGGCTATTACACAAGTACCCTTTTCCATCAGTGGGGAACAACCAGATGGTTTTCCACCACCAGTGATTCACAAGCAATTAATAATATTTTTCCCCAAGGTGCTAGGACCCAGTGCTTACCTCTGCTCCGGATTCTCCTTCAAAGCTCCACCCCATTGCCTCAAAGTCTAATGCTCTGTAAAGCTGGAGTTACTATCGAAGGGTACCATTGATGGGTGCCGGACAGTTTCCCGACATTCGGGATCCCGACAGTCCTTACCCCAACGTTGGGATCCCGACAGTCAAAACCCCGACACTCAGGGTTCCGACAGCAACCAGCTATTCTCCCTCGTGGCGGTCCACGACCCCCATAGAGGGAGAATAGAATAGGTGGCGAGCGCAGTGAGCCTGCAAGGTGCTTTGTTGCGCTCGCAATGCTGTCTGAGTCCGGCCAGTCGGGATCCCGACGTCAGGCTAATGACTGTCAGGATCCCGACTGTCGGGACCATATACCACACCCACCATCGATGGTGACCATCGATGGAAAACCCACAGATGGCCATCCCAATTGAAAAGGTGTCTATGATTGTCCACAAATATGTCAGTGTAAAAGTATCATCCAGGCCTCCGGGGCAGAACACGGTATTGCCACACCCGGTATTAATACTATGGGAAGCCCCACCTTGTTCTTCTGAGCATGCACTTGGCCTGCACATGCCCAGTGAGGGTTGGGGGACCTCAGATTGGTGTACCGGCCCTGGCTGGGTACCTGCACCTCTCCAGGTCCTGTAGTGGACTGCACACTCCGGCAGGGGTGGCAGAACTGAGGATTCTTGACATTGGTTGTGGTTTAAAAAAGACCATGTTGACCATTTAACTGCAAACCTTTTGCCCTGTCGACCTATTAACTTTCTATTAACTGTCAGCTTTCCATCCCTATAACCTTCATATTCTAGACAGTGCCCTACAATAAATATAATTTCAAAAGGGGGGGATGGGCATTTTCCTTGAATTTTCTCAACAGGTGAAATCAAATCTGAGCCCCCAACGCATTTCATGACTTTTTCCATGTGCGATTTTGCAGGAATTGCATTTCTCCTATGGGCAACATGAACGCCTCTTTTCATTTTTAGAACCCTTTAGTAAATTTAGACTCTTTCTACTAATGCAGTTTCCTGTCAGACCCGCAATGCCAGAAGCAGGTGCAAATTGGTGTCCCAGAACAGTGTAAAGGCCCATACACACTGGGTGACTTTGAGCTGAAAGCGGCTCAAAACAGCATGTTTGAGCAGCTTTCAGCTCAAAGCCGCCCAGTGTGTATGGCCCGGCGATGAGCAGTGAATGCTGCTCCGTGCTCCCGCATCATCGCCGGGAAAGCAATTCATCTGCTGGTTTTATCAGCAGATGAGCAGCTTTGAGGATGACTTTGCATAGCGCTATGCAACGCCGTCCTCCCCCACTCCGTCGGCGCCGGGCAGGGGGAAAGCCGGAGTCCTCCTGGACCCCGGAAGGTAAGCCCTGCCTCCCCCTAGTGAAGCAGCCGGACATCCTTCCGGCTGCAGCGGGGAGGAGGAAGCGCTGGGGACAGCATGCATAGCTGTCCCCGGCGTGAGGGGAGAGCGTGGCGGCAGGGAGGTGACGGAGACCCCCCGCACACCAGTGTACAGGTATCGCGGGGGGCCTCCGTCACCGCACCGCGATGCCAGCCGCATATGTTAGTACATATGCGGCAGCATCGCGGCGGGGGGGGCGGCGAAGGGCGGCGATGTATTTTAATACATCCCGCCATTAATGTCCTTTAATAAACTGCAGCATTTGGACTGATTCTCGTAGGATACATTTTTTTTCTAACCCTGTCTCAAGTGTCTTCAGATTTGTGAGTAGAAGAACTGTCGTCTTATGTCTCAGGCAAGGCCGCACTAGCCATCTGGCACTTCTGTCTAGGGATGGCCATCGACTATTCATGGTCGATGATGAATACTTTTGCCATCGAAACAGATGGTTTTCTGCCATTGATGGTATAGAATCAGCTGATGATTCCCACTTACAGAGAGCCAAGACACACAGAATAGCTCCGCCCACCGCACTCCCACTATACCCTGCCCCCCAGATTGTCCCATGGTCCAGTCAGTGAAAATACACTGATGACAATCGGGTGCATATCACTGACTCAAGATAACCACTCCTAAATGCCAGAGGGGATGAAAGCTGGATTGGCCTACCCGGCCACAGAGCCATCCATCTGTAGCCAGTATACAGGCGTCTGGTGCCCGAAAAGGAAACATGACCTCGGCAAAGGGGGAGTGGCTTCATAATAATGATGCTATCACAAGCCACGCCTTTCATTTCCATCATGCGGGGCTTAGCAAGCGCTCTGTGAGCTGCGGGCCTTGCCTCCAGTCTCTCTGTCCAGGGTGTGCTGTGAGGCCACGCCCTCCTGACTCATGGCACTCCCCAGTGAGCAGTAGCCACTCCCCCTTATCGGACACATGTGCAGAGTGAGGGGACGCCAATGCTTCACAACCTGTCTGTCTCTGGTCTCAAGGTTACTGTCCCTTTAAAAAAATTCTGCACATTTAATGGAGGCCAAAAGCAGAGAAAATTATCAACTTAAAATAACATTTTAGCGTGTCGGTCACAATGCTTGTACTGTGCCGACCGTCTCTGTGCTGTCACTTGTTTCGAACAGAACAGTTAATAACATTCTATAGCCGGCTTGTGCTTTAGTCACGACACAGCCCGTCCGCGTCACCACCTTCCCATTACACGCACGCCTCCTCATAGTAGCCGCTTGTGGGTATTAATAACAGCCTGACATGGAAATGATATTCCACTAACGCGTTTCTTGCGGGGTGTCATTAATAAATAAATACTGACGGATCAGCGGAGTCTCTTAATTACATTTCTTTGGAGAATTCCATAGTTGACAAATATTTGGCAGGGATTATCCCGCAGCCACCTGACCGGAGCTCAGCCGCGCTAATGCTCACATAGAGCTGGGAGGAGGTATAGAGTATAGAGGAAAGGGCCTTAGGGCTACATCCCCAGACACATAAGGTCTAATTCAGAACTGTTCGCTAGTCAGCCGCCCGCCCTGAACAGGCATCGCTGTGTCTGCATTCATAGGGGAATGCCCTTGTGCTGCCCCCGGCCCTCCCTTTCCGGAGCACACAACGCGTGAGTGTGAAACTCATACGCATAATCGCGCATGCGCAAACCCCGAACATCGGGGATGGGGATGAATACTTACCCTAACGAATGGTTCTGAATCGGCTCCATTATTTTGGATTTCTCCTGGGGAGAAAGCTCTACCTTACAACCCCACAAACCATATGCTTCCCATTAGGTCACTAGCACAGTACGATGCACTGTTAGACACTAATAATCCAGAGATGGGCACTTCCGGGTTTCTGAAATCTGGACGCTACCGAACGGGAGGAATCTGAACTTAGATCCGAGCGCCGTTTCGGTAATTGCCGCCAAACTCGGATCTCAGAACGAGGCAAAATATCATCATCCTGGCGTCGGATTCTCGCGGGATTCAAACTCTATGTCCCAAACTCTAAGTCCCCCGCAACTGCTGCCATCTTCACTCCGGCATTGGACAGGGTTGAGGTAGGTTGTGTCTCTGTGTCTCTTTGGTGTGGGGGGCGACCTGGTAGCAGTGGTGGTGTTCTGTGGTGTCCAGTGCAGTCCAGTCCTGTGCTGCTGTATAAGTCCATGCAGTGGTGCCCTTAAGTCCAGTGGTACTGCTAAGTCCAGTGGTACTGCTGTTAAGTCCAGTGGTACTGCTGTTAAGTCCAATGGTACTGCTAGTCCAGTGGTACTGCTGTTAAGTCCAATGGTACTGCTAGTCCAGTGGTACTGCTGTTAAGTCCAGTGGTACTGCTAGTCCAGTGGTACTGCTGTTAAGTCCAGTGGTACTGCTAGTCCGGTGGTACTGCTAGTCCATTGGTACTGCTGTTAAGTCCAGTGGTACTGCTAGTCCAGTGGTACTGCTGTTAAGTCCAGTGGTACTTCTAGTCCAGTGGTACTGCTGTTAAGTCCAGTGGTACTGCTGTTAAGTCCAATGTTACTGCTAGTCCAGTGGTACTGCTGTTAAATCCAATGGTACTGCTAGTCCAGTGGTACTGCTGTTAAGTCCAGTGGTACTGCTAGTCCAGTGGTACTGCTGTTAAGTCCAGTGGTACTGCTAGTCCGGTGGTACTGCTAGTCCATTGGTACTGCTGTTAAGTCCAGTGGTACTGCTAGTCCAGTGGTACTGCTGTTAAGTCCAGTGGAACTGCTAGTCCAGTGGTACTGCTAGTCCAGTGGTACTGCGGTATAAGTCCAGTGGTACTGCTAGTCCATTGGTACTGCTGTTATGTCCAGTGGTACTGCTAGTCTGGTGGTACTGCTGTTAAGTCCAGTGGTACTGCTAGTCTGGTGGTACTGCTAGTCCAGTGGTACTGTGATATAAGTCCAGTGGTACTGCTGTTAAGTCCAATGGTACTGCTAGTCCAGTGGTACTGCTGTTAAGTCCAGTGGTACTGCTAGTCCAGTGGTACTGCTGTTAAGTCCAGTGGTACTGCTAGTCCGGTGGTACTGCTAGTCCATTGGTACTGCTGTTAAGTCCAGTGGTACTGCTAGTCCAGTGGTACTGCTGTTAAATCCAGTGGAACTGCTAGTCCAGTGGTACTGCTAGTCCAGTGGTACTGCGGTATAAGTCCAGTGGTACTGCTAGTCCATTGGTACTGCTGTTATGTCCAGTGGTACTGCTAGTCTGGTGGTACTGCTGTTAAGTCCAGTGGTACTGCTAGTCTGGTGGTACTGCTAGTCCAGTGGTACTGTGATATAAGTCCAGTGGTACTGCTAGTCCTGTGGTACTGCGGTATAAGTCCAGTGGTACTGCTAGTCCTGTGGTACTGCGGCATAAGTCCAGTGGTACTGCTAGTCCTGTGGTACTGCGGTATAAGTCCAGTGGTACTGCTAGTCCTGTGGTACTACGGTATAAATCCAGTGGTACTGCTAGTCCTGTGGTACTGCGGTATAAGTCCAGTGGTACTGCTAGTCCTGTGGTACTGCGGTATAAGTCCAGTGGTACTGCTAGTCCTGTGGTACTGCGGTATAAATCCAGTGGTACTGCTAGTCCTGTGGTACTGCGGTATAAGTCCAGTGGTACTGCTAGTCCTGTGGTACTGCGGTATAAGTCCAGTGACAGTCCAGTGTACACTCTAAAAAAAATAAAGGGTTATTTTAGTCCATCTAATTTTTTCAGGCTTTCCCGTGTGTGTGGGCCGGGTACACTCTGCCCGCATATATAACCCCAAAATAAAAGGGTTATTTTAATCCGTCTAATTTTTTCAGGCATTGCCGTGTGTGTGTGTGGTTTAGGGGTACACTCTCCTGTGCCGCATATTATTATAACTCCATAATGATAATGGAAAACAAAAACTTGGAGGATAAAATAGTGAAAGAACAAGAACCACTTCCTCCTAGTGCTGAAGCTGCTGCCACTAGTCATGACATAGAACATGAAATGCCATCAACGTTGTCTGCCAAGACCGATGCCCAATGTCATTGTAGAGGGCATGTAAAATCCAAGATGCCAAAGTTCAGTAACACTAAGAAAAAAAAATGAGGAGAAACGTAGGCTTGCCAATATGCCATTTATGACACGGAGTGGCATATTGGCAAGCTCAGTTCATGACTAGTGGTTCAGCTTCACATCTAAGCCCTCCTCCTCCCTCGGCTAGAAAATTTAAGAGAGTTCAAGATGTCATCAAACAACTGTGCCTTCTAAAGATATGGTATCACAAATTCCCAAGGAGAGTCCAAGGGTGTTGGTGGTTGCGATGCTTGACCTTCTCATCACTGTATGGGAAGAGGTGGCTCCTTCCACTATTTGCACACCCTCTGCATATGCTGGAAGGATCACCCAAAGTCCAGTTCCTGATTTTAAGATTGAAGGTGTCAATGTTGTACATCAGGAGTAGGATATTGATGTAGCTGGCACTGAGGAGGAAGTTGACGAGGAGGATGCTGATGTAGTTTGCTTAAATGAGGCACCGGGCGACACAGATTTTTTCCATGGGATGCAAAAGGCCGTCGCCATTCCTGAGCAGAAGACCAAAAAATCCACCGCTTTGGTCTGGAATTATTTTTATCCAGATCTGCACAACATTTCTCCTGTTGTATCCAAGCGCCTGAAAACCACACCAGCAATTCACTCCTTCTCAATTTCCTCCCCGATCTGGATCAGAGGTAGTCCTGCAGGCCATCTCACTGACATGACTGACTCCTCCCTTTTTCTATCTGGAATTCCTCCAGAGGATCTTTCAGAGCTACGCCTACTACTACTGCCGCTGCTGATGTTGCTGCTGGGACTCGTTCATCATCCCAGAGGGGAAGTCAGGACACTGCTACGTCTTTCACTAAGCAATTGACCGTCCAACAGTCGTTTGCGATGAGGAAGAAGTACGACAGCAGTCATCATATGGCAAAGCAAATAACTGGGGCCTTGACAGCTATGTTGGTGTTAGATGTGCATCCGGTGTCCGCCATCAGTGGAGTGAGATTTAGTCGGTTGATGGAGGTATTGTGTCCCCTGTACAAAATCCCATCTAGATTCCACAGGAGGGAGCTTGGACATCTGGTCCGGACTAAAGGACCTGCCAATGATTGCTGACATGTCACTGCATACGATGCTGTCACCATTGAAAAAATGGTGGAGGATTACTTTGATGACAGCATCGAAGTCATACTTGCCTACTTTAGATTTCACCTCTCCAGGAGAAGCCCGGAGAGGCAAAACGTCGGTGGGGGTGGGGGGATTCGCGGGGCGCGGAGAGGGGGCGGGGCTTAAATGTCGAAAACTGCCACGATCGCGTCATTTAAGACCCACCCCCTCACCGTGGACACAAGATTTGCGGTAATTAAACCAGCGGGCAAGGATGGTGCTGGGGCTATCACCAGAAAGCAGGAAACTTGCCCACCTTCCGGGGGGGGGGGGGCGGGAGAAGGGCCCGATTTTCGGGAGTCCCCGTCCATTCTGGGAGGGTAGGCAAGCCTAATCCAAGTAGACATGTTAGAGAGTCCTCACCTGTATTGGCTTAAAAAAAAAGGCAGTTTGGAAGCCCCTGTACAATAGAATAGAATAGAATAGAATAGAATAGAATCAACTTTATTGGCCATGTATGCTTGCGCACTCTAGGAATTTTTTGTGGATTTACAGTGCAGCATCAAGCAGGGATGAAGGGGGGGGGGGAGAAGGCATTACATACATTACATTAAGACATTACATGTGGGAAACACATGCCCACCGAGCTGCACAGCGCCTAGGCAGCCATCAGCGGCGCCACTGGTCACTGCTACAGCCAGGTAGGTAACATTAAGCATAGACAGTACAGTTATCACACAGGGAACACATACCCACCAAGCTGAACAGTGCCTAGGCAGCCATCAGCGGCGCCACTGGTCACCGAAACAGCCAGGTAGGTAACAATACAAGCAGAGAGACAGTACAGTTATCACACATGGAACATATTTGGCTGAGCCGCACAGCTCCTAGGCAGCCATCAGCGGCGCCATCTTGATGATGCTGCTCAGAGGCAGCAGTAATAATATTTGTATTTATGTAGCACTTTTCTTCCAAAGCTGGCACACCCTGTGTTGGCGGGGTGTGCAACCAGCGAATGTACAGCATACAGGCTTTGCATACAGTGGGGGCAGAGGTATATGATGATGATCATGGTAAAGAAACAGTAAAACAAAGAGTAATACATAGCTTTCCTCAGAGGCTGAGATAGATGGTATCTTGGGAAAAGCAGAAAGCAGGAGACTTGCCCACCTTCCCGGGGGGGGGGGGGCAAGTCTCCTGCTTTCTGCTTTCACCTTCCCGGGAGGGGGGGGGGGGGGGGCAATCTGGCTCTATTTTACCTGAGTTGTCCCCCCTCCAGTGTGTACTCCGAAAGAGTTTTTAGTGCAGCCAGTAACCTAGTCAGCGAGTGGTGTAGGAGATTGCTTCCGCAAAAATGTGGAAAAGATGATGTTCATAAAAATGCTCAATACTTCAATGAAGACCAGCAATTGCCTCCAGAGATTACAGAGGGACCTGTGATTGTGGAGTCCAGCTGGATGAATTGATAATCTGTGAGGGTGAGGAAGTACATACTAGAGATGGGTCGTTCGCGAACGAAGTTGGTCTTTTGGACGGATCCCATAAAAGACTGAGGGGCGCATTTATCATTAATGTGCGATGCCAGCGTGGTGACATCGCCGGGCATCGCATTGCGGTTCCTTGTAATACCGCCCGGGATGTATCATTATCCGAAAGGAGCCCGTCCCTATGAAGCCCTGACCCGGAAGCCGGGGGGTCTGCGCATGCGCGGTAATGCGCTGACCCCCGCCGACCCCTCTTACCCCACTGCCCTGCTCGGGCAGTGCGATGTGTAGCCATAGGCTACAATGTGCTATCGCCATATCAGAATGGCGATAGCCCGGGGGTGCGAAGCCGGGCTGCCCGATGTTGATACATCGGACAGCTTCGCATCTCCCCCATAGAAACCTGACGGCGGTGCAGGGGGGATCGCAGCAGGATTCGGAGATTCCCCCTTTGATACATTTGGGGGATACTTAATATTTGCGGCTAACCCCCGAAAACTGGTGTTATATGGTTTGATAAATGGGCCCCTGAGGGAGCCGCCGATCCCAAAAAGGTGACCCGTCGTTCTTTTACTTTCTGTGGCAGCTGAGATGTACTAACTCCGGAGACTGAGTTCAGTGCTGCGACTGCAAGTAAAAGAAAGAATAACAAGGCTGCTGCTGCTAGGGATGGCCATCGGTGCAGACGCCATAGATCAGGGACGTGGAGGCAGGGGAGGCAGTGCCTCCCCTGTCATTAATGATTTAAATTATACAAAGCTGATACTTATGACATATATTCTGCGTTATAAGTACCTTCTTTATATTAATCTATTAATTCTCATTGTTTAAATCGATTTCAGAGGCACCTAAAGTTTTGCGTTTTTTTGCGCAAAATATGCCGTTTTCGGGCATTTCCCGAAAATCGCATATTTTATAGGGTGCGATTTGCGGCAAAAATCGCATTTTTTAAAGGTGCAATTTTTAGTTAGACTAAAAATCGCATCCAGATGTTTTCCCAATAAAAAGTATAGAACTCGCATATTTAATGAGTTGCGATTTTTAGTAAAGGTTACTAAAAATCGCAAAAAAAAATAGACCAGGTTCTGACTGGCGATTTTATCAGAAACATGCACAGATCATTGAGATCTGTGCATGGTTCTGTTGTAAAAAAATAGTTAAAACAAAAAAAAAAGAAAAAAAACGGCGTGCGGTCCCCCCTCCTAAGCATAACCAGCCCCGGGCTCAAAAAGCCGGTGCTGGTATCATAAAATCAGAGGGACAAACAAATAGGGGTTCCCTTGATTTAATGAAACCAGCACCAGGCTCAAGGTCCAGCGCTGGTTCCCAAAATACGGGGGACAAAATGACTAGGGGTCCCCCGTATTTTAAGAACCAGCACCAGACCCAACCAGCCAACAGGGTAATGCCACAGCCGGGGGACACTTAATATATAAGGTCCCGCGGCCAAAGCACTATCCCCGTGGCTGGTCAGCATGGGCAGGGGTCCTGGGGAAGTGGGGACCCCCCCAATGAAGGGGTCCCCCCCTCCAGGACTTACCAGCCCATGCTGAAAGTCCGGGGCTGTCCCCGATGCCCCTGGGCGGTGGGCATCGGGCTGATGAAAAGTGTAAAAAAAAGAATAAAAACTATTGTCTTATACTGTAGAACTATGAGTCCCAGCAAGCCTACCCCGCATGCTGGGACTTGGAGAACCACAAGTCCCAGCATACGGGGCATTAAAGGGCCCGCTGGCACTTGTAGTTCCACAGTACAAAAAATAGTTAAATAAAACACACTGACACCCAGAAAAATAAAAGTTTAATACATCCACAGCCAACACATACTGATACTTACCTACCTTGAGCCCGTAGGTCGTCCCTGGATCCTGGGTCCGGGGTCCAGGATCCGAAGTAATCCAAAAGGGGTACACACCGCACAGACTGAAAATCGCACATTTTCAGGACTTAAAAATCGCGCGAATTCGCACCATATCGCACTTTTTTGCCGCAAATTCGCATCTCATTACATATGCAAATTCGTTGCAAAAAACGCGATTTTTAAAGGTGCGGTTTGGTGCGATTTTTTTCTTACGGAAAAAATCGCACCCTATTACATTTCGCCCATGATGTCTTGTGCAATTGGCACCACCCCTCTCTCTGCCAAGAAACCACTGGCAGCAAGTAATTCAAAGCCTTACTGTGGGGCATAATTAGCAAGGGTAATTTTTGTGTGTCAGCAGCATAATGTGCAAATGGGCATTACGGTATGTGGTGTCATTGGCATTAAGGTGTGTGGCATATTGTGTCATTGGCATTACAGTGTGTGGCGTAATATGCAATGGGCATCAGTAGCATGGTATAATATGTAATGGACATTATGGTGTGTGGCATAATGTGACTATGCCTCTATTGTTATGTAGCCACTCCCCCAGTTGTGTGTGATGACACCCTCTCATTACACTTGACCACGACCATTTTTGGTACCACGTAAGAAAAAAAAATCTGCTTGCACCACTGCTTACAAACCAGTGCCTCACCAGCCATTGACCTCACCGCACGTCACTGCCATAGATAGTTGCCATTGATGGCGATTCTGCAGCCAGCCATTGATCAGTTTTACTCGGTCATGTATGTTCTTATTTGTTCAGCTCACTGTTTTAAAAAAAAAAGTTAAAAGAAAATGGCTAAAAATTATTGTAAAACAAATTTGCTTCTTTATTATCAAATTACCCCTTCTTTCAAAGTGAACCGATGACCCGTGCAAAAGATCCAGCTCTTTTCACGGACTGATCTGCTGGATCCCAGCTCTCATTAGTGACCCGTTTTGCCCATCGCTACACACTGGGCTGCAGCTGACGTCACATGACTTCCCTTCAAACGACTGGGCATGCCTGCTTTTTCCCTGACACTCTCAGAAAACGCCCGGCCATCACCCCCAAATGTCGGTTTCCTGTCAATCAAATTGCGAATGGACATCGATTAACAAAAGTAGCAGGATTTTATTGCAGAATGGCCTGGCCCATGCGTACTACGGCCGCACAAATGCGCAAGTCTATTGATAATCACCCAGCCTGCAAATTCACATGTCATGCGATGAGTTCTGAATTAGGCAATTTGTCTCAGCACCCAGGTAACAAGATATCTGACCGATTCCCTCCTCCAGATCCAGCACCATCTCCCCAGTAACATCTTTGGGAAGATGGCACCACACATAGAAAGCAAAGACTCTGGCACTGTATCGAGCAAGTTAAGAGCCAGCGCTCCCTCATGCACCTCCTGCCCCTCACCTCCCTCCCAAATCTGAATGGCCATATCATTTATTTTTTATTTTGTGGGGACATGACAGGCCCCCTCCATATCTTCCAACTGTCCCGCTTACCGCAGGAACTTCCCGGTATTTGGGGACGTTCCCGTGTTCCGCCCGGGGCTGCCATTGTCCCACGGTGGGGGGGGGGGGGGCAGTTGGCATGAAGAGAATAGAAGCTGTGCGCATGTGACGAAAACCGGGGGGGGCGCAGCCTTAGGATGCGTCATCCCGCGAGGCCACGCCCCTTTTTCATAGGCCAATCCCCATTTTTGGACGCGCACCGATCCAGCGGAGCGAGGCGCTAGGCCAGAAGTATGCAGTGAGCGGTGAGGGTATACGTTACACTAATTGGGAGACCATGTCGACAGCTGTCAACCACAACCAAAAAGATGTAGAAAAACGTACAACCTTTTCATGTGTCGACCTTTTTCATGTTGACCATGTCGACCTATTGTGCATGACTTTGTGTATGTCGATCTTTTGTCTGTGTTGACCTTTTGCATGTCAACCTTCTGGTGTCGACCTATTGACTGTTTAACTAAAGACTGTAGACCTTTCAGTCCACACCAGACAGGGCCTGATAAACCAATAGGCTGCCGTCCCTCCCATATATATTTATTATATATTTTTTACCTAAATGCTCATTGCCAGGAATTTCATGCTCGTTGCCAGGGGTTACATGCTCATTTACACGGGTAATTTATTCATTGCCAGTGATTTTTTTATTTTTTTTTAGGACCAGGCTCTAACATCTAGCAATCTGTCTAGTAGTAGCATCTGTCGCCTTGAAGACGGCGGCCATCATTGTAGGGACATTTTCAGGTGATTCCATTCAGACAGCCCGACCCATTGACATCTGCAGAGACCAGAGTGCAGGCTCCCCAAGCCACAGCTTGGGCTGCAGTGCCATTGTTACACCGCTGAGGAGGAGACAGGGGAAGAGAACTCTATAGTATTGTGGCTAGTGGACGTCCTTCATTTCATCAGGAAGTCACGAGGCCTCCATTTTTGTTGCTGTCAGTGTCAAACGCAGGGTTATTAGAGGGGCTTCAAATGTAATCCAAAATATCCCACTCTGCAGCGCATTGGAGTAAGTACGGGAGTCCGGGGGAACGGTAACAGCCCTGAAAATTAGACTTTATACACTGGATACTGTATGGAATACAGTATTAATATGTAACAGTACAGATGGTCTATAGTGTAGGCTGTTTCAAACATTTAAATTAGATAAGTGGTCAGGAAAAGGTTAATAATGCCATAATAAATAAGTTCACAGACATAATAGAACCAGTACTGTACTTTCTAAACTCACATTCTCCCACCACATGGTAAGGATCCTGTCTCTTCCTCCTGGCATCTACTCTCTGGACCCCTCTTGGCTTCCATAGGTTGCACACCCCTATTCGGCTTTCTGTGTTTTAGGGAGGTATTCAATCTGAGGGTCACGGCAGTCGAGCTTGTTCGACCACCGTGACTCAGTCCCGTTCTCGGTCAGCTCAACCGAGAACATGCAGGTGGGATTCAATGTCCTGCCTGCTGGGGAGCGAGAAGGGGGCGTGTCCGCGAGTTGCGGCCGGGAAGAGGCGAGCTGCAGCCAGACGGATGCTCACCGGGGATTGAATATCCCCCTTAGTGGGAGCTACAAATGTTTCAACTAGATTTGAATGACCATGGGGTGCCTCGGCACACTTGCAGGGGTGCCCTGAGTTGGTGGTCCAATACCAATTCAAATAAGGCGCCTAGAGAATTATGCTGCTTTATCCTATACCTTTATCTAACACTTAAGCCTAGAAATAACTCACACTGACACCTTAACTAATAAATAAGACACGGACACCAACTGCGTAAGTTTAAAGGTCATCTAGGATATTTATTTAAAGATGGTATGACCCTAATTGTTTTAGGGATGGCAAGAAGAAGCACTTGAGACCAGCACCCTCAAAAACGCGGATGCCCCTCATGGCGGCGACCAGGTCGCCCCACTCGCTGGCATCACTCAACAATTGTGTGTACAGCCCGCTCCGCAGCGGCATGCCACGCCTCTCCTAGGGCCAGACGCGGGCACTTCCAGGAAGTGTCCAGCGCCCCACCGCGTTGAGTCGGGATTCGCCTACCTTCTTGGCAGAGGGGCGGGCCATACCCCACGGAGACCACCTGACACCACACCTGAGTGCTGGTCGAGAGCGCTCAACCGCCGATTGTAAATGTAATTTGAATTCAAATTTGGTTAAGGCTCAACAGCCCAGGTAGCACATTAGAAGGGAAGGGAGGGTGGGAATCCAGACTCAAAGAGGAAGTCCTTCCTGTCTGCTTTCCTATAAGTACCCCTCTCTAAGCTGACGCCCCCAGCTACCCGATAGGGCAGATCTAACTGCCACTCACTATTTGCCTCCGGCCTTATCTTAATGTTTACAACTTTATTTAACTCTGCAAATTCACAGGCTCTTAATTACACTCGGGCCTATGCGGCCCTTGTTACATCTTATGATGGTTAATTATTTATGGGCAAAATCAGTGCTGGTGGCTGCCAATCATAAAATATGTGTACAATCAGAAGCCAATCCTGCCCTTTACCACATAACCCTAGGAATCGCATATAAACCCAATCTAATTAATTCTTTTTGGGCCTAGGGGTGCGGTGAAATTTTTTTGATACTCTAGCGTGCTGTGATTCAAAAAAGATTGGGAACCACTGCTCTATTTAAAGAAGTACATTGGGAGTGTTGGGTCTTGACATGAGATAAGAGAGAAAGTGATTATAGTCTAACTTGTAATCGGTCTGTTCAGACATTTTCTTTGTACTTAATTGTATATTGAAACAGCTCTAAAGGAAACTGTATTTTGCAGGATTAAAAACACATGTACAAAGCGTTACGTTTTCAAGTGGTTTGTTATTCCCTGAGGTGATCTCACAAGTTATACAGTATGGAAGAGAATTCAAGGTCACAGATAAATGTATTTATTTTAAAAGTTACCAAACACTGGAAACTGATAGCTTAGAGTGTGATATAACCAGGGTGAGGAGGAGGAAGGGGGGGGGGGGGGGGGGGGGGGGGGGGGTGCAGTGTAAGGGACACATTCTCAAGGATTTATTCTGACAATGAGTTGGTAACAGTGGTGATTAGACATATCTAGACAGCCCTGGGTGACAGGGGGAGTACCAGCTCATCATCCCATGTATCCGGCTGGCCTGGGGCGAAAAAGATTAGTTTTTTCCAATTTGCATATGCAGGGCATGCAGAAGGTACTGATGGCAAATAAGGGGTATGGGGAGAGTCAGGTGGTATATAAATGGCATGTGGAGAAGTCTAGTGGCATAAAAGTGGTATGTGGAGGGCAACGTGGAGGGGTCTGCTGGCATATGGGGCATATATAGGTGTCTGATGGTATATAAGGGGTATGTGGATTGGCCTGATGACACACAGAGGAATGTGGAGTGGTCTGATGGCACATACGGGGCATGTGGAGGAGTCTGATGGATCATAAGGAGTATGTGGAGGAGTCTGATGGCATATAAGTGGTACTGTATGTGGAGTGGACTGATGGCACATAGAACCCTATGGAGGGGTCTGATGGCATATAAGGGGCATTTATAGGTGTCTGATGGTATTTACAGGGTATGTGGATTTGCCTGATGACACATAGAGGCATGTCCAGTGGTCTGATTGCACATAAGGGGCATATGGAGGAATTGTATGGCACATATGGGGCATGTGGAGGGCCTGATGTCACATAAATGGCATGTAGTGTGGTCTGATGGCATATAAGCGGTATATGGAGGGGTCTAATGGCATACAAGGAGCAAGTGGAGGAGTCTGATGGCACATAAGGTGCATGTGGAATGGTCTGATGGCATAAAAGCAGCATCTGGAGGAGTCTGATTGCAAATAAGGTGCATGTGCAGTGGTCTGAGGGTATATAAATGACATTTGGAGGGGTCGATATATAAGTGACATGTGGAGAGGTCTGATGGTAAATTACCAGCCTGTGGAGGGCTCTGATGGCATATAAGGGGCATATAGAGAGGTCTGATGGCATATAAGGGGCATATGGAGAGGTCTGATGGTATATAAGCAGCATGTGAAGTTGTCTGATGGCATATAAGGGACATGTGGAAGGTGTGAAGGAGAATACAATGTCAACAACACAATGTCAACATGTTGACATCAGCAAAATGTTGTCAACATCACAAGTCATCATCACAAATGCACACTTAGGGATAGTACACGAGGATGCGCTCTGCTTAAGCGTGTGTTTAGCGCCACATATGGGGGTGTCTACGCTGAAATGCAATAGACAATTGGGCATTTGTATTAAGCCTGGTAAAGTGATAAAGTGGAAGGTGATAACGCACTAGCCAATCAGCTCCTAACTGCCACAAAAAGTTTCACCTAGAATTATCGGTACTTGTTTCCTAGCACGGCCACAATCGCGGGCATCGGGTGTAATTTTTAGTGGTCTGCGACGCGACCGACGCGATGCCCCCGATTTCCCATTGAAATGCATTGAAAAAAGTCAAAATCGCGTCGGTCGCGTCGCAGGCGGCTAAAAAAGGCTTAAATGGTCCAGACGCGATGCCCCCAATTTCCCATAGAAAAACAATGTTAAATGCCTCAATTTACCCGCGATGCCCCCGATTTCCCATAGGAAACAATGTTAAATGCCTCAATTTACCCGCGATGCCCCCGATTTCCCATAGGAAACAATGTTAAATGCCTCAATTTACCCAAATCATCATAGGGAACAATGGTAAATGGGCCAGAAACCCCCAAAAACACCCCTGAACAGTGAAATGTCGCGGGGCTCGCTGCGCTCGCCACGCTTCAGGCTCGGTGGCTCGCTGCGCTCGCCACACTATTCTATTCTCAACTCCACGCCGACGTGGATAGTGGGGGTATGAAAAGGTCGGAGGACGCGTACCGCCGCCCCTCGCGGGCTCGCTGCGCTCACCGCGCTTTGGGTTCACGTTGATCGTGGGGTGGCGTTAACTACTTTTGGGGGACATTTCACTGTTCAGGGGTGTTTTTGGGGGTTTCTGGCCCATTTACCATTGTTCCCTATGATGATTTGGGTAAATTGAGGCATTTAACATTGTTTCCTATAGGAAATCGGGGGCATCGCGGGTAAATTGAGGCATTTAACATTGTTTCCTATGGGAAATCGCGGGCATCGCGTCGGTACCATGCCCCCGATTTTTACTAATGATGCCCACGATCATGATCGGTGTGGCCGTGCTAGGAAACAAGTACCGAATTATCTGTATCAAGTCAGCACGCTGTGCCACCCCCAGCACATATCACCCCTAGCATGTGCCACCCCCAGCACATATCACCCCTAGCATGTGCCACCCCCTGCATGTGTCACCCCTAGCATGTGCCACCCCCAGCACATGTCACCCCTAGGCACATGCCTCACATGCCAAGTGAGAAATACACCGCTGCTGATGGGACCTCGAAAAAGAGAGGTAGGATCCCAGTTTCAACATAATGGATCCCTGTGTTCTAGCTCCTCCCACCCCATAGTAAATATTTACGATTTGTCCACAAGGGGGAGTGGTTTCCCCATTCTTTTAAGCAACTTGTAATGTTTACAGCACACAACTGAAAATGTCATTTATTTTCGTGTCTCTGCTATTCTTGGTTAGATTTAAGAACCGTACACACTACCCCAGGCATGGCCAAATTGCCGCCCTCCAGCTGTTGTGAAACTACACATCCCAGCATGCCTTGCCATATTTTTTAACAATCTCTAATAGCAAAAATGTGGCAATGCATGATGGGACTTGTTGTTTCGCACAGCTGGAGGGCTATAGTTTGGCCATGCCTTCAGAAAGGGGCTTCTGAGCAATATTGTTCCCCAATATCATCTAGTGTGGGCACTCAATATGGTTACCGATTCACACTCCCTTGTGTCGTTACCGATGAGTGATATCTACTGAACATGCAGATCAATATCGCAATATAGCCGTATATATATATATCGCTTCTCGGCCTTTTGGCTAAGATCAAGTGTAGTATCTGTTCTTATCAAAAGGCCCAGCTTAGTACCTTAACCTTGGGATCGGAGAAACACTGAGACTGAGTAGATTGCTCTTCCGAGGGGGTCGCAGCCCCTAAGGGAGTCAGTCGAAAAGCCCAGTGGAGTACCCATTCCCATGCCAGGGGCTGGAAAGTGCCCTACGATGGGAGCAGAGAAACCTTGGTCGGACGCTGATCGGTCGGTTGCTTGGAGTCCGAGGCTGCACTGTGCCCCCGGGGAAACTCGGGGGTGCCAAACATGCACGGGTGATCCCAAAATCACCATGCACTAGTAAGCACTTGCACTGCGCACTTCCCTTCAGGTAGCGCTGCACGTAGGGTTACCACCTAGTCCCTTTAATTCCGGACACATGTTAATTACACAGGTTCTGTGGCAGTTTAAAATCAGGTGAAGTGGAGTCTTGAAGTCAGCCAGCCACAGAACCTGTGTAATTAATATGTGTCCGGAATTAAAGGGACTAGGTGGTAACCCTAGCTGCACGTCCTTACCTCGTCCTTTTGGATGGGTAGGACAATTTTTCACACCCCCACCCTGGCCTTCTGGCTAGGGTATCTTTATTATTTATTTCTTTTCCCCTCTCACGTTCGTCACTTTTCACGTTCCTTGTTTTTTGTAGTTTTGTCACGTTTTTTTTTGGGTAGTGAGGTCGACCCTTTCGGGCCTTCCATTTCCCCAATGTGCCGAAGCTCTCGCCTTTTGGGGAGAGCTTCGGTCCCCCGAGGACGACCCCGAGCCGCAAGGCGGAGGGAAGTCCACTGAGGGTCTCTCCAAACCTTCGGGTGCGGAGGACCCACCGTCCTAACCCTTCCGGGGGTTGAGGAATGAGGGTCTCTCTAAGCTTCAGCGAAGAGGACCCACCGTTTCCTATTTTCCCCTCTTCGGCCTTATGGTTGAGAGGGGTTAGGGGAAAAACGAGGCCCGTCTCCTTCGGGAGATGGCCCACAAAAAAATAAAAAAATAATAAAAAAAATATATATATATATATACCTCTTATATATTTGGCTACATCTGTCACTCAAAGTGTGTCTGACCCTCTAACGCTGGGTGGAGCCTCTGACTCACATGACAGAGAACCAGCCCAGTGAGCCCACAGTCATAGGAGGGACACATTGCTCTGCTCCTGCACTTTCCTTTTAATGTATGATTGCCATCACCTGTGTTGAAGCACCTTTCCTATCAATTATCCTGTTCAACACAGATGGAGGTAATCATACATTAGGAAGAAAGTCCAGCGGCAGAGCATTGTGTCCCTCCTGGCATGGTCATGTTGGGAGGTATGCACAGTGCCAGACACCCTCTGCCTCCCCATGTTACCCAGCAAAGACACAGCTACTCACCAGACACACCAGGTGAGCGCCCCCCCTCCCGCGATTCGCGGGGCCCATCCCACAATTCGCGCGCTCCCCCGCCCCCGCAAAACCCCCCTACCGCAATTCGCGGCACCCCCCCCCACGATTTGCGGCAACCCCAGCCCCCACGACCCCCCCTCCGGCGATTCGGGGCACCCCACCCCCGCGTCCCCCCTTCTGCGATTCGCTGCAACCCCCCGCGCCCATCCCCCCTGCACACCCCTGCGACCCTCCCGTGATTCGTGGCACCCCCCCTCCCGTGATTCGCGGCAAACCCCCCGGCCCCGCGACCCCCCCTCCAGCGATTCGCTGCAACCCCCGCGCCCACCCCTCCCGCAATTCGCAGCACCCACCCCCACGACCCCTCCCCCAATTCATGGCACACACCCCCTCCGCCACCCCCCCTCCCGTGGACGCCCCCCACTACCCCCCCCCCCCCCAGCCGCCGCGATTCACAGCAACCCCAGGATCAAATGGCACATGCAAAACACTGGCACGGCTATGGTCGATGATGAAAAAGGTTGACATGAGTTTTTGAAGATTTATTTTTCATTTTAAGAATGTTTTCATATTCATTCTCATGTGTCGACATGGTCACCAATGAAGTGCCACACTTATGTCAACATTTAATGTGTTGACCTTTCTGTGTTGATTTTTCCTTGTGGCGATTTGCGGCACCCCAGCGACCCCCTCCCGCGATTCGCGTCACCTACCCCCCACGACCCCCCCTCCCGCAATTCGCGGCACCCCCTGCGACCCCCCCCCTGCGCAATTCGCAGACACCCCCACCTCCCTCCCCCCCATTCACGGCAACCCCACGATTAAATGGCACATGCAAAACACTGACATGGCTATGGTGACAATGAAAAAGGTTGACAAGATTTATTTTTCACTTTATGAATGTTTTCATATTCATTCTCATGTGTCGACATGGACACCAATGAAGTGCCACACTTATGTCAACATTTACATGTGTTGACCTTTCTGTGTTGATTTTTTCTTGTGGCGATTTGCGGCACCCTCCCGCGATTCGCAGCACACCCCCCACAATTTGCGGCACCCCCAGCAACTCCCGCGATTCGCGGCCCCACCCCGTGACCCCCCCTCCCACGATTCACGCCCCCCCTCCCGTGGTTCGTGGTACCCCCCTACCGCGATTCCCCCCCCCCCCCGACCCCCCCTCCTGTCATTGCGGCAACCCCCCGCCCCCGCGACCCACGATTCACTGCAACCCCCGCGCCCCCCCCCCCCACGATTCGCGGCACCCACACCCCCCGCGACCCCCCCTCCCGCAATTCACGGCATCCACCCACGACCCCTCCTCCTGTGATTCGCGGACACCCCTCACCTCCTCCCCCCCCGCGCGTGATTCACGGCAACCCCAGGATTAAATGGCACATGCAAAACACTGACACGGCTATGGTCGACAATGAAAAAGGTTGACATGAGTTTTTGAAGATTTATTTTTCTTTTTTTTTATGTTTTCATATTCATTCTCATGTGTCGACATTGACACCAATGAGGTGTCACACTTATGTCAACATTTACATGTGTTGACCTTTCTGTGTTGATTTTTTCTTGTGGCAATTTTTTTCCAGTGACAACTATGTGCACGTCAACCTACACATCATCAACCAATTCTTTGTATAATATATAACACCTGTTCTGTTTTACTGTAGGTGCTTTAAGTCAGATCTTTTACTGCTACTATTACTGTTTATGTAAATGTATTCTGAATGACAGCAACATCCTACCATCCTTCTACAAGAATATATAACCAACTAGGTTGATTCATCGCGCCCCGTGCCCCCCCTCCCACAAATCGCGGACCCCCCCTCTCGCGATTCACGCCCCCTCCCACGATTCACGTCACCCCCTCGCACCCCCCCTCCAGCAATTCGCAACCCCCCCTTGCGCGATTCACGCCCCCTCCCGCGCTTTGCGGACCCTCTCCCTCAATTTGCGGACACCTGCGCCCCCTCCCTCCCGCGATTCACGGCACCCCCCGTGCCCCTCCCGCAATTCACGGCACCCCTAAGCCCCTCTTTAGTCCCCCGTATACTCACACACCCCTATCACTACCCAGCTTCCTGCTCTCCTGAACCGTAACTTCCATCACTGGGGAGTCGCTGACGCTGTTTTGCCCACATGCCCCTATCATGCCTCATAGCCCAGCCTCCTGCTCTCATGCACCCGAACTCCCACCCAGTAGGAGGAGACACTGACTAAGGGCCACCATCCTGTACTCCTGTACTGCCACGCTGGACCCTCACCCACTGGCAGAAGCTGCACAGTATCTCCCACCCTCCTCTTTAGTCCCCCTTATGCCCACACACCCCTATCACTACCCAGCCTCCTGTTTTAATGTGTCCTGACCTCCGCCAGTGGGGAGCCGCTGACTCAAAAACACCCTACTATACTATTGCACACACACACCTAAACAACACACACACAGCCCCCCCCCCACACCCACAAATGTCACTGTACCATCCACACTATCAATGTACATCTTACTCTGTAACCGCTTTTTAATTAAACAAAGCAATACACACCCCCTTCCACATCATATGCTCTCTATTTAACACATTTCACCTATAACTCAAGTTGCAATACAGGCATCTTTCATACAATTCTAACCATATGTCTCACAATACAAACGGTCAGAAATTAAGGGGGCGCAGCCCCTTACGACGGTGTGAAGAGCGCCCGTAGGGCGCGATGAATCACCTAGTATATATATATATATATATATATACTGTACAGGGTGTACGGGCAATATAGTATCAGGTACAAGTTCGTCTTTCTCTCTAGGATGCTCGCAGGCTGGATGCTCCTTTGTGACTCCTCTTCATTGTGTTCAGCGCTGTCCCAGAGATGTGACATTATGACATCATTTATAGAGCATCTCTTTCCCCTGCAGTGTATATTGTGCTGCTTTCAGACCGCAAAACTGGCTTTGACCAGGTATTTTAAAATGTTTCTAAAAATGGGTCCGCCAGCTAAAACCCCTTTCACACCGCATGTCTTTAAATGGTATTTCAGTGCAGTTTTTGTTCCTTCACAACACTGAACCCGTTTTAACCCATAGAAAACAGTGGATGAAAAAAAACGGCTCTGAAACGGGTAGGACCCTGCTTTATTACCGTTTAGAAATACCAGTTCAATAGTACCGGTAAATTCACTCTGCACCGTTCAGACTGCACAAATTACCGTTTTAAAACAGAAAAAAACCCGGAAAAATAACAGGTAAAAAATGCGGTCTGAAAGGGGCATTAGTGTGCCGAGCATAGTGAGTTAAAAAATAACTGTCAACCCTTTTCATGTCGAACTTTCCCTTGCCGAACTATTGTTTGCGTCAACCTTTTGGCCATGTCGACCTAACCCATGTTAACCTTTTTCATGTGTCGACCAATAGTAGTCGACCTGTTGACCTAATTACTGTCAACTCTATGACCCATATCCTGCCAGACATATCCCCATTGCACTATGTATTGCAGAGGGTTCTTCTGATTACAGTACAGGTGGGCACTGGGGCGTGCCATCATAGGGTAGGCAATGCCACCCCCACAGCATTGCACCTTGAGCGATGGTACTGCTCGCCTTCCCCTGCAGTGGCGTAACCATAGCCCGGCGTGGTGGGGAGGCGCTGAGTAAGTGTGGTCTCCAGGGGTCTGCGGGTCTATCGCTGCGCTGCACCACTGCCGCCTGCTGGGACCTGCCTGACCTGCTGGGACCTGCCTTACCACTCCGCTTGCTGCCGCGTCTGTGTCTGGGACCCGCAGATCTACTTGGCTGTATCCTCTCCTGGCTCCTTAATGAAAATGAGCCTCACAAAATGTCTGCCCCCCCCCACACAGCGGACAGTTTTTGAGGATGCGGTGGCAGATCTCAGTGAGCAGTTTAAGGAGGAGCAATCACCCCCCCCCCTTATCCTCTCCCCCCCCCACCCCTTATCTCCCCCCTGCACAGGCAGAAGACACCACCACAGCCTAGTCAGCACACATCAGCATGAATGAAGCTGCTGATGACAGCTAAGGAGGTGGTGGACATTGCCTGACCTGGTCCCCCCTGCCTGCAGCTGAGCCTGATGGAGGCCCCTTCATCCATACTTAAAACAAAAATATCATGACAGTGTATGCTAAGCAATTTTGCTTAAGCCAGGCTTGCCTAACCTCCCCGAATAGCCGGGAGGCTCCCGAAAATCGCGTCCCCCTCCCAGCTCCCGGAAGGGTGGGCAAGCCTCCCGACTTCCGCTGGACCCCACATTACACCCCGACATCCCCCTACCTTGCCAGTTAAATACTGGCATTGGCGGGTGTACGCGGAGGCGGAAGGGCTAAAAAAGATGCAAATCGTGTCATTTTAGCCTCGCCCCCTCCCCGCACACCCACAAATGGTGGCATTTCTAAGGATGGGGGCGGGGCTTGATGACAGCAGGCTCTGGCCCCTCCCCCATAAGCTCTGCTGAACATCTCCTCTCTGAGCTTTTCCCGGAGAGGAGAAACTAAAAGTCGGCAAGTATGGCTTAAGCAAAAAAAAGGCCGGGTAGTGGTTCAGAATGGCGCATTGTAATTGCTCGGGGCATACACACAGAGAGATTTGTGCTTACTTTGTAAGCAAAAGAGCACAGAATCGCGCCGTGTGTATGCCCCTTAACAGGCCACTTTCATTACGGCGATTGCCTGTTTTCTCAGCACTTTCCAGTGAGCTGTGATACACAAGAGGTTTTTAATCGCTGTGTTGTATGATCTCCTTCAATCACTTAATGTTGCAATATAATCTGCTCACATGAGCTGCAGGAGTGTTATCTAATACATGGGGATCTATTCAGTTACACATTGTGGGATGCTGCCAGACCCACAGTACAGCAGCCTTGTTAGACAGCCCCTGCTGTGTGCTGTGCTGCTGAGAGGGAGCCCGGCACAGTGATGTACAGTATCTATACCGGGTGCAGTCAGACTGTCCTGGGCCCGGCGCAGTGATGTATCTATACCGGGTGCAGTCAGACTGTCCTGGGCCCGGCGCAGTGATGTATCTATACCGGGTGCAGTCAGACGGGAAGAGGTCATCTATTAGAATGAACTTAGGTCTACAGTCATTAGGTCGACCCCACTAGGTCGACTGGCAGGAAGGTCGACCTGACTTAAGGTCGACATGGGCCAAGGTCGACATGACTTAAGGTCGAATTTGCATAAAGGTCGACATGAGGAAGGTCGACTGGTCATAAGGTCGACATGGGGTTTTTCACAGGTTTTTGAGCCGACATGTGCCGACAGGCGGTATTTCATGCCCTACCATCCACTAGGGCGTGGAGGAGGTTATTAAAGCTGTGGCGAGCGAAGCGAGCCACCGTGCCCGAAGCATTGCGAGCGAAGCGAGCGATGCGAGGGTCCGATTCTCATTGCCAACTGTGTCCATGTCGACTGTGTCGACATTCGGATAAAAAAACAGTAGAAAACCCAATGTCGACCTTATGACCAGTCGACCTTCCTCATTTCGACCTTTATGCAAATTCGACCTTAAGTCATGTCGACCTTGGCCCATGTCGACCTTAAATCAGGTCGACCTTTCTGCCAGTCGACCTAGTTAGGTCGACCTAATGACTGTAGACCTAAGTTCATTCTGATAGATGTACCGATTCCAGGGCCGGCGCCACCACTAGGCAGCTCTAGGCATTTGCCTAGGGCGCCGGCACCTGGAGGGCGGCAGTTCGCCCCTCACCCCCAGCGATCTGTGTAAAAAAATAGCTGCCCCGGCGTCCCTGCAGTGCTGGGGCGGTCAGGGGTGTCCGTGCCGTAGGGGTACCTGCGGCGCCGTCATGTGTATAAAGCTGGCTGCGGCCGGCGGGGTCCCTGTAGTGAATAGCAAATAACTAGCGATATGCGCGCGGCGGTGAGGGAAGTGCTAGTTATTTGCTATTCACTACAGGGACCCTGCCGGCCGCAGGACGGCGCCGCAGGTACCCCTACGGCACGGACACCCCTGACCGCCCCTGCACTGCAGGGACGCCGGGGCAGCAATTTTTTTACACAGGTACCACCCCCCCCTCCCTCCCCCCGGCACCGGGGCGCCCCCACCCCGACTCGCCTGGGGCGCTCCGGTGCCTTGCACCGGCCCTGACCGATTCCCTTTCTCTGCAGTTATGCAGCAGTTCTAGAATACGAGCGTGGGGACAGCAGCAGTTGCACCAAACCGCCGGCAGGTGACGCTGTTCCTCCACTTTCAGCGGCTCCGTGACGTCGGCAGTGAAGGAAGAAGTTGTTACATTGTATCAGAGGGAGCCACTCCCCCCCCCCCCCCCCCCCCCCGGTCGCCGCTGTCACTGTGACTGATGCCCGGGCCGCAGTGCTGCTGACGCTATGGACCAGGCCTTGCGGGAGTTCGCAGCCCACCTCGGGGTGTGCGCAGAGGCCCGGGGCTCCCAGCTGGCCGGGAACGAGTGGGATTTCCTGGATATAGACATGGAGGATATAAACCTGCGTTCCCTGCCCACTGCTGTCATCTGCTGCAACCTGGACGTCAGTGTCTTCTATGATGGGCGCTGCAGGGTGAGTGATCCACCCATCGTACTATTACCCGGCCTGCCAGACCTGCAGTGTGTGTGTATGGGGGTACAGTTCTGCAGTGAGTATGGGGTGCAGCTCTGCAGTGTGTGTGTGTGTATATAGATATGGGGGGTGCAGCTCTACAGTGTGCTCTGCTGTGTATATATGGGGTGCAGCTCTTCATTGTGTGTGTGTATATATAGGGGTTCAGCTCTGCAGTATGTGTATGGGGGTACAGCTCTGCAGTATGTGTATAGAGGTACAGCTCTGCAGTGTGTATAGGGGTCTATCTCTGCTCTATATGTATGGGGGTACAGCACTGCAGTGTGTGTGTATATATGGGGGGTACAGCTCTGCAGTGAGTATGGGGGTGCAGCTCTGCAGTGTGCTTTGCTGTGTATGGGGTGCAGCTCTGCAGTGTGTGTGTATGTGTATGGGGGTACAGCTCTGCAGTGTGTATAGGGGTCTATCTCTGCTCTATATGTATGGGGCTACAGCTCTTCAGTGTGTGGGGCTACAGCTCTGCAGTGTGTGTATTTATGGGGGTACAGCACTGCAGTGTGAACATTATTATATGGGGTACATCTCTGCAGTGCTTGTGTGTATGGGGGTACAGATCTGCTGTTTCTGTATATATGGAGTATAGTGTATATGGGGATACAAATTTAAAGGTGGAGGAGAGACTTTGATGTGCTGTGTATGGGTCTGCGGCTCTATAAAGAGAGGAGGGACCTTGTTGTGTCTAGGGGTTCAGTTCTGGTTGGTATGGTAGATGGGGATACTGTAAGAGCCGGGGTGGGGTACCACTGCAATGTATGCATAGAGATGAGAGATGCTGCTATGTATGTGGGGTCCAGCCTGTGGGGGTGGGTTTTGGTGGGTACACTTGATAAAGTACTGACTGATTCCTGTGTTCAGAGGTGGACTTGAAAATATGCCAGTGCCACAGCAGTACAGAGGCCCCCTCCGGTGGCATGCATCTCTAACCCGCCACTGGCGTACAAAACACGCAACATAGGACTAAGGTGCCAGGCCAGTACCAGTGTGTATACAGACATAGGACTAAGGTGCCAGGCCAGTACCAGTGTGTATACAGACATAGGACTAAGGTGCCAGGCCAGTACCAGTGTGTATACAGACATAGGACTAAGGTGCCAGGCAGTACCAGTGTGTATACAGACATAGGACTAAGGTGCCAGGCCAGCACCAGTGTGTATACAGACATAGGACTAAGGTGCCAGGCCAGCACCAGTGTGTATACAGACATAGGACTAAGGTGCCAGGCCAGTACCAGTGTGTATACAGACATAGGACTAAGGTGCCAGGCCAGTACCAGTGTGTATACAGACATAGGACTAAGGTGCCAGGCCAGTACCAGTGTGTATACAGACATAGGACTAAGGTGCCAGGCAGTACCAGTGTGTATACAGACATAGGACTAAGGTGCCAGGCCAGTACCAGTGTGTATACAGACATAGGACTAAGGTGCCAGGCAGTACCAGTGTGTATACAGACATAGGACTAAGGTGCCAGGCCAGTACCAGTGTGTATACAGACATAGGACTAAGGTGCCAGGCCAGTACCAGTGTGTATGCAGACATAGGACTAAGGTGCCAGGCCAGTACCAGTGTGTATACAGACATAGGACTAAGGTGCCAGGCCAGTACCAGTGTGTATACAGACATAGGACTAAGGTGCCAGGCCAGTACCAGTGTGTATACAGACATAGGACTAAGGTGCCAGGCCAGTACCAGTGTGTATACAGACATAGGACTAAGGTGCCAGGCAGTACCAGTGTGTATACAGACATAGGACTAAGGTGCCAGGCCAGTACCAGTGTGTATACAGACATAGGACTAAGGTGCCAGGCCAGTACCAGTGTGTATACAGACATAGGACTAAGGTGCCAGGCCAGTACCAGTGTGTATTCAGACATAGGACTAAGGTGCCAGGCCAGTACCAGTGTGTATACAGACATAGGACTAAGGTGCCAGGCCAGTACCAGTGTGTATACAGACATAGGACTAAGGTGCCAGGCCAGTACCAGTGTGTATACAGACATAGGACTAAGGTGCCAGGCCAGTACCAGTGTGCATACAGACATAGGACTAAGGTGCCAGGCAGTACCAGTGTGTATACAGACATAGGACTAAGGTGCCAGGCCAGTACCAGTGTGTATACAGACGAAGGACTAAGGTGCCAGGCCAGTACCAGTGTGTATACAGACATAGGACTAAGGTGCCAGTACCAGTGTGTATACAGACATAGGACTAAGGTGCCAGGCCAGTACCAGTGTGTATACAGACATAGGACTAAGGTGCCAGGCCAGTACCAGTGTGTATACAGACATAGGACTAAGGTGCCAGGCCAGTACCAGTGTGTATACAGACATAGGACTAAGGTGCCAGGCAGTACCAGTGTGTATACAGACATAGGACTAAGGTGCCAGGCCAGTACCAGTGTGTATACAGACATAGGACTAAGGTGCCAGGCCAGTACCAGTGTGTATACAGACATAGGACTAAGGTGCCAGGCCAGTACCAGTGTGTATACAGACATAGGACTAAGGTGCCAGGCCAGTACCAGTGTGTATACAGACATAGGACTAAGGTGCCAGGCCAGTACCAGTGTGCATACAGACATAGGACTAAGGTGCCAGGCAGTACCAGTGTGTATACAGACATAGGACTAAGGTGCCAGGCCAGTACCAGTGTGTATACAGACATAGGACTAAGGTGCCAGGCCAGTACCAGTGTGTATACAGACATAGGACTAAGGTGCCAGGCCAGTACCAGTGTGTATACAGACATAGGACTAAGGTGCCAGGCCAGTACCAGTGTGTATACAGACATAGGGTTTAGGTGCCAGGCCAGTACCAGTGTGTATACAGACATAGGACTAAGGTGCCAGGCCAGTACCAGTGTGTATACAGACATAGGGTTTAGGTGCCAGGCCAGTACCAGTGTGTATACAGACATAGGACTAAGGTGCCAGGCCAGTACCAGTGTGTATACAGACATAGGACTAAGGTGCCAGGCCAGTACCAGTGTGTATACAGACATAGGACTAAGGTGCCAGGCCAGTACCAGTGTGTATACAGACATAGGACTAAGGTGCCAGGCCAGTACCAGTGTGTATGAAGACATAGGACTAAGGTGCCAGGCCAGTACCAGTGTGTATACAGACATAGGACTAAGGTGCCAGGCCAGTACCAGTGTGTATACAGACATAGGACTAAGGTGCCAGGCCAGTACCAGTGTGTATACAGACATAGGACTAAGGTGCCAGGCCAGTACCAGTGTGTATACAGACATAGGACTAAGGTGCCAGGCCAGTACCAGTGTGTATACAGACATAGGACTAAGGTGCCAGGCCAGTACCAGTGTGTATACAGACATAGGACTAAGGTGCCAGGCCAGTACCAGTGTGTATACAGACATAGGACTAAGGTGCCAGGCCAGTACCAGTGTGTATACAGACATAGGACTAAGGTGCCAGGCCAGTACCAGTGTGTATACAGACATAGGACTAAGGTGCCAGGCCAGTACCAGTGTGTATACAGACATAGGACTAAGGTGCCAGGCCAGTACCAGTGTGTATACAGACATAGGACTAAGGTGCCAGGCCAGTACCAGTGTGTATACAGACATAGGACTAAGGTGCCAGGCCAGTACCAGTGTGTATACAGACATAGGACTAAGGTGCCAGGCCAGTACCAGTGTGTATACAGACATAGGACTAAGGTGCCAGGCCAGTACCAGTGTGTATACAGACATAGGACTAAGGTGCCAGGCCAGTACCAGTGTGTATACAGACATAGGACTAAGGTGCCAGGCCAGTACCAGTGTGTATACAGACATAGGACTAAGGTGCCAGGCCAGTACCAGTGTGTATACAGACATAGGACTAAGGTGCCAGGCCAGTACCAGTGTGTATACAGACATAGGGTTTAGGTGCCAGGCCAGTACCAGTGTGTATACAGACATAGGACTAAGGTGCCAGGCCAGTACCAGTGTGTATACAGACATAGGACTAAGGTGCCAGGCCAGTACCAGTGTGTATACAGACATAGGACTAAGGTGCCAGGCCAGTACCAGTGTGTATACAGACATAGGACTAAGGTGCCAGGCCAGTACCAGTGTGTATACAGACATAGGACTAAGGTGCCAGGCCAGTACCAGTGTGTACACAGACATAGGACTAAGGTGCCAGGCCAGTACCAGTGTGTATACAGACATAGGACTAAGGTGCCAGGCCAGTACCAGTGTGTATACAGACATAGGACTAAGGTGTCAGGCCAGTACCAGTGTGTATACAGACATAGGACTAAGGTGCCAGGCCAGTACCAGTGTGTATACAGACATAGGACTAAGGTGTCAGGCCAGTACCAGTGTGTATGAACACATAGGACCTTATTCTGGTTGACTCGCAAGGCTACTGAATTCGTAGCCTTGCGAGTCCCCCAGATGCCGCCCACAACTCGCAGGTCATCAACCATCGTATGATGTGGAAGGTGCGCGCATATCTAAGTGACTCTTTGGATAGATAGGTACGCAAGCACACTCGACAAGAACAGGGCGGGCAGCTGACACCCGGTGATGGCCTTTTCATGGGTGGATCCCCCAGTCTGTCGCCCCCCGCCTGCAGTCTTGGGTGCATGTGCCTGGCGAACACTGTGTTCGCTGTAGCCGCGCATGCACACAAACAAAACATCGGCCCTCTGTGTGTGCGCGCGGAGGACCGATCAAACCAGAATTACCCCCTTATAGTCTCTGGCTAGGACATGCCCAGGGAATGCATGTGCCAAGCCTGTGTTTGACGAGTCACCTCCTTTGCTGTTGGTAATCATTGGCTACATGTGCGCAGTGCGCCTCTGACGCATGCAAAGAATCCGCCCAGATGTACAGACATCGGTATGTGCTAAGGATACATCGCACATACCTGCAATATGTACAGATAGCGCATATTTCTAAGCAAGAAATGCGTTATCGGGGTTTTTACCGCATTTTGGGATGCTGTAAGCATCCCCCACCAGGTTAACGCGGCGGGGGGCATCGCCAGAAAAATCTGGCGATGCCCCATAGAAGCCAATGGGCTTCTACCACATCCCACCTCCGCCCCGCAACGCCGCCCCGCACGGACCCCCGCCGCCCGGCATCGCCCCCTCTCCTGTGTTCGGGCAGCACAGCGCAGACCTGTGACCTCCTCCCTGCACTGATCCTCTTCCGGGTGCAGGGAGGAGGAGAGCCCGGCGCAGCAGCAGCGCCGGGTGTGTGAGGGAGGGGGGAGCCGCTGGGACTCGGCGACTCTCACCTCAAAGGACAGCTCTTAACGCAAGAGCTGTCCTTTGCTATAATTATCGCATATGTTAGAACATATGCGATAATTATAAATGCGATGGGCGGCAAAGGGGGGCGGAGATTTTTAGAGAATCTCCCCCATTGTCATTATTAACCTGAATACCTCTGCTTAATTGTAAAACCGCTGCTTAATGTAATGTTTATCACTTACTCATAATCAGGGGCCTAACTAGAACTCTGTGGGCCCCATAGCAAAATCTTGAACCCCCCACCCCCATTGGCTCCGAGGGGGTAAAAAAAAAATACACATTGTGTTCACATTACACACCCCACTGTGCTCTCGATTCAGATTACACACCCTACTCTGCACCCATTTCAAATTACACCACTGTGCCCCAATTCACAATACATACCCCACTGTTCTGCCGAATCCCATGACACTCCCCGCCGTGCCACCAAAATCACATTATACACCCCATTGTGCCTCCATATCACTTTATACACCCCATCGTGCCTCCATATCACATTATACACCCCATCGTGCCTCCATATCACATTATACACCCCATCGTGCCTCCATATCACATTATACACCCCATCGTGCCTCCATATCACATTATACACCCCATCGTGCCTCCATATCACATTATACACCCCATCGTGCCTCCATATCACATTATACACCCCATCGTGCCTCCATATCACATTATACACCTCATTGTGCCTCCAAATCACATTATACACCCCATCGTGCCTCCATATCACATTATACACCCCATCGTGCCTCCATATCACATTATACACCCCATCGGGCCTCCATATCACATTATACACCCCATCGAGCCTCCATATCACATTACACCCCATCGGGCCTCCATATCACATTATACACCCCATCGTGCCTCCATATCACATTATACACCTCATCGTGCCTCCATATCACATTATACACCCCATCGTGCCTCCATATGACATTATACACCCCATCGTGCCTCCATATCACATTATACACCCCATCGGGCCTCCATATCACATTGTACACCCCATCGTGCCTCCATATCACATTATACACCCCATCGGGCCTCCATATCACATTATACACCCCATCGTGCCTCCATATCACATTATACACCCCATCGTGCCTCCATATCACATTATACACCCCATCGTGCCGCCATATCACATTATACACCCCATCGTGCCTCCATATCACATTATACACCCATTGTACCTCCATATCACATTATACACCCCATTGTACCTCCATATCACATTATACACCCCATCGTGCCTCCATATCACATTATACACCCCATCGTGCCTCCATATCACATTGTACACCCCATCGTGCCTCCATATCACATTATACACCCCATCGTGCCTCCATATCACATTATACACCCCATCGGGCCTCCATATCACATTATACACCCCATCGTGCCTCCATACACCCCATCGTGCCGCCATATCACATTATACACCCCATCGTGCCTCCATATCACATTATACACCCCATCGTGCCTCCATATCACATTATACACCCCATCGGGCCTCCATATCACATTATACACCCCATCGGGCCTCCATATCACATTATACACCCCATCGGGCCTCCATATCACATTATACACCCCATCGGGCCTCCATATCACATTATACACCCCATCGGGCCTCCATATCACATTATACACCCCATCGGGCCTCCATATCACATTATACACCCCATCGTGCCTCCATATCACATTAAACACCCCATCGTGCCTCCATATCACATTATACACCCCATCGTGCCGCCAAAATGGGCCTCTGAATTTCAACATGGTCTGAATGTGAGTTACTGTAATTATTTGGTAAAACAATTCTATTTATACAGAAGATCAGTTTGGTTACTGCAATAACACCTGTGCACTGTATACCGACCGGATTGATCTGTGATGGCGTTACAGCTGACTTTCATTAGGGGTCGATCCTATTAGGTGATATTTGGGTCCTGCTAGCCATCGCCATGGTGATTGCACACTGCGAATTACATTTACAAGCCGGTTATAAACTAGCAATGCTTTTATAGAGGAAATAAATTATTTTGTGTGCGTTTCCTGCAATTCAGGCAGGAGCTGATTGGCTGGCTGTTTGTCACTCTCCATTTTATCACTTTTGAAGCTGAGTGCATCTGGCCCCAAATGATTAATCATGCGTTTGGAAGGGTAATAATAAAATACTTTAGCTAATAAAGGCAGGTCAGTTTTCAGGTGAGTTTCTCTACAAAAGCTCAATAATGGGGGTAATTCCAGCACATCACCAATGTAAGCCTACATATCTGCCCCATTAATTCCAGCACATCACCAGTGTAATCCTACATATCTGCCCCAGTAATTCCAGCACATCACCAATGTAATCCTACAAATCTGCCCCAGTAATTCCAACGCATCGCCAGTGTAATCCTACATATCTGCCCCAGTAATTCCAGCACATCACCAGTGTACACCTACATATCTGCCCCAGTAATTCCAACAAATCACCAGTGTAATCCTACATATCTGCCCCAGTAATTCCAACAAATCACCAGTGTAATCCTACATATCTGTCCCAGTAATTCCAGCACATCACCAGTGTAAACCTACATATCTGCCCCAGTAATTCCAGCACATCACCAGTGTACACCTACATATCTGCCCCAGTAATTCCAACAAATCACCAGTGTAATCCTACATATCTGCCCCAGTAATTCCAACACATCACCAGTGTAATCCTACATATCTGCCCCAGTAACTCCAGCACATCACCAGTGTAAGCCTACATATCTGCCCCAGTAATTCCAACACATCACCAGTGTAATCCTACATATCTGACCCAGTAATTCCAGCACATCACCAGTGTAAGCCTACATATCTGTCCCAGTAATTCCAGCACATCACCAGTGTAAATCTACATATCTGCCCCAGTAATTCCAACACATCACCAGTGTAATCCTACATATCTGACCCAGTAATTCCAGCACATCACCAGTGTAAACCTACATATCTGCCCCAGTAATTCCAGCACATCACCAATGTAACTCTACATATCTGTCCCAGTAATTCCAGCACATCACAAGTGTAAACCTACATATCTGCCCCAGTAATTCCAGCACATCACCAATGTAACTCTACATATCTGTCCCAGTAATTCCAGCACATCACCAGTGTAAATCTACATATCTGCCCCAGTAATTCCAACACATCACCAGTGTAATCCTACATATCTGACCCAGTAATTCCAGCACATCACCAGTGTAAACCTACATATCTGCCCCAGTAATTCCAGCACATCACCAATGTAACTCTACATATCTGTCCCAGTAATTCCAGCACATCACAAGTGTAAATCTACATATCTGTCCCAGTAATTCCAGCACATCACCAGTGTTAATCTACATATCTGTCCCAGTAATTCCAGCACATCACCAGTGTAAATCTACATATCCGCCCCAGTAATTCCAGCACATCACCAGTGTACACCTACATATCTGCCCCAGTAATTCCAACACATCACCAGTGTAATCCTACATATCTGACCCAGTAATTCCAGCACATCACCTGTGTACACCTACATATCTGCCCCAGTAATTCCAGCACATCACCAGTGTACCCCTACATATCTGCCCCAGTAATTCCAGCACATCACCAGTGTAACTCTACATATCTGCCCCAGTAATTCCAGCACATCACCAGTGTAACTCTACATATCTGCACCAGTAATTCCAATACATCACCAGTGTAAACCTACATATCCGCCAGGGCCGTCCTGTGAGTGATGCAAGCTGTGGATGACTGGGTTGTGATTTGTTCCCGTCGCCTGACACATAAAATCTATTTCCACCTGTGTTCTTGAATGTCTGTCCCCTGAGTACAGCTGACAACTGGCTCTTGGGGTAGATGACACTCACTGGTACACACTGCGAACAACAAGGGGCATGTTAGGACAGTATCTGGGGTTGCTATGGCAGCAGACCTGCCACTTGCTGTAAATTGCTAGGTGTGCTCATTGTTAGCAGAACACGTCCTTTGTGTGTCGTCGTGGAAGCAAAGCGCGCATGTTTAATTGTCTTAAAGGGATGTACTAAACTGTTAATGGCGATTAAATATGACCAAAGATACAATAAGTGAAAAGCGCAGTTTACGTAATATGTCCGTAACCTGCGTACCCTTTATACCTAGCTACGTGCGAACAAAACGTAGTGCAGCGTAGCGTACCTTTATTGCGTGTTTTACACCAGAGAACTAATACCTTGAATAGAGATCCTTTCGCAGTACTCTGACTCTAATCTGCGAATATACCTCTAAGGACAGTGTCCGTAATATACCTTTATCGCTAAATGCGAATAACAGACACAACCACAGTATAGAAGTAAGGAGATGAGAACTCCGTAAAAAGTTGTATTTAAGTCCCTAATGGACAAAAGGGGGTTACAGGAATAGAAAATACAGGTATAACAGGTAATGCAATAGACTAACAATGAATACAATATTCAGGCTCTACTAGGGGAAGAAAACAGATACAGGATACAATCAGCCAACAATAATAAGAATAAATACCGTGAATGCAACCGTTACCGTCTCCTCATCAAATATGCGCAGTCCGGTCAGAGCTCGCTATCGTTCAGGGTTGAACTATAGCCCGGTCGAAGGTCAGGGAAAGGAAGATGTGCCGAAGTGACCAAGGCCGCCCTGGGTCACCTATCTTATAGGGTCAGAAGGGGGAGGTCAAAGTCCATTCCTATTGGTCAGAGATCGTATGTCAGGTCCACTGTGATTGGGGGGTAAGATGATACACCTGGTTTGAATAGGTGCAGGGGAGTGAACTTTAGGAGTCCTTTGTTTGTCGGTATCGTCGTCAAGAGTTGTAAATAGCTGTAGAAACCGGTTACATCTAGATTCCTTTGTTATATACTTTCAACCGAAACTGTCTTGGGAATATGGAATATGTCCATAACTATCGGGCCGTGTCTATTGCGAAATATTCGCAATGACCGGAATACTGCGCATAAGAAACGGAGCGGAACGGTACTAAACACTATATAGACAGATGTATGCAATGCTAACTAAGCTATGTGTGGCGTTCTAAACCTTTAACTATATTTTATTTAGTGTCAGTATGTTCTTATGAATTTATGTGTAATAGTATGGCTACGCTTCTGGTCCACTTTGTCACACAGACTCGGGTATGGAAACTTTATTAGCGCAACTCTGCGAACCAAAATGGCGGCCATACTATCCTAAAATGGCGTGTATGCAACTTGACTTTCACAGTCCACCCTTTAACAGTAAATATAAAACTGTTACAATACAAAACATTTTAAACAACAATACAGAAATTCATAATCCTAACAGAGAAATTGGGATCCGTGAATTAAACATATAAGGGGAGTAAACCATCTGCTCTTGGCCGATCCAGGATCATGGATAAACGATGGGCCGCATTTATCGAACAATCTACTCAGGGTCACGAAGGATAATATACAATTTTTGGGATAAAAATAAAAACAGGGGTGGTTACAACATATACACGTTCACAAATATGGTTTCTTTAAAGGGAGGTGGTTTCAATTCTAGGGTCATATACCAAACCCTGGTCTTCCTCTGCATCTCTCGTTCTTACACTCATGATTTCAGTCCGTTTTGTCTTTCCCCGGGTCACCACCTTTAAGCATTTGAACAATAGCACAAAGACTATGATGGCGCCACCGATACAGAGAAGGAGCTTTCCTATGCTAGCTATGATCCCTTGCGCCCATTCTCCTAAACCAGAGAATCCAGTGCATTGGATTCAACCAGGAGGTCCATTCGCTAACTTTGTTACCTATTTCTGCCAGGCTGATATTGTGTTCCCTTCTAAATTCCCATTTAAGCTGAAGGATCTCATCCATCCGATGATCGATGATTTCTTCTGGGTCTTCAGTATTGTTGGTGATATATGTACAACATTTCACCCCAAACTGTGTAGAGAGGGTGACACAATATCCTCCTGTCATAGCTGTCAGATAGTTCAACACCATCCGATGTTGGACTAGCTCTCTTTTATACGCTTGCAACTCCTTCCCAGTGTATCTAAAGGTGTCATCATAAATCTCAGTGATGTTATCTACCAAGCTGGCCAATGCTTGGATATACTTAAAATTTATGACTCCTCTGGCGGTATGGGTGATATCTAATGCGATGAGGAGTTGGATACCGAACGACTCGTGTATCATTTCAGAAGCTAGGGGTTCTTTCTTGATTGTTAAATCTCTTTTGTGGATTTGATCATAATGGGTATGCGTGTAAGGAGGAGGTATACCTCTGTGTATGCTCACCATCTCATCATGTGTGAGGGTCATCACTTCAGGTAACACTCTACCTAGGTAACAAATTCCAACGTAGTTCATGGAGAGCCATTTGTACGCCCTTCTACCACAAATATAATAAACGTCGTCAGGGAGAAAATAAGGGACAGAGTATTTCATGATTTTATCACACATTATCCATAAGAACATTCCTGTCCCCTGCTCCCTGACTTGTTCCTCACAGGTTTCTGGCTGTAGGGTCATATTACAGTAGCCGGCTGATACTCTGCCGGCCATCAATTTACTTTTCTTCACCGTGTAGACATATTTATAGTTTCTCCCACTGGTTCGGATCTTTAACAATATTTCTTTATCAACAGGCTCTCCATCTGGACGCTGGGAGTAATTTATTGTCTGGTTGTGCCATGTCACTTCCCAAGTACCAATCGTTCTGGAACTCGAGAAGTTCATACATACCAGGGATTTATCCACTTGGTATGGGTGTAATCTAAGACTAGGGGACCTGGTATACAGGTATCTCTTATCCAATGGCCTCCCCTTATTTAATACACTTATCTCAGAAATATTAAGCGGGTATGGGACTAGGCCTACACTACTCCTTTTATGCAGCACTTGTGAACACACCCAGCATTCTGTTTGGTTTAAGACCTTACCCACTAGTGAGTGGTAATCACTCAAGGGATGTCGGCCTGTAGTTGCCTTACTTGTCGACTGACATCGCTGGATGCATTCTTCTTCCATTTTCGGTTGACAATATCTACAGACACAGTACTCACCAGACAATAACTCATCACATAGCCCTTGAACTACGTTTTCCTCATACCTTTTACCTTCTCCTGTTATGAGCAAAGCATCAAGCTGGTTTAGGGATTCTACCTCACCCATATCTGGGTCCATTATTACACTGTCACGACTCCGCTCCGATCGCTCTAGAATGTGGCAGCCACCGAGTATCTTTGGATGAAGAAAAGGACACAGAAAGAAAACAAAGAAATATATGCATAACTGTGAACCTGTTGCTTGGAGTCCTTCCATCATCTCTACCAGGGGACTTTTATTTGCTCTGCTCTTGGACCTTTGTTCGCTCAGGTTGCTCGACCTTGGCTGCCTTTCAGTCTTCCCGGAACAATGCTTCTAGCGACACTTCTTCTCTTTCGCTCTCTGCACTCGGGAACTCTGGGTTACTGGCTTTCTTGCAGTGGGACGAATGTATCCAAGTCTCTCTCTCTGCGACTTTAATTGATGTAGTGCTGGTCAACAAAACTTGGTACGGTCCTTCCTAACGGTCTATCAAACAACCTGAGCGTAAAAAATTTCGGATCATAACAAAGTCTCCTGGTTTAAGATTATGACAATTCTCGGTAGGCAATTCAGGGTTCAGTACATTCAGCTCTTTTTGTTGTTTCCTTAGCTGTTTGTTTAACTTTAGGATATACTGTACAGTTAGCTCATTGTTACATTTGAGATCATCCTGTGGGTCTATCATGACGTGTGGCTGCCGTCCAAACAATATCTCGAAGGGGGACAAGTTGAGCGGAGTCCTGGGAGTGGTCCTAATGCTATACAGCACAATAGGCAGTGCCTCTGGCCATAACAACCCTGTTTCAGCCATAACTTTACCCAATTTGTTCTTAATAGTACCATTCATTCTCTCAACTTTGGCGCTCGCCTGGGGACGATATGGAGTATGAAGTTTACTATTAATCCCCAGGAGTTTACACATGATTTGGAAGACCTCTCCTGTGAAATGAGTGCCTCTGTCACTCTCAATGACCTTTGGGATACCATATCTACAGACAAACTCCTGACATATTTTCTTTGCTGTAAAAGTAGCAGTGTTGGAGGCAGCGGGGAAAGCCTCCACCCAGCTGGAAAACATGTCAACACACACTAATACATATTTCAAATTTCTACAGGGTGGTAACTGTATGAAGTCGATTTGTATTACCTGGAAAGGGCCTTCTGTAGGAGGGATGTGGGATGGCTCTGTTGGGATGGCTTTTCCAACGTTCTTCCTCAAACAGGTGAGGCATGACATTGCCACTCTACCTGCTTGAGAAGCGAACCCTGGTGCACACCAGTAGGCCTTTACCAGCTTGCACATACCTTCCTTACCAAGATGTGTCAGCCCATGGGCCGCCTCGGCTAGACTAGGAAGGTATGCCCTGGGGGCCACTGGTTTCCCGTGTCCATCTCTCCAAAGTCCGGTGGACTCTTGGCCACATCCCTTCGACTTCCATTCTGCTCTTTCCTGTGAGGAACACAAATTCTGCATGTCTATCAGTTTGGATGTGGATACCATGTTCAGTGTACAAAGGTTTGTGGGATGGGTGAAAATATTTACAGGGCATGCGGCCCTTTTCGCTGCCTCATCAGCGCGGCTGTTACCAAGTGACACCGGGTCCTTCTCTGATGTGTGAGCTTTGCACTTGATAACAGCCACTCTGTCTGGAAGCTGGATAGCTCCCAGAAGTCTCCTAATGTATGTCGCATGCGCCACTGGTGTGCCAGCCGCCGTCATGAAATTTCGGAGGCGCCATAGGGCTCCAAAATCATGTACTACTCCGAAAGCATATCTGGAGTCGGTATATATGTTAACTGATTTTCCCTTGGCCAGTTCACATGCTCTGGTCAGTGCCACCAGTTCCGCTACTTGTGCTGAGTGAGGTGGTCCCAAGGGTTCAGCTTCCACAATACCTTCTCCATCTACTACCGCGTAGCCTGTGCACAGCTCTCCCGTCTCCGTCTGTCTATGACAGCTACCATCAGTGAATAAGGTTATGTCTACCTCACTTAATGGGCTGTCGCTTATGTCAGGACGTGCTGTAAAGGTCTGATTCAGGTAGGTCATGCAATCATGCTTGTCCTCACCCTAACTAAACTCTGCTTTACCATATTCAGCAACATTCCCATCACCCTCCACCCTTTGTGCCTTGGAGGGCACATGAGGAAGGAATGTGGCTGGGTTTAGTGTGTTGCATCTTTTGATGGTAATATTTACTGGGGCCATCAGCGCCAGTTCCCACTTGGTGAACCGTGCTGAGGACACATGACGTGTTTGGGCAGAATTTAAGAGGGCAGAGACAGCATGGGGAGCATGAACAGTTAAATCATGTCCCAACACCACGTCCTCACTCTTACTTACTAGTTTTGCTATTGCGGCCACACTTCGTAAGCAAGTTGGGAGTGAGCGTGCTACTGTGTCCAGCTGGCCACTGTAGTACGCTACTGGTCGGTTGGCATCACCATGTTTTTGTACAAGTACTCCTGCCGCACACCCAGCTGATTCAGTTCCGTACAGTTCAAAGGGTTTCCCATAATCTGGCATTCCCAGTGCTGGGGCCTTTGTTAGGCTCACCTTTAGTTCCTCGAAAGCCAGCTCAGATTCCTCAGTATGAGAGACCCGGTCTGGCTTAGTTGAGGAAACCATCTCTTGTAGTGGTAATGCCAGAATAGAGAATCCTGGGATCCAATTGCGACAGTATCCACACATGCCTAGGAACGTACGGATCTGGTGCTGGGTCTGTGGCAGTACCATGTTCTGAATCGCTTGGATTCTGTCGTCGGTAAGGTGTCTCAGCCCTTGGGTAAGGCAGTGGCCCAGATACTTAACCCTGGTCTGGCATAATTGTAGCTTATCCTTTGATACTTTATGTCCTGTCTCTGAGAGATGCATCAGCAGCTGTCTAGTGTCATCCACTGATGACTCCAGTGACTCAGAACACAACCATAAGTCATCGACATATTGTATCAGTATCGAACCACTCATGGGTTGAAAGGATTGCAAACAATCATGTAAGGCCTGGGAGAAGATGCTGGGGCTGTCTATGAATCCCTGGGGGAGTCGTGTCCAGGTATACTGTACTCCTCTGTAGGTAAAGGCGAACAGATACTGGCTGTCAGGGTGCAAAGGGACAGAGAAAAACGCAGAACACAAGTCAATGACTGTGAAATGAGTACAGTGAGGTGGGATTTGCATCAGGATGACAGCTGGGTTTGGCACTACGGGGAATTGGCTCTCAACTACTTTGTTTACCCCTCTTAAATCCTGCACTAGTCTGTAGCCCCTCCCCCCGCTCTTTTTCACAGGGAAGATGGGACTATTGGCCGTGCTGGAGGTTCTAACTAGAATTTCCTGTTGGAGCAATCGCTGGATCACAGGGTATACTCCTAGCTCAACTTCAGGTTTTAAAGGGTATTGCGGTATTTTTGGAGCTATCCTGCCTTCTTTTAAGCGGATCTCTACTGGAGCTACATTTGCCATCAGCCCAGCATCCTGTCCATCTTTAGTCCAAAGGGAACTCGGTATTTGTGCTGTAATTTCAGCTACCCTAGATGGATTTGATTCTACAATAGTGGAATACAACATTAGCCTCTGAGGACTGTCCAGCATATCTTGCACTTCTTGTGTAAGATTTCTAGGAGTGTCCAGGAATACCCCATCGGGGGTGCAGTAGATGACACATCCCATTTTACATAGTAAATCTCTACCCAGGAGGTTAGTCGGGGCCACTGCAGCCAACAGAAAAGAGTGTTTGGTATGCAGAGGCCCGATTGTAACCTCTGCTGGTTTCGTCAGTGGGTAATGTTGTATTTTTCCTGTTACCCCAATTGCCGCTACTGATTGGTCAGTGAAACCCAAGTGAAGAGGAGTGTTGAGAACAGATCTGGCCGCCCCTGTATCAACCAAAAAGGTTTGGCTTACTCCAGCTATATCAACTTTCACCTGAGGTTCCTCTCTAAGGTGTTGTGTTAGTCTAACTGGCTGTAGGATACAGGTATGACCTGTTTCCTATTGTCTTACCTGGGTTGCCCTTAGCACAGTGTCAGCCATCAGATGGGGAGGAGGCATGTTGCGTGACCTATCTGTCTCCTCCCATTGTCTAGGGGCTGGGTATCTCCGTGTCTCACCTTGGTGAGATTCCCATTCTCGCCTATGTGTTTTGTAACTCCTGGGGTTTCCTGACTTACATTGTGCTGAGTAGTGTCCTTCCTTATTGCAGTTGTAACAGATAATCTGCTTTCTACCTGTGTCCCTGGTGTTTCGTTGGTATGCAGCTTTATTTGGGGCATTTGTAAGAGCTTGGATGCTAACCATCATCAGTTTATCAGTTTGCAGTTCCCTGTGCTTCTTAATGTTACGGTCGTGGTCCACAGCAGATTCCCGTAGGGCATCCACTGTCATTCCACGCCAATTTGGGAAAGAGGTTTGGACTCTGGCTCTCAGGTTGTCTTTAAGCCCTTCCACCAGCACAGAGACAATCATCTCCCTCAGGTGGGGGTCGTCCTTAGGCTCAGAGACACCAGTGTATTTTGATACCGCCAGTAAGGCCTTTGTGAAATAATCAGCAGCAGATTCACCATCCTTTTGTTTGATGGTGAAAATCTTGCTATATTCCACTGCCGCAGGAAAATATACTCCCAACTGCAAGTTGATCAGGCGTATATTTTCCTGGTTGATCTCATCATTTATGTCCTTGTCCACTTTCAGTCCACTATCCTGAATGAATTTCGGGATGTCTATGTGAGTGGGGAGACAGGCCCTCAACATGATTCTCCAATCCTTGTTGGTCGGCTCATCAGAGTTTCCCAGATCCCTTACAAATTTCCGGCTCAATGCCAGATCTTTCCTGGGATCAGGGAAATCTGATATGATGGACCGCAGCTCTAACCGTGTCGATGGGTTTAGCATGGTCATCTTCCTGGTAGGTATCACACCCTCTCTGTCTGCCTTACCATAGGGAACCTCCAGTGTGCGTACGGGGTATGTTTGTACCACTTCCGCATTACTGGGACTTGCTTGGGAGTCATCTGTGTCTGTGCTGTGCAGTGCTTTCTTACCTGGGTCCAAGACTATGCTGTTGGCATCAGCCGTCTCCTCTTCCTGTGCTGGAGCCCCAGCAGCAGGTTTAGCCGGTTCAGCTTTTCCCTCAATCATATTAATTGCATGGGAGACGGCCAGTGCCAACAGCTGCTCGTTTTCCTCTCGGGTTTCCTTATAAGGGGATAAAACAGGGTACAAGTTAGCAACTGGTAAATTTCTGCTCATGTCATGCTTATTAGTCATTAACCCCTTCGGCACATATGGGGGTGGGGGAGCTGTTGCGGCTACGGTTGCATTTTTATTGTGGCTGATTGTATCTGGCACTGCCAGACATTTGATTCCCCATTGTTCCTGTCCTTCCTTCTGCCACAATTTAAGAATTTCTATGTGCTTTACTCTCTTCTTACGACTGGAGAGTAGACATATTTCATCCTTTACTGCCGATAAGATTTCTGGATCGAAGCTACCAACACTGGGAAATTCTAACTTGCTGCCTTGTGTCATTTTTCTCCATTTCTTTTGGTAAACAACTGCTCGTTCACCGTGCTTACAGCACATAATAAAAGCCGCCGATCCTTTTGGTCGGCTTGCTTCCTCCCTAACTGACACGTTATCACTGTGTGACCCGTTATTACCCATAATTACAGGAATAGACGTTCACAGCTAGTAGATACCGGTGGGTTCGTTTAAGTTGAGAGCTCCCCAAAACACTCACTTCTCAGCGTCCTAGAACAGTCCCACAATCAAGCGGGTGCGAAGGCTACGAGGTATGATACTCAATCACCAAGTCTTTCAACTAGCAGCGAACTTCTAGTCAACTTGCAAGGTGCGGCCTAATTTTTCCAGGGCACAACAAACTTGTTTTCCTGTACCCCCAAAAACTGGATTTCCTAAATCAGCTAATCGGATCACTGGGTTCCGATGTAGCTTCTTGTACCCTCCTAGTGGATCAAAATAGGTAGTTCCACTGAAGGGGCAGTTCCTATGGGCACGTCGTCACGTGCACCCTGTCCTAACTGGACTGTCCTACACTGGACTACACTGCGCTTGAGTCGTGCCGTCACACACCCGTTCGCCTCAGTTTTGTTTCGCACTGGGCGCTAGTTACACCTTGGTCTTATGCTTATATTTGAAATATTTCTGTACAGAAAATCTTCCCAGGCTGGTAGCTTTTCACTAGATACTTATGCAGGTATAAATCCCTTATAATAAGCTATAGGAATCTATTAAAATAATGCTTGAGTTGCTTGTTTTTGGAAAATGAACAAAAAGAAAAAAAACTTATTTTCTTTTATTAATCACCGCCCCATCCACAGTATATTACTATACTGTTTTAATAAAGCTAGTGGTTTAATACTGTTCACCTTTGAGTTCCTATGTGTGCTGCATGCGCAGTGCCAGTGAACAGCCACGTGTGTACGTGTGTTTTGTTAAACCTGTTCACAGGCCGCCGATGAATCGGCCACCCACGTGTTCTATAATGTATTTGCAAGGTTGCGCTCGAGTTTCGCTATACGCAGTAATTGCGCCTAAATGTGGAATAAATCCCTTAACTTTGTCCGAAAGTTACGTATCAAGATGCGAAATAAATCCCGCACTTAATCCGTAAATCACGTACAAAGATGCGAAAATTTCCCGATATGGGCACGTGCGCGCGCACCTTGCGTAATACACGATAGACGCTTTACGTTACTGCAAAAGGCCCAGAACTTATCGCCACGTGGCGGAGTCTCTGGTCTTGCAGTAACTAACAATAAAAGTTATAGTTTTGCACAGAAGGGATCCTCTATGTACTATAATAAAACACAGGCCTTTGTCTCCACGTGTGCGAACTTTATCGCACGTGGCACATATACTGTAATAAACAAGCAACTCAAGACACTATACCCCGTTAAACTACTTGTGGCAGGCAGAAGTAGTTTACTAAACACTTAGAAATGCTTTTTAAAACACGTGGCTTTCACTTATTGTACTTCGGGTTCAACGCTAGCACTTCCCGAGCCCCGCACCGCCGCGGACCTGGCCTATCCAGCAATGGATACTAAATACTTCCACCCTTTTGCCGGTATAGGTCAAACCGCGCGCCTGGTACTGAGCTCCAGAATGTGAAGCGGTCAGACGATGCCCCCAATTGTTAATGGCGATTAAATATGACCAAAGATACAATAAGTGAAAAGCGCAGTTTACGTAATATGTCCGTAAACTGCGTACCCTTTATACCTAGCTACGTGCGAACAAAACGTAGTGCAGCGTAGCGTACCTTTATTGCGTGTTTTACACCAGAGAACTAATACCTTGAATAGAGATCCTTTCGCAGTACTCTGACTCTAATCTGCGAATATACCTCTAAGGACAGTGTCCGTAATATACCTTTATCGCTAAATGCGAATAACAGACACAACCACAGTATAGAAGTAAGGAGATGAGAACTCCGTAAAAAGTTGTATTTAAGTCCCTAATGGACAAAAGGGGGTTACAGGAATAGAAAATACAGGTATAACAGGTAATGCAATAGACTAACAATGAATACAATATTCAGGCTCTACTAGGGGAAGAAAACAGATACAGGATACAATCAGCCAACAATAATAAGAATAAATACCGTGAATGCAACCGTTACCGTCTCATCAAATATGCGCAGCGCAGTCCGGTCAGAGCTCGCTATCGTTCAGGGTTGAACTATAGCCCGGTCGAAGGTCAGGGAAAGGAAGATGTGCCGAAGTGACCAAGGCCGCCCTGGGTCACCTATCTTATAGGGTCAGAAGGGGGAGGTCAAAGTCCATTCCTATTGGTCAGAGATCGTATGTCAGGTCCACTGTGATTGGGGGGTAAGATGATACACCTGGTTTGAATAGGTGCAGGGGAGTGAACTTTAGGAGTCCTTTGTTTGTCGGTATCGTCGTCAAGAGTTGTAAATAGCTGTAGAAACCGGTTACATCTAGATTCCTTTGTTATATACTTTCAACCGAAACTGTCTTGGGAATATGGAATATGTCCATAACTATCGGGCCGTGTCTATTGCGAAATATTCGCAATGACCGGAATACTGCGCATAAGAAACGGAGCGGAACGGTACTAAACACTATACAGACAGATGTATGCAGGGCTAACTAAGCTATGTGTGGCGTTCTAAACCTTTAACTATATTTTATTTAGTGTCAGTATGTTCTTATGAATTTATGTGTAATAGTATGGCTACGCTTCTGGTCCACTTTGTCACACAGACTCGGGTATGGAAACTTTATTAGCGCAACTCTGCGAACCAAAATGGCGGCCATACTATCCTAAAATGGCGTGTATGCAACTCGACTTTCACAAAACCGTGCACAGGGTACGATATCAAGGAAAGGGGCGCTTTGTAATGTAGTGACTGTGCCAATCAGCTGTAAATGATAAACTGGGGCGTCAGTCCCAAACATGGATAACGAGAACAGGTGTAACTGCGCTAAAACATCATAGGTCCAGTGTTTTACAGTATTCAAGTACATTTAACCAATCTTTTTAAATACATGTAATAAAGAACATTTAAATGAAAATAAAATGATATGTTATATTTACCTACATGGTAAACCTTACCTGCATTAGTCTGTGCCTATGATGCCCTGAAGGTTTGGAATCCCATGGAATCCAATAAATGCCAAGTGGACCTTGCATGGTCACAGTGTCTCCTTAGCCGGTGGGGGTGGCATACCCCTACTCCACAGGTGGGGTGATGAACCACTCAGGCTGAAGCATTGTAAGTGCCAACTTCCGGTATTACTGGAGAAATGGGTCCTGAAAGTGCAGCTTCCGCAAAGAGGGGAATGGTAGGTGTAGGGCTGGTCCGGTTAGCAAAGTGCTGGGTAAGAGCAAGACAGTTTAAGTGGGTGATGGTGATGGCTGACGCGTTTCACCTCATATTTGTGACTTTTTCAAAGGTAGTGACTATCTGGCATGCCCCCCCCCCCCCCCACTGGCCACCTGACAAGGAGACACTGCGAACACACCATAATAATCAGCTCCTAGCTGCCATGTGTGGTGTGCCATGACTGTGGTGCAGATGTATGAAGGCTGGAGAAGATATAAAAGATTTGAACTGTCATTTTTCAAACCCAGGCGGTGACTTGGCAGTTAGGAGCTGACTGGCTGCTGCATTATCACCTTCCACTTTATCACTTCTCCAGGCCTAACACATCTGCCCAACTGTTTGAAAAATAACAGTTAGGAGCTGATTGTCCGGTACGTCATCTCTTTCCACTTTTTTTTATTCTCCAAATCTTAGTACATCTGTTCTTTATATGTGGTACAGTTGTTACATATTTGCGTCTGTTTCCCTGATAACACCTGTTTTCGGGGGTTGGGGCTCAAAATGTTAACCCTTTGAGTGAATTTGTCAAAATAGGTGTGAAAATTGGCAAGGAAACATATTTATTCATCATAATGGCCTGTAACGATTACATTATATAGGAAATATAATATTTTTTTACACTTTTTTTTTATTTGAATTTATATAACAAATGGGAGCGACGCCGGCAATTTCAGCCAATATTGCTCACAGAGATGTTGACATATCCCCTGTATGTGCTGCAATCCCTCCATTCCCAAACATGAAACCCTTTCCTAGACGTAGCTTCTGTGTATGTGGGGGTCTGTCACAGCCAATCACAGACACTGTCATTCATCATATACAACTGTTTGTTTATTGCGCGGAACATGAAGATTGTGACGGTACAGCTTATTGTGGGAATGGGGTTCATTGAAGTATTTTCTCATTGAGATTTATTACCAGATCTTCAGTGTTCTATATTACAGGGAAACTGGAATACAGACAAGTCTTGTATAATGATTCTACTTGTTGGTGACATGAGTGCTGGAAACTAAACTGAACACTAGGGGGTGCTGTGCGACTGTGTTATGGTGACATCGGAGTCGCGTTATCCAAGCATTTGCTGCCTTAGTGAATCGTTTAATGTTGTTCTACTATTAAGCCCCATACACACTAGCTGGGCCCAATGTATTAAGCCTGAAAAGTGATAAAATGGAGAGCGATAAACCACCAGCCAATCAGCTCCTACAGTAACTGCCACATCACAGGCTGGGTTTGACAAATGTGAGGAAGGAGCGGATTGGTTGTTAGTTTATCACTCTCCATTTTATCACTTTTCAGGCTTAGTACATCTCGCCCTCAGTGTGTACACTCAATTTAGGTAAACATGGGTGGCTAGTCAGACCTGTGCACACAAATTCGGCTGCCGTGCGGACAGGTCTGTATCCTCCCCCTCCCTGTGAAATCCTGCCTTGCGAATGGACGTGTATGGGTATTCGCATCCAGCCAGCTACAGTAAAAATCATTTCATTTTTACTCATCATTTAATGAATTTTCCTCTGGTGTTCGCTGCCGCCGCATAGCCAAGGGCTTACTCAGCGGCGGTGAACAAAACAGCCGCTTCCGGCAGGCCTCTGATGTCATCATCCCGCCCCCAGCAGGCATAAACGGGATGCAGTTTAAATCCCGGCGGTTGGGATCCCGGCATTCAGAATCCCCCTTGTCGGGATTTCGGCGGTCGGGATTCCGGCGTTAGAATTTTGAACGCCGGGATCCCGACCGCCGGGATTTCATACTGAATCCGGCAAAAACATGCTTGCATTTACCTGGACACTCCCAGCATTTTGTTGGGCCCACCCACCAGTTTTTTTTTTTTTTTGCGACACGTCCCTGAAATGGCCGGGATCCAACCCCACCCGCCCACTCCTTGTCAATCACGCCACGATGCGCTTGGAAATGAAAATATTTGCCGAAGTCGGTCGCAGTCAGGCCACGTGTATGCGCATTGTGGGCAATGCACACGCGCAGTAGCCCAAACATCCACCACGTCCAAATGTGTAGTGTTTTTTTTTTATGGGGAGACTTTAGATTTGGCTTAACGAGACACAACCTCAGCCGTACTAATTAATGAGCACCTGGTGAAATAGCCGACCAGAGTTGAAGGGAAAATTGGGGTGCAAAAGAAAAACACTTAAAGTCATAGACTTCGAACTGTATTTTATATACGTTCAAGGAATGTTGGTTCCAAAATATGACCGTACTCTGCCAAGCTGCCCGACCACGTCACGGACTCCCCTGTGTGGGTGAGTGTATGTGGGATGCGGTTCACCGGGTATGGACCATTGGGTCAACCAAATTTAACATCGACCACTGAAATTCGACCAGGCTTTCATGAAAAATGTCGACATGGCTAAGGTCGAAACAAGCATTAGGTCGGCAATGGGTAGATCGACAGTCAAAAAGGTTGGCATGAGGATTTCACTTTTTTGTCCCAAATATTGAAATGTTCGACATGGACATGGTATCGGTGCGCCGCATGGCTCGCTGCGCCCTCCATTCTTCGGGCAGGGTGCCTCAATTCTCTCGACACACTATTCTATTTTCCCTCCATGTCCTGGTGGATGGCAGGGCGTGGAATACCTCCTGTCGGCACATGTCGGCTCAAAAAAACAATGAAACATTCATGTCGACCTCCCCATTGTTGACCTAATGCTGTCGACCTTCAGTGGTGGACCCAAAGCATGTTACCTTAGTAGTGTCGACCTTATGACTGTATACCAACAAATTGCCAGTCATAATGGCAGCTGACGAAATCCCGGCTGGTGGGCAGAACACGGGCACCTGGAACGCTGGACCGCCGGGGAGGTGTTAAGGTCAGGCTGCAGGGAGGTTCTCCCAACCACAGAAGAGAACTGACCAATCAGAAGCCAGATTCAGAATGCGGTACACGATCAGTAAAGGTGATCTGTGGTTGCGGGGATTAATGATCATGTTGGCCACTCTTCTTATCCCCAGATCATTGTGCTTGCCCCTTGGGTGGATTATTGGGTGAGCTGAGCATGTGGCATGAACTTTTGTAGAAATTCTGCAGCGTGCAGCGAGCAACCGCTGGATAATTTCCATGTATGGTATGTCTTATACTGTATTCAGACAAGGTCAACAGCAATGATCTTGCTCTTGTGGGATCATCCAGTAACTGCTGGGTTAAATATCTCTCTAGAAAAAAAAATGTCTTAAATATCACTAATAGGACGAAAAAATATTTCCTGCATTAAATATTAACATGGGTGGAACTTAATGGCTATTCGTCTTCTCTCCGTTTCCTCCACTTTGCTGTTTTTCAGTTACTCTCGTGTTTTACATTTAACTCCCACCTGCCTGGGATTGCTGGCAACAGATTCCACTACAGCAGTGGTTCCCAAAATCTGTTCTCCAGTTGCCCTAAAGGTACGTACACACTACACAACTATTTTTAATGATATGCACGATAACAAAATCGTTAGTGTTTTTGTGCATGTTGTCTAGTGTGTACGCACAATCTCGTTAACAATGCGCAATTCCCCGTGTCGGTAATTAACCCCCCCCCCCCTTGTTATTTGTACATGCAGGCAATTTTGCCTGTCTTGTCAGCGACAGATTGCCCCCGGATGTGGCCTCTGAACCATACAGTTAACGATATCGTTCAGTTTGTATGCGCTATATCAGTGATGGGGAACCTTGGCACTCCAGCTGTTGTTGAACTACACATCAAAGCATGCCCTGCAACAGCATTAGCATGGCCGAATAGCAAAAGTGTAGCAGGGCATGCTGGGATGTGTAGTTCAACAACAGCTGGAGCGCCGAGGTTCCCCATCCCTGCACTTTATATCGGTTGTCCAGGAGCATAGGGAGTACAAGGGCAAAATCGTTAACGATATTGTTCGGTAGTGATTTCCTATAGTGTGTACGCATCTTAAAGGTCCGTACATGCTTGCTGATCCCTGTTGCTGCCGATATCTGTGGCAACGGGGGCCCGACATTGACAATTGGGGGGGCATGCTTTATTCTTAAGCATGACCTTTGTACACTATCCGTTCCCTCATCTGTATATACACAGATGACAAAGGGGGTCGTTATCATTCCGCAGGGGCGAATATTCGGGCAGAGCATACGTACTGGACAATATAATGACCGATATATCGCGCAGAAGTACCAAAATGAGCAATATCGCCTATTGTGTACGGGGCTTAAGACCAGCCTTAAAGCATATTCCTGCCTGATTCTGGATAAACAACGGGCAATATACTGTACCCTCCATCCTGTGTCGGGATCCATGGCCATCTGTGGTGACCAATTATACAGATGATATGTATACGTGATTACTTTTATATTACGTCGTCACTTTTCCCGCTCAGATCGACATCATTAAAAAAAAGAAAAAAGGGATAAAAAAATCTTATTTCGTTTACGGCCTGTCACTGGCAAAATGTCAGCGTGTTGACCGTTCATTTCCATTTTTCCGCAGATTACCCTTTTTAAGAGGCGAAGGATTTTATCCCCCCTCATTAAATTGTTCCATTAATATTGGTGGAAAATGAGCCACACTGTTAATTTATAGAATATACGTGGAAAGCTCCGTGTCAGGTTCCATTACTAAATCATTCCAGACCCGTCTCTGCGCTCGTTGTCTCCGACTGGTCTTCTCTCCGGATTCATGACGGAAAGCCTTTATGGCTCGTAAATGTTTCAAAGTATAAAGCTGGCCATACATCTACAGATCGATTGTCAGATTGGGCTGGTTGGAACAAAAACCTGGTCAGTATCTGAATGGCAGTTTGGCAGTTTTCCAGCATTTCAAAGCAAATGGTCAACTGTCATTTGCTCTCATCCATTACCAGGATTTTGTTACAACCAGCCCGATCTGACAATCGATCTGTAGATGTATGTCCAGCTTAATTCTGGTCTCCCAGGCAGCTGATGGTTGCTTGGTCGACAAACATTAGGACGACCACTAAAAGTTGACGTGGATAAGATCGACAGGGTTGGAAGGTTGACACAAGCATTAGGTCAGTCCAAAAGTTCCACATGAGTTTTTCACATTTTTTCATACCATACATTCCACTAGGGCGTGGAGCATGGCAAGAGGTACACTTACATCGAAATTTGGGACAAAAAAAGTGAAACACTCATTGCGACCTTTTGACTGTCGCAATGTGGCTCAGCCGCCACCGCAGCCCTCCCCCAGTGTGGCCTGGACACGCCTGAGCTTTCTATGCTGCTCCCAGAACATGCAGCGTCTCGCCCTTGCAAAGAAACATCGCCGCCCCTCCCCCCCATCCCCATCGGAACTTAAACAGCCATCGCCTAATGATCACAGTGTAAGTGTTCATGAACTGGCCCGGTCGCGACCTGCGGTTTTCGGATAACTGCGACCTGCTCTGAATTGCGGCCCATTGTTACATATTTAGTGGTAAATTTACTGAAGCAGCTAAAAATCAAGAGGTAATGTTGCCCATAGCAACCAATCAGATTCTGTCCTATCATTTTTCTATTGCATCCTAGAAAATGATAGACAGAATTTGATTGGTTGCTAAATTGGGGGGAAAAAAAAGGTTCCTATTCTAGTCCAACTTTGGAAACCAGTAGTGGTGTATTTACTAAGCAGACGCTGCCTGTTGGCGCCTCTGGACAGGGGTTTAAAAACATCGATGGTATGAATGCTAGACTCTCCTAGTAAATATTCCCCATGGTTATTGATCCAGGGGATCGAATCCGATTTATATTTCCGGATTTCTCACCTCCTTAGCCCTCAATACTAATTATAACTTACATTTCTTCTAAGACAGAGACCAATCCATTTTTAAGCTGTTGGTGAATTTGCTATCTCCCCCTCATATGATAAGGCATTCCACAGCCTCGCCAGCCATGCAGTAAAAATAACATTTCTTCCATTCATAATTGACCCTTTGTCCTTGAAGACCATTTCTATATTGTCCTGTAACATAGTGCTCGTTGTTGGGTCACCTCAAAGGCACTTGTAGTGTTTATTATAATGATTACATTTTATTTATAAGGTGCCACAGAGTGTATGCACTGCTGTGCCCCGCCTCCTGCACGGCTGTGCCCCGCCTCCTGCACTGCTGTGCCCCGCCTCCTGCACTGCTGTGCCCCGCCTCCTGCACTATGTGTATGGTGAGACACCATGACGCTTAATTCCCAACATACCTTATGATTCTTAGCATGGATCACTCAGCTCGACTCAGTGTTGTTAACAATTCAATTGTTCCATATGTAAGTATGAAACATTTGAGGTGTTTTCAGGGACTCAGGTTAATTCCTCACCACCCCCAAGTGACTGAAGACCGTTCTCACCTGACGTGTGCAATAGCGCTTTATGTGAGTATGCAGGGCCCCATCTGCACAGTACCGGTCCTGCCCATGCGCAGTTTGCCAAACATTGCAAAATGAATTGCGTACGCACCCGCGCTATTTGCGGCTGGGAGCGATAGTCGCTGCTGCTGGGATCTGTTTGTACATGTGTACTGATCACAACAAGGATGAGGGGGGGGGGGGGGGGACACGGCTGCCCCTTTATTTGTCATTAAAGTGGGTATACTGAGAACGGAGAGTATCCTGGGAAAAGTAGGGTGGATGTCTATGTACAGGAGTCCCGGGTGATTGGGACACATGGTTATCTGTGAGACAGAGCACACAGCGAGGCTGCAGCCCATATGGCGCACACAGAGCATGTACGTGTCTCCGACAGGCCCGAGAACATGTTTGTGTACAAGTGTTCTCATATAGCTACAGGGCAGGTGCATTACACGCAGAAAGGGCTGTGTTACTCCGCAATCTGGGAGCCATCCGTCCTGCCTGTCACTTCCCTGCTGTCTCGCTCTTCAGTGGGAACCACGGACTATCCTTAAACCCTCATCTTCCTTGTGCTCATTCCAGCACCCTGCACATTTCAAAATCCATGCAGTTTCCCTTCCCTGCCTGGGGTGTCACTCTGCTGGGGTGCTTATAGCACAGCCTGATCTGTATTTTGGCAGAGAGGTACAGAACAAGTTGTGCTAGAAGCACCACAGCAGATGCTAACACCCCAAGAAGGAAAGGAGAACTGAATGGATTTTGAAAAGTGCAGGGTGCTAGAATACGCACTATCTCCTCCGCCGAACTACAAAGCCCCCATAATGACAGAGCTTAACCCACCCGCCCTTCTGGCCATACGCTAAAGGTCCATACACACTGGGGGACTATGCCCAGCGTGTATGGACAGCGCTGATGGCAATCATCGCTGCGGGAAAAGCCGCTCAGTGCATACACACTGAGCGGCTTTCCCCCTGCCCGGTGCCAACGGAGGGGGGGAGGAGGGGGCATTGCATAGTGGAGCGCTATGCAAAGCTGTCCTGAAAGCTGCTCATCTGTATAACCAGCAGATGAGCGGCTTTCCTGGCGATGTTGCTGGAAAACGTATGACTTTCTGGATGCAACCAGAGCCACTGAAAGCGCCCCGGTAAAAAAAAAGGGGGGGGGGGCATGGTGAATGGGAGGGGGCTGCAGCTGTGCATATGGCACAGTCTCTGCAGCGGAAGAGGAGGGCATGGGACCTGGTCCCCTCCAACAGACCCGGGCCTGGGTAAAGAGTACCACCACTAGAGGGCATTAAACGGAAACAAATTACTCCGTTGTGTGCTAAAAGATGTCCTAACAGAAAGTGAATGCAATTTTAGCAGGGACACTGATCTGTTTCAAACTTGCTGGATATGGAGAGAGGGGGCTGTGAAGACAGAGATTGGAGGTGGGAGCAGATAGGGGGGTGAGGTGGAGAGTTTGTGGGCTAAAATCTGTCACAGCTCAAAGTGAAAGTCCATCGCAGAAGCCGTCATTTTGACTGGCTTTTAACTTTAAGCTATTATTAATAAGCTACTATTAATAATAAATAGCACCCCCCCCCCACCCACCCATATTTAATGACCACTCTCAAATGTATATCCATTTTGGCTGGTTTCGGTCAGTACGAATCTGTAATGTTCTAGTTCTGCAATTGTCAGTATGTTCATAATTAATGTTATAACAGCAGTAATTATTGTATTCTGTTATCTGATGGGGTTTTTATTTTTAAGTTGGCATAATTGCTGTTTATTTCAGTTACTGGTTATTTGACTTCTGCAAAGTGTACGGAACTTGTTATGGTGTGTGTGTGTGTGTGTGTGTGTGTGTGTGTGTGTGTGTGCCTTCTCCGTACTGTATACAGTAATGTGCTAGATAATTACAGTAGATCTATACAGGTCACCTACTGCCAATTGGGAATAGCTGTTTGTTGGTGGAAATGATAAATCAGCCAGTCAGCAGTGTTTCGGGTTAGGGATATTATACTCCGCTCTTTTTTTATGATTTTACTGGCATTTATTATTATTATTATTATTATTATTATTATTATTATAATGTTTCCTTTTTATAACTAGTCCCAGAAATGAGAAGCCATCGGTAAAATGATTTCAGAGATAAGTAAGTCCCTGAACGTTACTCCTGAGTATGGAAGCCGCTATAAATCTTGTATGAACATGTAGGTGGAGTACTGGCACCTCTCCTCATGGAAACAACTGCAGCACTGTACTGTATTGTGTATGTATCACCAGTCCCTGGGGTGGCACATTGGTACCTGGCACACGCTCCCTTAGGGGCCTATTTATCGTGAGAGGAAAATATTTTGTGATAAATATTTTGCAAAAATTCGCAGCAAGTTCCGGGCCAATATCGGAGGCATCGAACTCCCAAGAACAAGCATGCAGGGGAAATTTACTAAGATGTGTATTCTGCTTCACATGTGTTGTTGCTGTGGACAACCAATCAGAAACTACTACTTATTTATTTAGCACCCTCTAGAAGATAGTAGACAGGATCTGATTGGTTGCCCATAGCAACATCACATGTGAAGTAGAATACACATTTTAGTAAATTTCAGCAGTTATAAATTAAAATTTCAGTTATAAAGGAGGTGATTATGCACCAGCCAATCACCTCCTAACTGTCATTTTTCAAAACAACACTGTAATTGATGGTTAGTGGCTAATTGGCTGGTGCGTTATAAACTATAACTTTATCACTTCGCCAGGCTTAATACATCTGCAGATTTGAAGTGATAAAGCGACCGGTAATAAGGCAGCAGCCAATATGCTTGCAACGGTCAAGTTACAGGCTAGCTTTGAAAAAGTTAGCAGCTGATTGGCTGCTGCATTAAAAAAAAAAAAAACCTTCTACTTTATCACTTCACCAGTCTTAATAAATCTGCCCCAGAGTTCTAGAGGGCGTTCATGCTTGGATGAAGCAGGTTCGGAGCAGATGTGCAGGGAGCGGTTACATCTGCTACATTCTCCTGGACCTAGTCCATCCTTTCTGACCGCGTTAGGGTTTGGATGCAGTGGAAACATCTTGCTTTCATGGTCCGTACGGATCCTCAACATATATTTATCAATGTCTCACTTTTGAAGCCAAGATTAGATAGCTCTAAATTTAAACTAGGCAGCACTTCAATGTGTTCTAACCACTAAAGAAAGGAAGACATGTTTACGGAGTTAGGGGTCAGCAGTGTTCAGCACCAGCTGTTGCATAAGGCGGGGGGGCAGGATTAGGTGGAGGGGGGGGATGACGACTGTGGTTCAGCAGCTGGAATACTTGCTGGGAGTAGTCCTAGAGCGTGATGAAGTAGTGATATGGCCAGTATAACGGAACAGCTGCGTGCTTCCTAGAAGGGTCCCTGTGCTATACAGCCTGGTATCTGGATTTCAGATCAACATGGTTGAAATACCGACATGACAATTGTCTTCATATCATATGGTTAACATGAATTTTTTTTCACAATTGTTTTTAAAACTTTTTCATACTTAAACATGGGCTACGGTACAGAAACAGGGGGCCCATGTGCTACAAGATAAAAATCGACACCCAAAAACGTAATAAAAAAACATCAACCTTTTCATGTTGACATTTTGCTTGTGCTGATTTTTTTTTTCTTCCATGTTGGCCTTGTGCAAATTTAACAATTATTTGCCGTCGACCTTCTACTGTCGACTTTATGAACCAAACCCATACAGCCTTAAGGTGCTCAATGTGTGGGGGCCTGGTTGTGGTAGATTCTAAGCCGGATTGCCAATTACAGGGGTTTTAAAATTCCTGCAAATCCATGGTGGTTTTCTATCCCCCCAACCCCCCCCCCCCCCCCCAAACGCACTCTGTATCCTGCACCATTCAAAACCTGTGCCGTTCCTCTTTCCTGCCTGGGGTGTCACAATCTGCTTCTAGCACAGTCTGGTCTGTATATAAGCACTGAGATATAGACAAGACAACACCCCAGGCAGGAAAGAGGAACTGAAAGGGTGTTGGAAAGGTGCAGGGTGCCAAAATGGACCCTATGAGGGAAATTGACTAAGATGGGAGTTCTGTTTCAAATGGGCAACCAATCAGAATCCACTTATTTATTTAGCACCTTCTAGAACAGTGATGGCTAACCTTGACACTCCAGCTGTTGTTGAATTGCACATCCCAGCATGCCCTGCATCAGTTTTACTATTTTGCCATGGTAAAACTGATGCAGGGAGTAAAACTGTAGCAGGGCATGCTGGGGAATCGGTACATATGTCAGACCACACTTAGGTCTACAGTCATTAGGTCGACCCCACTAGGTCGACTGGCAGGAAGGTCGACCTGACTTAAGGGCGACATGGGCCAAGGTCGACACGACTTAAGGTCGAATTTGCATAAAGGTCAACATGAGGAAGGTTGACTGGTCATAAGGTCGACGTGGGTTTTTCACTGTTTTTTGGCCCGAATGTCGACACAGTCGAATGGACACAGTTGGCAATGAGAATCAGACCCTCGCTTCACTCGCGATGCTTCGGGCACGGTGGCTCGCTGCGCTCGGCACACTATTTTATTCTCCCACCACGCCCTAGTGGATGGTAGGGCATGAAATACCGCCTGTCGGCACATGTCGGCTCAAAAAACAGTGAAAAACCCATGTCGACCTTATGACCAGTCAACCTTCCTCATTTCGACCTTTATGCAAATTCGACCTTAAGTCATGTCGACCTTGGCCCATGTCGACCTTAAGTCAGGTCGACCTTCCTGCCAGTCGACCTAGTGGGGTCGACCTAATGACTGTATACCTAAGTTCATTCTAATAGATGACCGCTTCCCGAGCTGATGGTGGGGTTCAGAAGTAACCAGTCTCCATAGGGTCAGATAACATCACTTAATATCCTATCATCCTCCTCCCGAGCACTCTGACCGCAATACACCAAGGGTTAATCTCCCGTTTTGTTGAGGTTCAGCGATTACCCATCTGTGACCGGAGTGCTGACACTTCGTTTTCCACCTGTCATCGGTCTCAGCTGAAGGTCAGGTCTGTGTGTATTTTCCGTCAGTAGGATTCGGTGACCTCTCCCGCTGGCTGGACTCTGCCCAGGACATGTTTTTTTATGCTGTCAATTGTTTTACAATTTTTTTCCATCTCTACAAAGTCGTAAAAACAGATAACAAATAAGGAAGATTGTCTGATAAGGCATCTGAAGAATGTTTTGGGAGAGCATTGGGCGTTTATGGTGCCCGGAGCACGTGTATCTGCCCTGACCGTACACTTTCTACCCCGTTTCCAGATAACCTGGGTGTGTGTTTTTGCTTGGTGTGTGCTAATGATCATTCTTGTTTAGACCATAATATGGGATGAGCAATGGATGCCCAGGACAGGACATTTATGCTAGGAAAGGCCATCGATGGTCTATGACCGATGGCAAATAGTTTAAAGTTTCCTATCGATGGTGGGCCACTGTTGCTGCAGATGATGCAGGTCTGTGCATGGTTATCACTCCTCATTACCGCGTGTATGTGGTTCTCTGCAGATCCGCAGGTGGTATACAGTACAGTAGATGCACAGCTAGTGCGCGCTACTCTGTCAGAACTCCGGCATTATTATTCCGTGTTTATATGGCGCCACAAGGGTTCTGCAGCGCCTGACAAATTAGTGATTTACAGTAGAGGACAATGCAGGACAAGTACATGGTATATAAGTAGCGATTCCAATCCTGGGGATTTTTGTTCAATCCTGGGATTTGGGATTGGAAAATGCTCAAACCCGGGATTGGTCTTCCTAATATAAAAAAAAAACAAAACACCCCGCATGATTACTTACATGGGCGGGCCGTGACCTCTGACCTCGTCCCAGACGCTGCCCGGTATAAGATTGCTCTTGTGATCAACAGCCAGCCAATCAGCTCCTACCTGTCATTTTTCAAACCCAGCCTGTAACATGGCAATTAGGAGCTGATTGCCTATTTGTTTATCACTCTGTATTTTACAATTTTTTTTTGAGTTTTTCACTTTTTTTTTTATTTGTGTGTGTGTGGGGGTGTTTCGGACTATTTTATGCTTTACCTTTCACGTGGACTAAAAATGGGAATGATAAAGTATGCGGAGTGCAGCTGGTTGGCTGGTACTTTATCTCTGTCTACGACATTTTTTCAAGGGTTAGTAAATAGACCCTCTAGTCCTCCCTTAAGGTGCGTACACACTAGACACATTTTTTAAACAATATGCACAATAGAGGTCATCGTTATCTATATTTTCATGCATATCCTACAGGGCGGGATGTATTAATATACATTGCCGCCCTTCGCCGCCGCGATACTGCTGCATATGTACTTACATATGCGGCTGGCATCGCGATGCGGTGACGGAGGCCCCCCGCGATACCTGGAATGTGGTGTGGGGGGTCTCCGTCACCTCCCTGCCCCCTCCTGCATCCCTCATGCCGGGGACAGCTAAGCAAGCTGTCCCTGGCGCCTCCTCCTCCCCCCTGCAGCCGGAAGGATGTCCGGCTGCGTCACTAGGGGGAGGAAGGTGTTACCTTCCGGGTCCAGGAGGACCAGGTAAGAGAGGGAGGGGGAGAGGGGGGTCGGAGGGTTTTTCGGCGCAGGGTGGCGATACCCTACACTGCGGTGACGTGGCGGCCGGGTAATAGTACATAGGAAAATGCTCTAAAACGGGGGTTTTACCGCATTTTCCCGTTAGTACATCCCGCCCTTAGTGTGTATGCACAATACCGTTAATGATGCATTATCGCCCCCAATGGATTCCAAAGGATCATGGCGCACATCCAACGTTAAAATCCAGTGTCCTTTTCATTGCAAGCCATTCGCAATTTGACAGAAAGCCGACGTTTGTTGGTGTCATCCGGACATTTTCTGTTAGTGTCCGGAAATCCGCAGACTTGCCCCAGCGAGGGTCTGTGATGTCCGCTCCGGCCCCCGATCAGTCTGATTCTCTCGCACCGGCCGAGTGATTCCTGGGCTACACACAGACTGCACACACTGAGCTGCGGATGGATTTGCAGCTTATTCCTGACCTATGGGATTTCACTCTATCTAGACGGCCGCTGTTTGATTGCAGGGCACTGCTAAATCACGGCGCAGCGATCAGGAAAGAATAACCCCCTATATCCCCAACAGCAGCAGCAGTCTTCTGGATGTGGCCACTAAACAATATAGTTTGTAAATATATTTAGTGTGAATGCACTATGGGCCTGATTCAGAGATCTCCGCAGTAGAATTAGTGGATTTCTACGCAAGTGTGAGCCCTGAAACTGCGATCACAGCCGATGGCAATTTCAGTGTGGGCCGGGGGCATCGATGCGGCATTGGAGGGGTGGGGGGTGGCGTTTTGTGGGAGATGTCCTGACAACGCCTACGTCATCCCGACCGTGCAGACAGATGGTCACGGTGGCTGCGTGACCACACACGCAGCCGCTGACACCCAGAACATGGCTGGCCTGCGCCTGTCTTCGCAGCTAGGGGGCAAACGTTGATGTGCAAGTGCTTCACATTGCGGGGAGGGACCTGGTGAGCAGACCCTGAATCAGGCCCCATATTGTTTGTCAGGGAGCTCCAGACAGCTACAAGGAAACGGGTGACGACAGTGCTGCGTGGTTTGCGGTGTCGTTTAATGTGTACCCAGCTTTAGAGCTCTGTGCTAACACCGGAGGACATGAACGGCGCTGTAAAACTGCTGAATCACTTCATTCTAAGCGAGCTGCCAGTCAGCCGGCGTATCCATAGCCTGAATGGGCCTAAACCCAGCACAGTCACACACTGCTCATTCTTCAGCATAATCCCAGATCCCTGACACGGTGCAGGAAACAGCTAAGTAATGCCAGCTACCGCTGGGCCTCTGACTCAGTACCCAGCCACCATGAAACAATGCAGCCTTTAACTACCTGCTTATAAAAATAGCCACTGGGGTGTCGTAAAACCCATACTGTATGGAAAATATCCCGCTAGGCCAACAGGCGGTATCATAGCAGTGGCCGGAGAGCGGAACGTCCCGTACGCGGTACACTGAGGGGGAATGCTGACTGCAAACCTGCATATATTCCTCTACATACGGCAATAGCAGCTGTGTGATTCACCCCTGTCGTCGTGACTGAATTATGTGCATTTTTAGCATGTTTTGTACGTGCTTTTAATAGAATTTTTCTGTGAAATTCTACTCGCACTGTAATCTGTTAATACAAGAGAACCTTTAGTAAAAAAAAACAATTTACATGAATAGACATCCATTTATAGATCATGTTAATGTTTTATTTCCTCAATAATATCACCCGTGGGGTTCCTCAGGGCTTCCTGTAATACTCCATATTTCTTGTCACAGTCCTGATTTTTTTATATATTTTTTTGTGGCCTGACAGGAGTTGTGATGACAACGTGAATGGGTGGGTCAGGCATGCCGTAGTCTATAGAAATATTGTTTTCATCTGTAATGGTGTGAGGTTATAGTGTAGTCACTTGCTGTTAGTTCATAGCATCTATAGCACCAAAAATGGCCGCCTCCACTGAGAACAAGTTCCATGTTGGAACTTGGATGACCCAGCGCTTTTTAGACTTAAAGTATCAAAGACTAAGCTGACCTCTTCCCACCCTCCTGCATAACACCTGACCATCTCTCATCCGAACCTTCTGTTTATGCCCACTTCTTCCCCTTCTGTGTCACCCCTGTCTGTCTAACCCTCCCCTTTAGAATGTAAGCTCTCACGAGCAGGGCCCTCTCTCCTCATGTGCCTTTCTTAGAATATTTAAACCTCTGCGGTACTTATGTAATCGCATGGCGCCCGGCTATGTTACGTTTTCAGCGTAGGCTAAGCTACGCTGTCAGCGTAGCCCAATGGCTGCCTAGCGTACTTAGCTTAGTGACTCCGGCGTCCATGGCTCTGTCCCTGGTGTCCATGGCAAGCCTAGTGAGCGACTCTCCCACAGCGCTGGTAACCGCCAGATCCCCTACGCTGGTGGACGCCGGCAGAGAGGGGATCATGCAGGCGCCTGCGGAGAGGTGCTCCTGCGTCTCAGTAATTATTGCGGCAGGGTACGGCATCCCTGCCCGTGTCCGCTTCAGGGAGACGGGGTTAGGGGGTGCAGGCGCAAGTGCGCCTTATGCACAGTAAAGGAGGCATTGCCAGTGCTTCATGTTACATACTGGTAAATGCCTCCTTTTCAAACCCCCACTATCCACTCTCCAGCCCGAAGCGTGGCGAGCGCACGCGTTACGCGCCCCCCGACCTGTTCATACCCCCACTATCCATGTCGGCGTGGAGTTGATTTTATAAAGTGTGGCGAACCCGAAGTGCACGCGGATAACTTTACATGTATTCCGCATCCCCTCGCGGGGCCCGCTGCGCTCACCACACTTTGGGCTGGCGTGGATATTGGGGGTGTTTCAGGAAAACATTCACACCTGCCATATCACGCTGACTACACTTACTACGCTAAGCGGCCGCGGGAACACTACGCTACTTCTGACTGACTACGCTGGCCGCGGGAACACTACGCTGATTCTGACTGACTACGCTGGCCGCGGGAACACTACGCTACTTCTGACTGACTACGCTAACTCCGCTGGCCGCGTGAACACTACGCTGATTCTGACGGGTGCTACGCTAACTACGCAACAGGCGCCGTGCTATTACACAAGTACCACCTCTGCCACTCTGATGATTGCTTCAGTGTCCTGTCCCCTGATGCATCTATCCATATTTACCATGTACAGTACTTGTCCTAAATTGTCTTGTGCTGTAATTCGTTCTGTGTTTTTGCTCATAACTATGCTCTGTACAGCGCTGCGGAATATGTGTGTTCTATATAAGAACCTGTTAATAAATAAAATAAAATGTTATCAGATAATACTTCACTAGGCCAAAGCCGCATTAGGCATGGATATGGGATTACTTTCAAAATCTAGGCAGGCAGGTTTGGTTAAGGGGCATACACACTAAGGGCGGGATGTATTTATATACATCGCTGTTCGGCCGCCGCGATACCAGCGCATATGTACTAACATATGCGGCTGGCATCAAGGTGCGCCTCCGTCACCTCCCAGCCGCTTCTGCTCCCCTCACGCCAGGACAGCTAATCAGGCTGTCCCCGGCGCCGCCTCCTCCCCACCAGCAGCCGGAAGGACGTCCCAATCCACCAGAACCCATCCCAGATTTTTGCATTTGCTAACAAATCCGCTTCTGCCTATCACTTTATAGAAAGTACTTGATAAATGCTAACTCGGGGCTTATTGGTTGAATGGTTGACAGAGCATCTTCTCTGGTCCACTTATTACACTGCTTAATACATCTCCCTCTAATTCGCACATAGAAGTAAATGAAATTCCAGAGCCAGGGGTCAGTGTATTTGTACATTGTATTTTTGTTGCATTAGTGATGCGAATATCACACATTTCATGAAAAAAAGTCCCGGGCAGGACACTTGCACTATTTGCCACTATCTGATGCATGTATGGACGGGTGTGGTATATGGTCCCGACATTCGGGATCCCGACAGTCATTAGCCCAATGTCGGGATCAGACAGCGGGGCAAGCACAACAAAGCCCCTTGAGGGCTCACTGTGCTCGCCACGTTGCGGGCTACGTTGCGGGCTATTCTCCCTCATGGACCCCCATCGTCGGGACCCCGAGTGTCAGGGTTTTGACTGTCGGGATCCCAACGTCGGGGTAATGACTAGTGATGTTAAGAGTCCACCCCCAAATTCTTCACGAGAGGAGCAATATAAAGTATGCCACGTCTGTAACACGGATGTACCACCGCAATCCATCTGTTATCACGATTTTAGTGTGGTGCTAGTGGACAAAAATCAATAAAAATAATGTTTTATTTAAATAAAGCATTTTATCAAATGGGAATCTCTTAAAATATTTGTTTTCTTTATAGATTTTGTATCTATCTTTTTCAATGATAAACCCATTGTATATAATAAATGATGCTACAGCCAATCAGCTTCCAACTGTAATTTTTCAACCACATGACATTTGGGAGCTGATTGGCAGGAACAACATTAAATCGTATTAAACGAGTTTTATCATCCACAAATAATGTTATCACTCAATGATAAATGATCCCCTAATGACTTTGGGGGAGATTCTCTAAACGGGGTTTTTACCGCATTTTGGGATGCTCTAAGTATCCCCACCGGGTTACCGCAGCGGGGGGCATTGCCAGAAAAATCTGGTGATGCCCCATAGAAGCCTATGGGCTTCTAATGCGACCCCCGCCGCTAGGGAAGCCAATCGCGGTGCATTTTTTTCAATTCCGGGATTCGGGATTGAAAAATGCTCAATTCCGGGATTGGCTTTCCTAATAAAAAGACACCCTGGCTGCCCCACATTTACTTACATTTGAGGGTGCAGCAGGGTTGCCAGGAGCCCGGTTGCTGGGTGGGGGGACGGGTCGTCCATGCTGCTGGCTGGGTGCGGGCTGGCGTGCTGGCGCACTGGCTGGGTGGGCCTGCTGGCTAGGCGGGCGGGTGGGCTTGCTGGCTGGCTGGGCAGGTGGGCTGCGCGGCATCACACTGCCGGGCGCGACCTCTGCCTGCGCAGCGTGACCTCTGATCTCGTCACACTGCGCAGTGCTGCCGGGAGAAGTCGGGCAGCGTCTGAGCGCACAGAGCTGTGCTGCCCGGACCTGTGACCTCCTCCTACCTGCACTATGATCCTCTTCCGGGTGCAGGGAGGAGGAGAGCCCGGCGCCGGGTAAGGGAGGGAGGGGAGAGCCGCCGGGTCCCCATGGGACCCGCTGACTCTCACAGCAAAGGACAGCTCTTAACGCAAGAGCTGTCCTTTGCCATAATTCTCACATATGTTAGTGCATAATTATGAATGCGGTAGCCGGCGATAGGGGCCGGTAAGGGGGCACGGATGTTAGAGCACCCCCCCCCCCCCCCCTTTATCAGGGCCTGCAAGGCTTTTACCCCTTGTCTCTGTGGTATTCTGTTAAGGCCCCCACACACTAGAACAATTTTCTGGCCGATCGTCCGATTATTGCCGATTATCGGTAAAAATCGGACGATCAATCGGAAATCGGACAATCGACCAAAAAAATCGTTCTAGTGTGTGGGGGGCCTTTATCACTTCCATCAATGGTACTGCATCAAATATCCTATAACGTCAAGAGCCAGCCACAAGCTTTATGCCCCAGATAGTTTTCCAGACGATTTCCATAGGACGACCTTTCAGCACATGGAAATATAAACAAGCACATGAAGATATATTTATTCCGTTCACAGCTAATTTCCATGATTTGAAATGTCCGAAAGCATACGTAGGCCAGTTATATGTTCCATTAAAGGACCACTGGGGCAGATGTATTAAGCAGCTGCAGTTTTTAAAATAACGGGTCCCGTTTTTCCTGCATAACATGAAGAAGCAGGCACCCGTTATGGCCCAATGTATCAATCCCACATTTGTCAATAATCCCAGTGTTAACGGCTCTCCTTATCGGGGCCCCAGGCAGCCCTCCGCATAAAAGAAAACACTCTTTATATCACGAGATCTCGTGCGCAGCCCGGAGCCAGCAGCAGGGCTATTGTTGTCCCTGCAGTGGGGGATAGGACAACGCTAGCCTTGAGCTGGCGACGCATCCGGGCCAATTTAACGCCTTGAAGGCTGTTAATACATCGCCCTGGCCGCTAATTGCTGGGGGGATTACAGGGGACAGCCCCGTCGAGCGTTACTCGGCAGGCTGTCCCTAGCGCACGTTAGGTGCGCTGATAAAACATATCAATAAACATAATCCCTACACTTAACTAGCATTAAGTGCAGCAAATGCAGTTAACGCCAGTTAATACATCTGCCCCACTATACCTACAATGCAAATTTGTAAAATGCGTCACCTAAAATTTCTATAAATATAGAAGTTCTCAAACGGTTTCTCTACAGAACCAAAGTTGTTTAATTTACTTATATTTACTTTGTAGTTGATTGCAATTCATTGTTGTCCAATTAAATGTTTTCTACTGAAAAGACCCAACTTAACGCGTTTCGTTCCCCTCCACGCAACAGTCCGTAGAACATCTTTATCTTTACACCAGGTCTCATATAAATCAATGACAAACGAGATAACAATAAATGTTGCAAACATTTCTGATACAAGTGGAAAGAATGTCAGGTTAATAGCTCACTGGGTGTAAACATTTAAACAATCAACATCTTTGGATTGACAGCCAAGTGGTTAACCTATGTTGGATCGAGTGTTCCTGAAAGTGTAAAGCCGTAACAAGTATTGTCAGTTACTGGTGGAACTGGAAAGTGTCATTTTCCATGAGGTCACCATGGGACCGAGCTCATAAGAGGTGTGTCAATGGAAAAATCTCTCTTAGGATGGGCCTTGTGCCGCTCTAAGCTTTTGTTTGGCACAGCCAGCCTTAAGTAATTGGAAAACCAAATTGCAGGCTTGACTCGGAGACCGGGGGTTAAGTTATGCAATCCCAGCGTCTGGCTGCTTGTGGGAGAGATAGAGAGGCCTCCTTGTTGTAATGGTATTGGCAGCTATGGTGTTGGCAGTTGGTCTTTTGTATTCAAAATAAAATGTCTGTGATATAAGTATAGGTAATATATTATATATTCTTAAATATACCTACACCTCACCTCTATGAGGTGAAGTACCGCTAGAGACCACTCAATGTATCAAATCACTCCTTTGTGGGCTATAAGATGTCATAACAGAAAATTAAAGCAATTTTTGCAGGGACACTAATATGTTTCAAGCTTGTATATGCAGAGAGGGAACTGTGAAGACAGAGATTAGAGGTAGGAACAGATACGGCAGAGGCGCCTTAAGAGAGGAAGAGGACCGTGCGCAGCCTTCTCCGCTTGGGCCCCCTTCTCTCTCCCAGCCGCCGCTGCGCCACTCTAGGGCACAGTGCAGTAGTGTGCTCAGACTGCTGCGCATGTGCGGAACTCTGAACAAATGGTGCCATGGCCATTTTTCTGCCGATTCTGGCAGTGCAGACTCACGGGACTCTAGAGGGGTAAGTATTAAGCAATGTGTACAGTGTGTGTGGTGTGGGCCCCCCCCTGGGTACAGCACACATTGCGCCCAATCGCAGTTTGATCAAAGTAGTCACAGTTTGATTGACAGGAAGTTGTCGTTTCTGATCGACCCAATGTCCGTTTCACTCACACTGATAATGTTCCTTCTAGGAACTGGGCAGGGCTGGGCGATGCTGCATGGGGGCAGACCAGCCGTGCCGACGTCACCGTTGTAGGCGGGCCGGCCGCCGACGTCAGGAGAGGGGGGGGCCAGGCTGCGACATCACAAAAGGGCGGCGGGCCCATGCTGGGACATCATGAAAGGGGATGGGCCCAGCTGCTGCCGCCACGAAAGGAGTCTGGCCGGACCCGCTGACGTCACCAAAAGGGGCTGGCCTGGCCCTGCTAAAGTTACTGCCAGGGAAGCACCGGGAATCTATGGCAGCGCTGGGCTTCCCCGTGCTTCTGGCGGGGACAGGCAATAGGCTGTTTTAGCGGGGCGCTGCTAGAGGGGCAGGGCGCATTTTGCCCTTTAGAACAGCCTAGCGGGAACACTACTCTGATGTGATTTTCATCAGTCCCTTTTCCATTTAATTACAGTTCCTGCTTCTGTGTCCTTAGTGCTCATTTGTTTAAAATCCCGTCTGTGATAGCTGCTTCCATTGATGCAGCTATTGCGATTCCCCAGAATTCCCCAGCCTGGACATTGTTTTCACTCCCCCGACTTCCTCCTGTATTTTTCATCACCGCCTTCCTGCCCGCCAGACAGTGTGCCCCTGGATATGCTCTGGATGATATGAAGGCTTTGCTGAAAAGCCCAGAAAGATGACACTGTGGTGGAAATCTACTAAGATGTGTATTCTACTTCATATGTGATGTTGCTATGGGTAACCAATCAGACACTGTCTACTATCTTCTAGAGGGTGCTAAATAAATCAGATGTAGATTCTGGTTGGTTTCCCATAGCAACATCACATGTGAAGTAGAATACACATCTTAGGAAATTTCCCCCTGTAAGTAAGTAAAAGTTGCATGTTCAATGCAGTAAGTTATAATTGTCTGGGGGTGGAAAAGTCGCCCAACATGACTTGTGGTGGAACCTCAGTACCTCTGTTACTGTGTGTATCTCTTTTCTGCACTGCCTTGGTGATCTCAGTGCGTCTCTGTGGAAGGAGTGACCTTATATCTGACATCAGCCTGTAACCTGCCGCACCAGTGACCTTATATCTGACGTCAGCCTGTAAAACGCTGTGCCAGTGCTTATGCATCTGTAGTCATACATAAATGATACAGTAAGTGTAGTATTTATGCTTATACGAGCCTGTTCTTGGATCCCTCTGACTTTTTCCATCCGCCGCAGCAGCAGCTGGTGTACATATCACCCTGAGCCCTTAACAAGCTCCCTATATAATCAGTGTTTCCATGAAGATCTATTTTCTATCAAATCCCAGTGACATGGCCAAAATACCAGGAAATCTTAAGTGGGGAGTATCATTTGCAAATGTTTCCTTTGTTGAGATTCTTCCTTTCAGCGGCCTGGGAAGCGATAAGATTAATGAGTGTTGATTTGCTGTGTAAATGAGTCTGTATACAGGGACGTGCACTGCTGTGTGAATGATTCTGTATACAGGGACGTGCACTGCTGTGTGAATGAGTCTGTATACAGGGACGTGCACTGCTGTGTGAATGAGTCTGAATACAGGGATGTGCACTGCTGTGTGAATGAGTCTGTATACAGGGATGTGTACTGCTGTGTGAATGAGTCTGAATACAGGGACGTGCACTGCTGTGTGAATGATTCTGTATACAGGGACGTGCACTGCTGTGTGAATGAGTCTGTATACAGGGACGTGCACTGCTGTGTGAATGAGTCTGTATACAGGCATGTGCACTGCTGTGTGAATTAGTACAGGTATGTATACAGGGATGTGCACTGCTGTGTGAATGAGTCTGTATACAGGGACGTGCACTGCTGTGTGAATGAGTCTGTATACAGGGATGTGCACTGCTGTGTGAATGAGTCTGTATACAGGGATGTGCACTGCTGTGTGAATGAGTCTGTGTACAGGGATGTGCACTGCTGTGTGAATGAGTCTGTGTACAGGGATGTGCACTGCTGTGTGAATTAGTCTGTATACATGGATGTGCACTGCTGTGTGAATTAGTCTGTATACAGGGACGTGCACTGCTGTGTGAATGAGTCTGAATACAGGGATGTGCACTGCTGTGTGAATGATTCTGTATACAGGGACGTGCACTGCTGTGTGAATGATTCTGTATACAGGGACGTGCACTGCTGTGTGAATGATTCTGTATACAGGCATGTGCACTGCTGTGTGAATGATTCTGTATACAGGCATGTGCACTGCTGTGTGAATGATTCTGTGTACAGGGATGTGCACTGCTGTGTGAATGAGTCTGTGTACAGATATGTGCACTGCTGTGTGAATGAGTCTGAATACAGGGCCGTGCACTGCTGTGTGAATGAGTCTGTATACAGGTATGTGCACTGCTGTGTGAATTAGTACAGGTATGTATACAGGGATGTGCACTGCTGTGTGAATGATTCTGTATACAGGGAAGTGCACTGCTGTGTGAATGAGTCTGTATACAGGGACGTGCACTGCTGTGTGAATTAGTACAGGTATGTATACAGGGATGTGCACTGCTGTGTGAATTAGTACAGATGTATTCAGGAACGTGCACTGCTGTGTGAATGAGTCTGTATACAGGGATGTGCACTGCTGTGTGAATTAGTACAGGTATGTATACAGGGATGTGCACTGCTGTGTGAATTAGTACAGGTATGTATACAGGGATGTGCACTGCTGTGTGAATTAGTACAGGTATGTATACAGGGATGTGCACTGCTGTGTGAATGAGTCTGTGTACAGGGATGTGCACTGCTGTGTGAATGAGTCTGTATAGAGGGATGTGCACTGCTGTGTGAATTAGTACAGGTATGTATACAGGGACGTGCAGTGCAGTGTTCAGCACAGCGGGTATACAGGGACGTGCAGTGTTCAGCACAGCGGGTATACAGGGTTGTGGTTTAGGAGTCCTTTTAGAACAAAGTAATTTTTTGGGGGGGGGGCTTACACCTTGTGTGATCATTGGTTATTTGACCAACCCTCAGGTAAAGGACTGTGTTTTCTTGAGATTGGCTGAAGCCAATGGCCACATGCCCTGAAACCGCTCGGCCACTCACCCCCAGAACACTGGCCATGGAGGATTGTCCTGTGAGACTCATTAGGGGGGTAATACAGAAATTCCAAAACTCCACCATTACAGTCCAGGTTTTAGGTATAACCATGCTTCAGTTTTGCTTAAATAAAATTGTCTGAGGTACTAATTAAAGGTCCATACACACTGGGAGATTTTGCCCAAAGCGATTTTCAGGCCAGAGTTTTGCACATCATAGCTGTCCACCGCTTGCCTGAAAAATACTCAGCACACACACACACACACACACACACACACACACACACACACACACACACTGAGCGATTCTCTCCCCCTGGCCAGCGATTTCCACAGAGGTGGACGACTTCCCAGTATACATCAGCAGATGAGCGGCGGCCATCAGCGATGATGTGGGAATGCGCATCACCGCTCATCGCCGGCCCGGACACACTGAAAGCAGCAAAAATGACAAAACTGAGCTTTCAGCTGAAAATCTCGTGTTAAGAGTGTGTATGGGCCTTTAGTCACCTGTGTTTAAGCATGGATAGCCTTAAAACCTGGACTTTAATAGGATTCTCTGGGGTCGACATTGTCTAGGTCAGCAGTCATTAGGTTAAACACTATTGGCCGTTGGGTCAATAAGTACTAGGTTGTCATGTTCAAAAAGTCGACACAAACATCTGTAACAGTTTTGGGGGGGATGCTCTTACATCCACGCCCCCTTACCGCCGCCCATCGCCGGCTACCGCAAACATAATGATCTAACATATGCGATAATTATCACAAAAGACAGCTCTTGCGTTAAGAGCTGTCTTTTGCGTTGACCCGGTGATGAGCGGCGGGTCCCGGCGGCTCCCCCCTCCCTCTCTCACCCAGCCCGGAGCTTATGCTGCAGTGGAGCAGGCTCTCCTCCTCCTCCCTGCACCCGGAAGAGGATGTACAGTGCAGGGAGGAGGTCACAGGTCACAGGTCCGGGCAGCACAGCTCTGTGCTGCCCGGACACAGGTGAGGGGGGGGGTCGTTGTGGGGCGGCGAGGGATCATGTTAGGAGCCCATTGGCTTCTATGTGGCATATCCAGATTTTTCTGGCGATGCCCCCCGTCGCGGTAACCCGGCAGGGGATGCTTAGATCATCCCAAAATGCAGTAAAAACCCAGATAACATTTTTAGTTTAGAGAATCTCCCCCTTAGGATTTACCAAATAGCAAAACTGTAGCAAGGCATGCTGGGATGTGTAGTTCAACAACAGCTCGAAAGCCGAAGGTTCCCCCTATCCCTGCCACAGCAAGTAACCGCTTTGCAGTGTGTCCGGTCATCGTCATCTGGAGTAATATCTGTTCCGGAGACATCAGCGGTGTCTCATCAGGTGATCCAAGGTGATTGAGTTATTATACACCTGGCACCAACAGCTGTGACTCACCTGGGGGTGATAATTACTTATCGATGATGATCTCTGACTAACAAAGTTGAATAGAAGATGCTAAATAAATAAGCAGTAGATTCTGATTGGTTGCCCGTAGCAACGTCACAATCTTCACTAGAACTATGCCCTCATTGTTTCACAGAAGGCAGCAGAGCAGAATATGCTGCCTGCAGAACATTGATATAACGGTGGGAAACCATCGATAGTGACTAGAACATCCGTTGTTTATACTTCATTGAAGGTTCTTTGATAATCTCTGTTTCCACAACAATTCCGTATTATTGGGACAATTTCGGCAGACTCCTTTTAATTTCCTGGTTTTAGGATTAGATGTTTGTGTTCAGGAAATAAGGTTTAGAAATGTTTTGAAGGCATCAGATTAATCTAATCCCTATTTAATAGCTGCAAATTAAAGAATATTAACGTTTGATGTAAGGTCGTTATTGCGGAGCGACGCAGCTGTTGTGGAAACTGATTTCCCGTGGCGTGTTATTGTACAGGACACAATGATTCGGAGAGGCAGGCCGTTACGCCTGTGTGCGACTCTCGGTGTGTTTGCAGACCGCGCGGGCATCAGGACCTGCCTATGTAACGTAGAACACCCGGCGCCAAATCGGAGTCGTAGGGATCTGTCGTGTCTTCACTTGGGGCTGAGTGGGTGTGGCAAATGGGTCGCTGGCATGTAGGATATGTTAGTAACATGGTATATAGATATACCTTGATGCCACCGGGTAGCACCAGTGGCGGCTCTAGAGGCGTGGCAGCAGCACAGTTCAAAACTCAAATAGGGGAGAATCACCCACTGGCAGTGAGCCAGTTTGGAATGGCAGTTGGAGGAAGTAGGTGTGGCTCCCCTATTTGAATTTTAAACTGTGCTGCAGCCCCGCCTCTGTAGCCACCGCTGGGCAGCACCATATTTTCAGTTTGGATTGGAATTTAGAGGAAGTGGGTGTGGCTCCCCGATTTAGCTGTGCTGCAGCCCTGCCTCTGTAGCCACCGCTGGGCAGCACCATATTTTCTCGGTTCCACCCTCCTGTTTTTATTCCAATGAAGAATTGTGGGCTCTTCAGAGTTGAGCCACGCAGAGATCTGTCTGCCTACAGTCGGACCTTGTGGACCAGGTATAGGGCTTGCAAAGATGTGCTGGCGATGGCTGCATTCACTGGTGCATAGATAGTGGCAACTTTAAATACAGGTGAAAGTCCCACATTTATTTCTGAATGCGCAAAGTAACCGCTATTGCTTATGCACAGTCATTTCACGTGGCCATCCGCTTGTGTTGTTCTGTAGTTGTGGGTTGGTTGAACAGAGAGGCCTTGTGGCAGCACCACTGACATCACTAACGGGTCTTGGCCTTGTTGGAGTACCACTAACACCCCCCTTCCCTCGGAGACTCTTCCAGCACTGTCGGCTCCTTCTCCGTGCCAGGAGCCAAATGCTGTAGGTTAATATCACACTGCAGCACTTGGCTACTGTCACTCTGGAGGAGTCAGCATTTTGGTATCATCCCCTGTAAGGATGACACCCGGTTTGTTATCCTCAATAAATTGTTTATATGGCGCCGCAAAGGTTCCGCAGTCAGTGCCTGACAGAATACATAAATCAGCAAATACAAGAAAGCAATTTTGCAGCACCAGGTCATTTCGGACATGTACATGGTAAATAAAGATAGTTGCATCAGGAAGGTAGGAATGGTGCTTTATGTTGCAAACACGTAATGTGAAATACTTCTTGACCAGCCTTTACATCGGTACTGAGATCGAGGTTTAGTACCAACCAATCCGCTCTAAAAGAGATAAAGTAGAGAGAGAGAGAGAAAGGACCAACCAATCAACTCCTAACTGTCACTTTACATGCTATATTTGAAAAATCACATTTTTGAGCTAATTGATTGGTACTTTATCTCTCGCCACTTTATCACTTCTCACCTCTGTGGGGGGGAGTTCAAGTGTTGTGTGCGCAAGCAGACACTAGATGGCGTCTGACAGAGCAATTCAAGCATTGCTCCATTCGTGTGTGCACAGCTCCGGTGCCGACATTACTGTTGATATATGTTTTGTGACCGACGAGGTAAACGGTCAGCTGAGGAACATGTCTAGGCCTATACAGTATATCCGTGTGTGTACTAACAAAGCTGTCTGACAATGCATAGTCACACAGTGCATTGTTGGGGCTCATGTCGAGCTGAGCCCGTGCATGTTTAGTATTGTACTCTTTCTGGGCCGCGCACAAGTACAGACACGCAGTGCTGGTGTGGGAAGTAGTGAGCACGTGTACATGCTTTTCTGTACTGGACACAGATCCCAGCAAATAAATGCTCTAATTTAGGGTGCTATTAAAAAATACATGCAAGATTTTTTTTTTTTTTTAAGCCTCTTTTAAAAATGTATTAAAAAACACCAGTAACTCCCACCTGCAAGCCTAAAAACACCTGTCCCATCAATAAAACCCTACTTGCCTACTTATTGGCTGCCTTTTCCAGGAGAAGGCAGCCAGCTCAGTGAGGCAGGGAGGTGGGGCCGCTGCTGCGAGTGGGAAAAGGAGCGTGGCGGGGGCAGAGGCAGACTGCCTTGTGGGCTTGTCCAAAGTGGCTGCGTCTTTTAGCCACACCCCCCACTGTGTAATGCCGGTATTTCATGCATTACACTACGGTGGGCGTCTCTAAAATGACACGATTCGCGTCATCTGACCCACGGACTCCCGTCCGGGAGGCCGATTTCTGGGACCCTCACAGCCATTCCAGGAGGGTTGGCAACCTGAATAAAACACTGCCATGTCCCTATCAATTAACCCATTTTGGATATGACATGACATTTTTTGGCTAAATCAAGCTACTGTACTTATTTTAGCCACTAGTTAAAAGCCCGTCAAAATGACGGCTGCTGTAATGTACTCTCGCTTTGAGCTGTGACCGTTTTATACCGCTTTCAGACAGCGGCTGCGGAATAACCGGCCATTTACCGGCAATTACATGGCTTTTGAAGCGCCGGGTTATTCGGCCCCCGCTTTAAGACCCCCTTCACACAGGAGAGCAAATCTCCGGGTCTAAAAATAAGACCTGGAGATTTGCTCTATTAACCGGGTTTTCGCGTGTGTGAAAGGGTCGATCCAGATCTTAAACTCTGTGTCTCCAACCCTGGTCATTTACCGGGTCAGAGACCCGGAGTTTAAGATCTGGATCGACCCTTTCACACAGAAAAAGGACCTGTGTATTTCATGAAACTCCCTCTCTCCATATCCAGCAAGATTGAAACTGATAAGTTTCTTTTTAGCACACAAAGGAATAATTTGATCCATCAAGTGGTCAGTGGCGTTTCTTCTAAACGTTGGGGATCACCGAAAACAAGCGTCCCTCGCCTTTTAACCCCCAAACAGCGAGACTCGCGCCTATCACTAGTGATAGTGAGCTCACTATCTGAAGAAGCCGCCGAACCCCTAAGGAGGCGGGGAAACGTAGTGTTTCCGCTAGGCTGCTTTAGCGGGGCGCTGCGCCCTGCCCGATTTTTAATGGGCAAAATGCGCCCTGCCCCTCTAGCAGCGCCCCGCTAAATCAGCATGCAGTCTGTCCCGCCGGAGTGCCCGGGCCGTCGCATCGCTGAAGGGGGCTAGCCCGGCCATGGCTACCTCCCGGCAGCTCAGTGACGTAGTCATGGCCGGGCAAGCCCCCTTCAGCGATGCGGCGGCCCGGGCACGCCTCCTGTAGTGATGCGGCGGCCCGGGCACGCCTCCTGTAGTGATGCGGCGGCCCGGGCACGCCTCCTGTAGTGATGCGGCGGCCCGGGCACGCCTCCTGTAGTGATGCGGCGGCCCGGGCACGCCTCCTGTAGTGACGCGGCGGCCCGGGCACGCCTCCTGTAGTGACGCGGCGGCCCGGGCACGCCCCCGTAGTGACGCGGCGGCCCGGGCACGCCCCCCGTAGTGACGCGGCGGCCCGGGCACGCCCCCGTAGTGACGCGGCGGCCCGGGCACGCCCCCCGTAGTGACGTCGGCGGCCCGGGCACGCCCCCCGTAGTGACGCGGCGGCCCGGGCACGCCTCCCATAGTGACGTCGGGGGCCCGGGCACGCCCCCCCGTACTGATGTCGGCGTGCCCGGTCCGCCCCTCCAGCGCCCTGCCTCAATTCGTTCCTAGAAGGAACACTAAAACGCGTCATACCGCTAATTCTGACTGAGCAACCTCATCTCCGGAGTGCCAGAGAGACAAGAGCCTTGTTACCTGCAGTAAATCTCCTGGGTTTGGTAACCACACCACTTGCATCCTAACCCAGAGCCTGGATTTCCAGGAACTTTAAAAAGACTACTGCAACACAGCCCCAAAAAACTGCACCGGTGCACATACAGCAGGTACAGGGAGATCTCTCCCTTTGGACTTTTATATTTTATTTTTTCTCTCTCCCCCTCTCTTCATTTCCAATCTAAGGGAGGGGTACTAAATATGTTTTAACTTATTTTTATTTTTTGTTCATATTTTTCATTGTGTCTGGCTAGGCAAAATCGAATATATAAGGGAGCCACTAACTCTCCCCACCTATATATGGGATAAATAGAACATCCATACCCAATTGGTGTTGAATTAACCACACTGGATTTTGTCTGCAACTAATTGTGTTTTTATGAAATTGTGTTTTTTATCACTGGCCAGTGTTATATACTATATGTGTATTTAAATCATTTTTTTAGTCTATTAAATATTTGCATTAATTCAGATATATATATTGTTTCCAGCGCGTTATATGTTTTTTCATTGTATCTTTACTATCGGGAAATTGGCATTTCCTATAATTACGCTGCAGGAACCTACTGTGTGTGTTATTCCCATGGTTTTGGGACTCAGCAAACAGTAGTGTATATGGGGCGAGATTCACTAAACTAAAAATGTTGTAAAAACCCAGTTTTCGGGGGGTTTACCGCATTTCCATATGCAGCAAAGCCCCACCGCCGGGGCTTCACTGCAGGGGGTTACGCCAGTTCTATATGGCGTAACCCCATGGAAGCCTATGGGCTTCCCTTCGCGTGCCCCGCGCGCCCCCCGCCGATTCGCGACACACCCCCCTTACATGTGTCCGGGCAGCCTCTTGCTGTGCTGCCCGGACCAGTGATCTTGTCCTTTCTGCACCGCTTCCGGGTGCAGGGAGGAGGAAAAGGAGTCCTCACAGCCGTGTGAGGGCTCAGGGAGGGAGGGGGGGACCCGCAGCACATCGCCGCCCATCGCTTTGGCGTTAATAATCGCATATGTTACTGCATATGCGATTATTAAAACTGCGAGTGCTGGCGATGTGCTGCGGGGGGTATTAGAGAATCCTGCCCATGGTCTACACCCCAATAATTAAAATAAGGACATAGTACGGTTTAATTTCTAGCGCCAATATATTTGTCTTGTTTTTATGTTAACGTGGCTTAATTTTTGTGGCTAATTGGATAGCAAAAATCTTGTAGTCGGCCTTATTAAAGCTGGGTGTACACTATCCGGTTTTCATTCCGATATTGTTAATGATTTAATCGTGCATATCGTTCAGTGTGTACCCACTATATCCTTAACGATAATCCCGATTGTCTGAACATTAACGTCAATCTGGCGCTACCGTCGGTGACTAGGTTTGGCAGGGGCTCCCGGTGACGTCCCTGAGCGATATCATTCTGTGTTTTCCGCGGTGGGTCATTCATTTTCTCGTTATATCGGCGGTGTCGCATGTGGTATAGTGAGTACGGGGCTTAAGTTGCGTTTACCCAAGTCATGTTTTCATGACTAATTGAACCCCCCCCCCATCGGAATCTGTCAGGAGTTGTGTCATTGGTGGGGTTGGAAAACACCCACTGATAATGATGTAAACCAATCGGATGAATTAATGTGGCTGCTGTAATATATGGCTCAGCATGCATCTATTTAATTAAGATTGAGGGGGGGGTTGTGGTGTAGAAAAGCTGTCAGACTTTACATGATTTCCAGCATAGTAAATCCTTTGTTTGTGCGGTGATGACAGCAGAGTAAAGCGACTGTATGTACTTAGTGTCTGATTTCTTTCTGCTTTGTATTTGCCTGAGCTGGCACAGGGTATATATGATAGTGTTCATTCTAGCACCCGCTATCTTTGAGAACCCATGCAGTTCCTGTTCCCTGCCTGGGGTGTCGCTGTCTGCTGTGGTGTTTCTAGCACAGGTCTGGTTTGCATACCAGTGCTAATATACAGACCACACTGTGCGAGAAGCACTACAGCAGACAGCGACACCCCAGGCAGGGAAGAGTAACTGCATGGGTTGCCAAAGCTAGCGGGTGCTAGAATGAACACTATATGAAGTGGTTGTTACTCTGCCCACAGCCGCACCACCCCAGCGGCATCTCTCCTTATCCCCCCCCCCCCCCCTGTAACGAGTCCCTGTTGGACCGTAGTAAGGATGGCTGTAAGCCCGTGGCACCTCTATTTATATGAGAATATAACCATATGCACCCGTATTTCTTACAGCGCACAAACTTTATCATGGCATGGAACGATGGCAGGAATTTGGCACCGCTGTCTGTTTGCCAGAAGACTGATGTGGGAAAAGCAGCCGGTATTATGCAACGGCAGATCTTGCAGCGAGCGTTCCTCTCACCATGGAAATGTTTGGCCAATTAAGGCTGTGATGTAATGTCACTTTTAAGAGCATAAATGAACAGAAAGCTGCTTTGCTGCACTGGCCTTGGATAACTTACTGCGCCTGTAGTCCCGTAGCAGCCCAGCATTACCGCCGCTCGCACAGAAACGCTCTGCCTAATCATTATGTATTAGCGATTGTTTGTACAGCGCCAGCATATTACATCGCGCTTTTCAGTTGGGAACAAAACAGGAACAATAAGGGTAACAGTGGACAGGCAGGGAAGACCTGTCTGGGGTGCGGCGCACAGTGGCACGTCTTAGAAATCTTGTCCTGGGGGTAAGAAGCAAGATTTAGCTGCTGATGGTAGTGGGTTTGAACAGGTTATAGTTAGGGTTAAGCATGAAGAAGGGAGGGTTAGGCTCTAAGGGGGTACAGTTAGGGTAAGGCTGCAGGTGGAGAGGGCTAGGGAAGTAGAAATAGAGGGTGTCTGTAGGGATGGCCATCGACCAACGATGATTAGAAATCATTGATGGTTTATGGCCGATGTGGAATAGTTTTGCCATCGATGGGGGAGAACCAGATCGTTTCCCTCCATCGATGTAAAGCTTAAACAAATAGTTTCGTTTTTGCTTTTTCCCTAAAGTGCCGGGACACGGAGCATAGCTCCGCCCCTGACACCCGCAAAGCCTCGACCCCCGCATTTTGATTGGCCCACAGGCCACTCAATCACAGAAAATGGATGACCATCGATATACAAAAATGATGGTCATCCATTGACTAGTTAGACACTATCGATGGCCAAGGCAACGATGGCCATCCCTAGGTGTCTGTGTCCCTCACTTCGGGTAACGCTTGACACACCCGTACTCACAGGAGTGAGGGGGAGGAGTCATTCTGACATCGCCCCCAGCCCAGGTCACCCGTACACACTGGAGTGAGGGGAGGAGTCATTCTGACATCGCCCCCAGCCCAGGTCACCCGTAGTCTCCCTGAAGATAGGAGGAACCTTATAAGAACTAAAGGTTTCCACCGGTGTGGACTGTGCATCGGCTGTAAAAACATTTGTGCGGAAAATTCAAAAACCATTGATGTCATTATTAACAACGTTCCATTTAAGATCAAGGATTTCATCACGTGTGAAACAGCATACGTTATCTACATGGTTGAATGTGAATGTGGCCTCTCGTATATTGGGAGAACCACGAGGCCGCTTAAAGTAAGGATTTCAGAACATCTGAGAAATATCAAAAAAGGAGTAACCACACACCACCTTTCCAATCACTTTAAGGAACGACATCAGTGCTCCATAAAGTCAATTAAGAGATTCGTAGGTCTACAGAAGGTTATGGGAAATTGGAGAAACAGGAATGTCGACCAACTGTTGGCAAGAACAGAAATGAAATCTATCTTCAAATTCAAGACTCTTACTCCACGTGGTCTAAACCACGATTTTGAACTGAAATGGTTTCTCTGATTGCTCTTTTTTCTATATATGCATAATTTCTATATATGCATGTTTTTTATATACATATATATTTTTTATATGCAGATGTTCTGTTTATATATATATTTCTCTATAAAAAAATTTTATAAATTTTTTTATATAAAAAATTTTTTTATATATTTTTTATATATTTTTTATATATTTCTTCTCTTTTTATATATTTCCCCTTTTTTGATATTTATTATATGAATCCTGTTGATATTTATATATCTAAGATACTTTTTTTAATCCCCCACTATAATTATTAAGTAGTAAAAATCCATATTATTCCCAAGATTATGTCATGATTTATGAACCTGATGATGATGAACACTATCTTTAGCGTTTATGCATAAATTCTCTCTTTTAGAAATGATACTACTATGATCTTCTTCACAGCAAATAATTGAAAAGCCAGTCCGTGTTTTTTGCTCTGAAAACGGCGGGAATTGCTGAGACGCGAGACACACGCGGTTAGGGAGATGCGGATGTGACGTCATAGCCGGGCGGAAGTGCGGCTGCCGCCGGACACACGGAGAAGTCCGTGTTTCACCCTAACATCAGATTCTTATGAACTAAAAACTTTCAGACTAGAGGGGGACTTTCTGTATCCTTAGGAGACGCTATCTTGAGCCTTAGACTGTGGGGAATAAAGCGTTGAAGAATATATACAGAGGACTCGAAAACCGGAAGTAGAATACCGGAAGTAGGAGATGGGAGCTATATATACCCCACAGAGAGACAGCACTAGCCAGGAACCTGATGAAGAGATCTGAGGGATCTCGAAACATGTCGTTACTGGACTAGTGCATGTGAACCCTTATTGCCCCGATCTTACATGCAGACTACAAGGGAAGGAGGTAAGTGAAAGGTGACAGTCCACACACAGTCAGGATCCGGACTCTTGCTGTGAGTGTTGATTTCATTTTTGCACTTCCTTTACCCTTGAAACTGCTGTGAGTCTTTCATGTTTTTATGAATTTTTATTGAATACTGTTTTGCTGAAAATTAAAAATATTTTTGAAAATTGACGAGAAAAGAAACCATTATATGATTGAAATCACACATCTTATCGTGAGTAGGGGTACGAATTGCTTTTAAGGAAAAGATACCGAGATAGGAGTATTCCAACTTACCAATAGTGAGTTGTGGTACGCCATCACTACATCATTCTCTGTTACCCTAAACCCCCTGTCAGATCCCAGACATACTTCACATATTTGGATTTGTATCTTCTCTTTCTCTAATATATGGAAATTCGCCCCTGAGAGAGAAAGATAACGATACGAGGAGTGAAGCCTGTCCAAGAAGAATCTTTTAAAGGGGAAGTATATATATTTTATTTTTTGACTGATAATCCACATTGAACATCATTAACCCATTAGAGCCGAGAGAGAGGCGCCCAACTTCAGAGTTCAAACCTTCTTTTTGACTTTCTGTATTCATAACTTTTGGATATTAGGGAAATATCCAGTAACTCTGAATAGGCGACTTTCTTCAATCATATAGGCGCCAAGGGATTTTTTCAAATATTCAAAGTTCCGACATCCCCGCCAGCACAGGTCACCCGTACACATGGGAGTGAGGGGGAGGAGTCGTTCTGAATGCGCTGTCATTCAAAAACGTTTGGGACCTGTTGATATATGAAGTTTTGTAATAGAACACTATCTTCTCATATAAACACCCCGTAAGGTATCGATTTTGCTATCGATTTCCCCAACTCCACCCCCTTTCAATTTGGCTTTTGCTTTGCATTTGATTTCACATTCGATCTGCACTTTTGCATTCAATATCGATATTCTTGTACACTGTGCCTTGCTATCATGGCAGTGTGCACATTGGACTTACTGGATCGTATTATATATTTCCTTGCCTGCGCCGTCTTTTTTTCTTTTCAATATAGAGAAAACAGAAGCGTGCATGATGATCGAAAGCGTCTTAAAAACCGTTTGATTTGATTTTGAGTCCATAAGAAAAATCGGTACTTGTTTCCTAGCACGGCCACAACGATCATAATTGCGGTCATCGGGGGTAAAATCGGGGCCATCGCGGGCATCGCATGTGCAAAAAAATCGGGTGCGATGGGCCAGACGCGATGCCCGCGATTTCCCCATAGAGAACAATGTTAAATGCCTCAATTTACCCGCGATGACCCCGATTTCCCATAGGAAACAATGTGAAATGGATCAATTTACCCAAATTATCATAGGGAACAATGGTAAATGGGCCAAAAAGCACCCCTGAACATTAAAATGTCCCCCCAAAAGTACTAGACGCCACCCCGCGATCAACGTGAACCCGAAGCGCTGCGAGCCCGCGAGGGGCGGCGGTACGCGAGGGGCGGCGGTACGCGTCCTCAGACCTTTTCATACCCCCACTATCCACGTCGGCGTGGAGTTGAGAATAGAATAGTGTGGCAAGCGCAGCGAGCCACCGAGCCCGAAGCGTGGCGAGGGGACGCGGATACCTTCACAGTTATACGCGTCCCCTCGCGGGCTTCCCAGGTGTCCATGGCGACGCGGACACCTGTGAAGCCCGCGAAGGGACGCGTTTACCTGTGAAGGTATCCGCGTCCCCTCGCTGCGCTCGCCACGCTTCGGGCTCGCTGCGCTCGCCACACTATTCTATTCTCATCTCCACGCCGACGTGGATAGTGGGGGTATGAAAAGGTCGGAGGACGCGTACCGCCGCCCCTCGCGGGCTCGCTGCGCTCGCCACACTTCGGGTTCACGTTGATCGCTTTTTGGGGTTTCTGGCACATTTACCATTCTTCCCTATGATGATTTGGGTAAATTGACCCATTTAACATTGTTTCCTATGGGAAATCGGGGTCATCGCGGGTAAATTGAGGCATTTAACATTGTTCCCTATGGGGAAATCGCGGGTGGACCATTTAAGCATTTTTAGGCGCACACGACGCGACCGACCCGATTTTTCAATGCATTTCAATGGAAAAATCGGGGGCATCGCGTCGGTCGCGTCGCAGGCCACTAAAATTACCCCCGATGGCCAAGATTTGTGGCCGTGCTAGGAAACAAGTACCGAAAAATCAAATCGAAAACCTATGGAAATCAAAGCGTGTCTACCCCCCTTTACTGGCATTGCCCAGATACATTTATCTACCTGAATACAGTATTTGGTCTTTGTTTTGTAACATCTTAGATTTATAAACGTTTTTAGAACGGCCAACACTTTCCAGTTCTGTATGGCGTGCTTGTTGCAATCCGTTATCCTACATAATAAAAGGTTAAAGCTGCTCATCACCTCTATGGGGGGAATTCACGTGATGCTCCGTTCAGACACACAGCTGCTTGCGATGACCTTACCGTTAATTAGTTCCATCAATGGGGGGTATTCAATGCCGCAGCGAGGGGGTTAAACAGCGAGGATTGCAGAAAACCAGCGATCCTCGCTGTTTAACCCCCGCGCCGGCCGCTCGCTCTATTCAACGTTCTGGGGTAATCCTCGCCGTCACAGGACGGCGAGAATTCCCCAAAACAGCGAGACCCGCGGCTGCTGCAGAAAACTCGCAGTTTTTAGCCGCGGGTCTCGCTGCTTCTGGAGCCGCATCCGCCAATTCCCCCTCGCTCAAAAAACGAAGCGAGGGGGAATTGGCGGATGCGGAGGCTGTGTTGAATGCTGTCAGGGTGAGTGGTGACAGCGAGCAGGAAGACCTGCTCGCTGTCACCACTCGCAAACAGCATTGAATACCTGCCATTGTGATGGGCTGCCAACTAGTAATTATATTCAGCCACCTGTGACAAACGCACTCTACACCACCTGTAGGCGATTTGGTACCTAGCGACATGTCCAAGCCTTTCTTCGTACATGATAGAAAACCGTCATGAATTAATCATCCATGTTTGCTGCGCAGGAGAGCCGTGCAGTGATTGGGGGGATGGCAGCAAATAGAAATCTCTTGAATATTCAAACACTGTCTTAAGGTTAACCAATCCAAAATGGGCCTCGTCTTCCCTCTTATTCCAGTGTTCACTTTCTCTCACATTTTGCCTCACCATTGGCAACACCAGGTTTCTCACTCGACAGCAGGCCCCCATTTTGGAGAATGTTCCCCGATCTCACAGCAAGAAACTGGTGGATACGCATTGTAACAGTACTGCCACTGCGACCTTTGAAATATTGCTAGAATATGGGGGGGGTGCACTAACGTTTGCCGGACATGGTCCAGACAGTTGGGATCCCGACAGTCAAAACGCAGACAGCCGGGTTCCCGACGGCCACCTGCTATTTTCCCTCCTGGGGGTCCTCGACCCCCCATAGAGAGAGAGAATAGAATAGGTGGCTCGTGCACACAGCGTGGCGAGCGCAGCGAGTCCGTAAGGGGCTTAGTTGCGCTCACCATGCTGTCTGGGTCCGGCCACTGGGGGTCCCGACGGTCAGACCCCTATACCACACCCGCACTAACATTTGCCATTATCATCGACACCTGCAGAAAGTCGGCATTGTCATAATTTTGCAGTGTCATTTCTGTTGGAGAACACATTGAGCATAGTGAGACTTTTTTTTTAAATTCTTTGTATTGCTTAATAGTTGTGTCCGGAACATAATGCTGTATGTGCTGCAGATGTTGGGCTGCACGTGGCCCCTGCCCTTCTTCTTTGTCCCCGCGTCCTGTTGCGAGCGGCATCCTGTCCTTTCTGCCTAATAATATTCGAAGTGCTCCCTTGGAGGGGATCTGGCCCTGACCTTATAATCGTCACAGGATAGGAGCTATGACTGATCAGTTCCTATCCATGTATAAGCGAATCTTCCCGACAGCGATGCCGCCTTTCCTGCGTCACTAGTACGTTACAGCACGCAGAGGGTTCAAGTTCACGTTGCTTGGAGACAGAGACTTAAAGTTCACCTGCCGCCTATACACAGACGTGGCAGCAAGTGATTAGATAGGCTGAGGTTTCATCGATAGAAACCATAAAATCTATATGGACAGAAGGGAGTGAACTCCTCTTGCTTCTACCCTATTCTATATAATTTGGCAAACTCAGTGTTCTGGGGGTTGGGGTCTTTGCAATAAAAAAAAGTGGTGAAGTAAACACCATAATGTTTACTACACGTCACACACCCATTACATATTGTAATGCCCATTACACATTATGCCGCACATCGTAATGCCCATTACACATTATGCCACCCACCCCGCAGGTCAGCGGCTATTTTAAAACTTGTGCAGGCTCACAAACCAATCAGAGCTTGCAGTATGACCGCCAATTAGCAATCCCCACTGCCAGCACGCGTTTTAAAATGTAGCTCCATTCGGGTCCTTTGGCTGCAAGCGCCATCATTTCAGCTCCCACCTCCCAGGGGTGGCAAACTGAAAGGCGTGAAAGGTCAACAGTTTTGAGCGAGCAAATGGGACTTTTCGTATTGAGCCAACTAGTTTGGCCGAGTTTAGCAGCCTAAACCCGACCGTAATGTCGCGCGATAAAAACAGGCATTTAATTGTGGTTATGGTATATTAGATCTACAGTGTCTAGGTCTACAACCATATGATCGACCACTAATGGTCGACAGGGTTCAAAGGTCGACATGAGTTTTCCGTGTTTTTTTTTGGTGTCTGTCAACATAGGTCGACATGGACACTATCTAATACCTCTTTCACATCGCAACTAATTACCAGGTACAAGCCGGTTTCTTGCTGGTTTGATCCCGTAATTAGTGCGCTGGTATAGGGGTTACCGGGTCCCGCAAATGGGTAGCAACACGGCAATACAAACCGGTAAAGTTCTTACCGGTTCGTTGCCTTGTTGCTGTGCGGTGTGAACGGGTTATCCGGGTTGAGCGGCCCGTTTCCCGTTCCACTATGGAGGAGGCAGCGCTTGGAACAGCACCAGCTCTAGGCGCTGCCTCCCCCCACCCCCAATGACGCACCAACTCCCCACCACGCCCCCGGATGATGTCAGTGAACCAGCAATAATGCTGGTTTGCTGAGGGGATGTGAACATCCCAAAATGCAGGGTCGCGCTGGGACTGAACCCGCATTTTGCGACGTGAAAGCGGTATAAGTGTACCATGTCCGCTCGCCATGCTTCGGGCTCGGTGCCTCGCTGCGCTCTGCACACTATTATGTTCTCCCCAGCACATGTCAGGTCGAAAATGCATGTAGACCTTTTGACCATGTCGACCACTAGTTGTCGACCTTATGACTGTTGACCTAGAGTCAATCTCTGATGAATTCGGATACCTTTAAATCAGGCATGTCCAACGTTGGCCCTCCAGATGTTGTGAAACTACACATCCCAGCATGCTTTGCCACAGTTTTGCGATTAGAGAATGCTAAAACTATTGCAAAGCATGCTGGGATGTGTAGTTTCAAAACATCTGGAGGGCCAACGTTGGACATGCCTGCTTTAAATATAGCCCCACGTTCTCCCGTCACTTTGGACTGGAGATCGGACGCGATTAAACATTTGAATCCGCCCCCAAGTGCTGCTACATTCAGGCATGCACAGCCGTCGGCGCTGACATTACTGATGATGACCGGCTTGGTGGGAGACTAGAATAGTCTGCCCAAAGCATGGCGAGCACAGTGGTACACGGTGACGGTGTCAACATTCTGGGAAAAAACTGTAAAAAACGCATGTCGACCTAATGCTAGTGTCGACCTTCCAACCATGTCGACATTAGCCATGTCGACCTATTGCATGTGTTGACCTAAGCCTGGTCGACGTAATATGGGTCAAACTAATGACCAGTACCCCAGTAATCCACGCGTTTGTATTAACACTTTATTATCTGTTGGTACCCATTTGCTTTGCTGTTAAATAACCGTTTGGTTCTACGTTCCTATTGGTGGATCGATGGCTACGTTGCCCAGTGAATTCTCGCCCCCGTCTCTGCCGCCTTTGTGCGCACTTCCCTCCTGCCTGGGAGACCGGCACCTGCGGCCTCTCCGCTGTATGGAAGGTATTGCTGCAGGATATCACATTGTTCTTTATTTCCCTATCACGGAATGCACGCAAACCTCAATCCATTACATAACACCCCCAGCGCGGGGAACGATGACCTCGTGTAATACAGCCCTCGGTATTTTTAGCCTGGGCGACTACTGGTGGAAAAAAGTTTAGTTATGTGTTTGTGTCTCCACCTGATTTTCCGAGAAGAGATTATCACTTAAAGGGAGTGGACTGTGCGGAAGTTTCTGGAACGACTTTTTTGTGTTGTTTCCCCCCCGTTACCAAGAACAGAATTGTGTATAAAGTGACTGTAATATCACAGTGGGAGATTCCGTGGAAGTCAGGTGCTATTATACTGTCTGCGCACCAGGAAAAAGTCGCTGTAGACGGACATTTATTTCCGAATGGGAGATAAATCATACAATGATTTCTCTCCCCTTCGGCCGCAAGCGAGGGGCTGTGTTCGCGTAAAGGTCAACAATCGCTAGGTCGATCGACATGCAAATTGCTGACATGAGTTTTCAGGGGTATTTTCATCTCGATGTCGACCCCCAATTAATTTATTGCTTACCCTCTCATGGTTCGCTCCGCTCGCCGTGCATCGGGCCGCTTAACCGTTACCACATGAGTGGGTAAAGCATGAAATAGTCCCAAAAATTTTGAAAAACTTTTGGAAAACTCATGTTGAACTTTTTTACTCCACTTACTGTTGGCATTAGGGGGAGGGGCCAGGAAGCGTTCCTGAAAGCGGGACCTTGTCTGGGTTCTCGGACGCAGTTTCACAGGCCACCGGCTTATTCAGATGATCCAATGCCAATGATATTAGAAGCAAGACACAGTGCGTTATCTTATGGCGTTATACATTTAAATTCAAGCACGTCTGGAAGCCCGCTGAGTAATACCCCTTTTACACAGAGGCAAAAACCCGGGGTGGACCCAGGTCAGCGTCGGTGTAAAAAAAAAAGCCGGAGCGATTTCCCCACGAATCCTACCCTGGTCCTGACTAGGGTGGAAAACAGGGAGGAACTGGGTGGAGGGTAGTGTAAACAGTTATACCAGGTCACCCGACCCGGCTCCCGTTTACAGCAATAAGAAAGCCCAATCTCCGGACCGCAGCGTCCTGCGGTCAGTATGGAGGTTGGGCCCCTCAACTCTGCAGACAGCAGCGGAGACGGGGAGGAGCTGGAGGCAGCTCAGCAGCTTTCCTTGGTGCTGGGCTTGCCCCCAGTGTGGCGGTTACAGACCCCGGAGTGGCAATGTCCTCTTCAAGCGCCGCCCCCGTTTACAACGCAGGTCAGCACCGCAGTGTAAACGGAGCAAATCCTGGATCCGACGTGGCTTGTAACGGTGTTCCAAATACTGGGTCGGATCCAGGATTTTGGTGTGAAAGAGGTATAAATGTACCCCAAGGTCTCATTCGTGTGATCACCGGTGTGGAGGAAGCTATTCTAGGATTGGCTAGAGGTCCAGCACCCTGACTAGACCAGTTACCCGGGGTGCAGAATTTGTAGTTCTAGTAAGGACCGGTACGCAGGAGAGCAGACCTTAGTACGTGTTTGATGTTTTGTCTCTCGCTGTCTTATCTCTGCTGCGTTATCTCGGACAACTTGCTGATAGCCGGAGATGATGATTATGTTTCGGGTGATAAGTGTATGGAAAGTTGCCCAGTGGAAGGAGTTAGTCACAGGGCTGCTATTATTGTGACAGATAGGACGCGCGGTTATGGTACATGACACGTGTGCTTTCCAGGGCTGAGCTGATTGGGAAGTGTTCTATTAATTGCTTAACACTTACATCCCTTTATGATGACGATGTGAGGTTTTTCTGTTTTGTTTTAAATTTATATTATTTGCTGTGTAGTGTGACCCAACACTTCCTCGCCTGCTTCAGTACTGCTCTCTCTCTGGTCCTCGCCTGCTTCAGGGGTATGGGTAAAATCCGGAATCGGATAAGACACCGGAATGCCTGACTGGACATCAAACTCTGCATTCGGAGCTTGTAGTATCCGGTGCGGGGGTGTCCTGTCCGGGGGTGCTCCATCTGATGGGGCTGCTCTCGCACCTGTCACCTGGGAGAGTAGAGGGGGGAGAATACAGCCTCACCGCATGGTCCGGGGGTGTAATAAAAACTGGAACGGTCCAAACCACACGGGGAGGCTGTAATCTCCCCTTCCCCATGTCCCTGGTGTGAGCAATCACAGGCATCCCCCCGGACAAGACACCCCCCGGATGGGACACCCCTCGGACCAGACACTATAAGCTCCGGAATGCAGAGTTTGATGTCTGGTCCGGCGTTCCGGTGTCTTATCCGGGTCCGGTTTTTACTTAGTCCCCCTGCTTCAGTACTGCTCTCTCTCTGGTCCTCTCCGATTTCTCTGATGGCTTTTCAGTGTCTGTATTGCTCCCTTTCCCTCCAACCTTTTGACCGTCTACCTTCCCATTGTGGACCCGCTTGTCTCGACCTGTCGACTTTACCCATGTCTACCTATTTTAGATGTCTACCTAAGACCCGTCGACCTTCAGTGCAAACAATTAGCGGCCTGTTCCTATGGTAGCAGCTGCTGATTGGCTTACACGGATAGAAGTGACGGAACTCTTCTGTTTGTATAGTGTGTGTAGTAGCTTTCACCTCATTGGGGGAAAAAAACTTATTTTTTTTTTTAACATTTTACCATCAAAATCTATTTATTCTAGCGTTCTAACCGCTGAGCAGCACAAAAGTATTTTGGTATGTGAAATAATAGAATCAGTCATTCTGATACCCCTTTTACGCCAGCCTAAATTCCTGGGTTGGACCCGCGACTAGCGATGGTGTGAAAGGTTACCGGGCCATATTCCAGGGTAAATTTGTTAGGATAGCCAGCACGGTTGCTCCTGCGTCCAGCCCGGATTACTGGCTTGTGTGAATTGGGCCAACCTGGTTTCCACTAACCGCAGTCGTTCTGTGGAGTCGAGAGACGACAGCAGCCCAGTTGCCAGGCCCGGGGATCCCATCCGTGTGGGGGTGGTGCGGGTGCCGGTTTGGGAGGTCAGGCCTGTGGGGGGCTGGGTCAGGGGGGACCAGCCTGTAGCTGCTGGTGAAGAGCACGGCAACGTGTTGAGAGTCCTGTGGTCTAATACTTTGTTAAGTAAATTGTCACCCTTATGGGGCCCACATACACGGTACACTTATTGTATGCAATTGGGACTAGATCGCATCGCATACATTTTGCAATGCAATGAGATGCAAAAAGATGAGATCTAGTACAAAAATGATGTGCCGCACATACTTTTTGAGCTGTGCGATGAGATGTGTGACGGGAGCGCGCATCTCATCGCTCCCAGCAATTGTACAGTGTATGGGCACCTTAAGGGATCTGACTTAATTTGACTAGATCGCTTAGAAAATGCCCCTACAGCACCTCATGTGCAGGGGCCATAACGGCGTGTGGCCCCCGCACGTCACTATAGTCTGACGATTAAGATCCGGCACGCTGGATAAATCTAGGTAGATCACTGACCAGGGCTAGTGTTCTCACCGGAGAACACTGGCTCTGACAGATCGCTCAGCGCACATCGCTGACCCATCCCAAATAGTGGGGAATTGCCAGATCACTATGTTTTGACCAGGAACTAAATTTCGTAACGGTAAGACCAGAAAGGAACCATCTTTTTCTTTTAAGTTAAATTTCCATGATGGGTCTCTCATGGTGGGGCAGATGTATTAAGCATAGTGAAGAGATAAACTGGAGATAACGTAGAACGCACCAGCCAATCAGCTGTGTTTGAAATATGATAGCTGGGAGTTGATTGGCTGGTGCGTTATCTCCTTCCACGTTACCTCCAGTTTATCCCTTCACCAGGCTTATACATCTGCCCCGGTGTGCCATCACTTCCCACAGAGCCTATGGGTGGAACAGTTACTGCCCTTTTGCCCTTGATCTGACTTTCTGCTCAGATGGTCCTCAAGACTCACCAGGTAGTGCTGCCCTTCCTGGTGCCAACAGCCTTGTGATGTCATAAATAAGTTATTGCCCTTAAAGGGAAAGCTTACTATATTTGGCAATTATTAGTACCGGTCGCTATTATTTTTATTATATTAAAGGTCCTTGGTGCCTTTTTATTTCTTGTCTCTGGGTTGGGGTAAACCCGGCTATTCCGCATCCCCATAAAGATTTACCTGGAGCCAGTTCCATCACCGATCCAGGCAGACGGCGGAGCCAGAGAAGCGTTATGTAACAGCTGATAAAGCACTGGTGGAAATAACCGGGAGTGTGTGTGTGTTGTGACATATTCACTATGGTTTCCATAAAGCAAGTACGTAAGGCACGGCCGGCTTTGGCCGGTGCACAAGCAGAGATTGGCTTACGCTAGTCAAGCGTCTTATTTTCCACACACATATGTAGCTGGATGGAACGCTGGCAACCGACAAGCAATGGGCAAAATTGTCATTAGCGAACAGATGTTGGATCCATAGAGTCAGACTTTAGGAATAAAAGAAATCTTGGCTTTAGGCGTAATATCCTAAAATAACATTGAACTTGGAAAATGTAGAATGTCACCCCGGGGAAGTATATCGTACAGAACTCGGAGTATTACGCTTATGTGCACTGACTCTAGGAATGAAGTAATATATGTTTAATAATGACATATTTCGTCATATGCGGTCCCCAAGTTTGCTAAATTATCATGTGGGGAGAAATATTAGGGTTCTTTTTTCCATACATGTAAACCCTTTTGTCTATACATAGAAACATGGGATATTTACTAAAGACGTGGTCACATGACGCCAGCCCCCGACCCCTTTTCAGCCATCTCCGACAGTAATAAAAGTCAGTTCTGACTGAAATCATTGAATGATTTCTCTCCCCTTTGGCTGCATTTGAGGGTATGTGTTCTTGTACACCATCCCCTCGCACGCTAGGGAGCGGATGCTGGCAGAGCTGATGGTCCTATGTCTGCCATTTAAACTTACAGAGACGGTCAGCGATCAGCTTGCCCTATGGAGTCAGAGTGAAGAAAAGGAGGGGGGGAGCACTTTACAGTTGACAGAGCTCAGAGGCGTGATCCAAAGCCTCCCTGCTCACCACATGATGTGCAGTGTGAGCGTAGTAGTCTCTGACACTGTACTGAATTATAATAGCAGCCATAAGAAACAACTCAAGGGAAGATGGCAACGAGCGACATTCTTCTTTATAGCCTGCAGATGTTTTTATTGCACCACGCCTCATTATTTTTCATGAGATTGCTAATTTAACATTAAAGTGATCTTTAGTTACTTGAAAGGCAGCAATTTTGCGGCATCGAGTCTTGGCATTGTAGCCTGTGTAAGATATCCAGAATAAGGTAGTTGGGGAACAATAGCCCTGCCTATGTTCTATTTGCAACATCCGCTGAAGGGGAAAAAGTAGAATAAAAAACAAAAACACAATGTAGTTATTATGTCTGAATTCCAGTTGTGCTAACCAGACTGTGGGAGATCAAACGTGATGCTTGCGTGTGCCCAAGGCGACGCTGTAACCTGCAGCTCTCTGTGTCCCTGTCTGACTCAATCCCAGTAACGTAATCGCCCTGTCCCCTGCAGCCTAACGTGGGCTCAGACGCAGGCCGTTAGCTTCAATGAAGTTAATTATTACATGTGGCGCATGAGTAGACGGTTAGCCTTCGGTCTCTCTTTTAACGTATTACCTGCTATCTGAATTGAGATCGTTAGTTAGTGCCATGTGCTTCGCACGTGGAACTGATTGCCAGAATCTCTGTTTCCGGGCGGAATAGGGAGACTGCTTGGTAACGCAGCGATTGTTACACATTGTTCATCAGATTTTAAAACAAGGAAATAAATTTAAGCCCATTCACCTGTTAACTATTTATTGCAGTTAGATTATTATCCGTCTCAGGGGAATTTTACAGACCGAAGCCTCGTGTTCATTGTAGCTCCCTGCATCTTTCAGAACCTGTGCAGTAACTCTTTCCTGCCTGGGGTGTCTCTCTCTCTGCTGCTTCTAGCACAGGTCTGGTCTGCATATCCACGCTGAAATACAGACCATGCTGTGCTACAAGTAGGGATGCCAATCCCGGGCCATTTTTTACAATCCCGGGATTCGGGATTGAAAAATGCTCAATCCCGGGGATCCCGGGATTGACTTAATGGTGAAAAAGCAGGTAGCAGCAGGGCTCTTTAGCTGCACTGCATCTTCCTCCTTAGCTCTACCCCATGTCCTTCAGTCCTTATATACTCTTTCTCTCCTCTACAGTCCTTCTAGCTCTCTCTCCCCTGTCAGTCCTCTCTCTATATCTGTCTCCTCTCTCCCTCCTCCCGCCTACCAACCTCTGCTTGCTGGCTGGAGACCCGGCATGGCGATCCCGCAGGCGGGTGCAGGTGGCTGTTACCTAGCCAGTTGTCTTGGGCTGGCTTCTTACTGGCTGGATAGACTTGGTTCGGCGTGCAGGAGACCTAGCGGGTAGATGCGGCTGTCGGGCTGCGTAGCGTGACCTCTGATGTCACGCTGCGCACAAAGGGCAGCCGGGCAACGTCTGCAGGAGACCCGGCGGGTGGACACGGATGTTGGGCTGCGCAGCGTGACCTCTGAGGTCACGCTGCGCACAGAAGAGGGGCAGCCGGGCAACGTCTGCTACTCAGCGCTGCCCGGCGTTTAAAGAAAAACAAACACAAATGTCGTGCGGTAAGCAATCCCGAAATCCCGGGATTGGATGAGCCAATCCCGGGATTGAAATCCCGGTGAATTTAGGCCTAAATCCCGGGATCCCGCCGATCCCGATCCCGGGATTGGCCTCCCTAGCTACAAGCACCACAGCAGATGATTTGTCAGGATGTATAATAATACCCCAGCAGGGACAGGGGCTCTGTAAGGAGAAGCCCATCTCTTGTGTGCATCCACAAATCGTCCCCTAAGCCTCTATCATCAGGGTCTTTGGGCCAGATTCTCTAAGCTTCAAAAGTGATAAAATGGAGAGTGATAACAGCCAGCCAATCAGCTCATGTCTGACATTTTTCAAACACAGCCTGTGACATTGCAGGTAGGAGCTGATTGGCTGGCTGTCTATCACCTGGCTATACAGTAAGTGGCACCTGGAAGCAGTCTTTGAGTAAATATCGTTAGGGAGGTTGATCAAATCTTGGAGAGAGATAAAGTGGAGAGTTGCTCATAGCAAGCTACCAGCGTCTAAAGCACTGTACACACAGGGGTGGGGGGTGGGGTATTGCTCAGCACACATTGCTGCTCACGATGCACCAGCAAGGTGTGCTGAGCAATCCATGCGGGACAGTGTTCTCTGGTGACAGAACACTGGCGATGAACGTCAACGTCTAGGGCCAGATTCTCTAAGCTTCAAAAGTGATAAAAATTGAGAGTGGTAATTAGCCAGCCAATCAGCTCCTACCTGCCATGTCACAGACTGTGTTTGAAAAATGTCAGACAGGAGCTGATTGGCTAGCTGTTTACCACTCTCCATTTTATCACTTTTGAAGCTTGGAGAATCTGGCCCTATAGTCAGGTGATAGTGACGCGTGGGTCTGCGCATTGTCATCGCTCCATGTCGACCCTTTGACTGTCGACCATCAGTTGTGTCGACCTTCGTGCATGTCGACTGGGTGGTGTTGACCTAATTCTTGTCGACCTAGTTACCGTATCCCCTTCACAGATTACACACATGCCAAGAAAATCTCCAAATTGTTTAATCCTAATTGAGCTTCACATGCTGAGCAGAAAATTCAGCCATGCATTTTCATTTTGAGCTGTGATAGTTTTTAGCAAGCTCTCCACCCTACCCCATTTCCCTATCTGTTCCCACCTCCAATCTGTCTTCCACAGCTCCCTCTCTCCATATCCAGCAAGTTTGTAACAGATCAGTGTCCCTGCAAAAATTGCTTTCACTTTATGACCTCTTTTATTTATATAGCTTGTTACTCCAATAGAACTCGGTGCACTTTACAGAATCCATGAGGTACTGCAGAGGTGAGGCAGCCATTTTGGGTCACCACTGGTAAGAATAATTCATCCTACTCCCAGCAGCCATCTTGGGAGCACTACATGGGTTACACTGCATGGAATAGGCAATACCTGGAAACGATAACACATCCTGGGTGAAATACAGAATCCTAAGGAGGATTCACAGTATATTACCAAATACTCCGATCCATGCATCTTTCTCTCTACACGCCAGAATACCAATTGAGGCAGCCATTTTGTGTGCACTAGATCGGTTACATGGAAAATAAGAAAAAAAAATAAAAAAGTAATATATTGAGTGGATAAATGGTTCCATGGGTAGTTCGGACCCAATGACATGCTGTTTTTATTAAAATGTTGCATTGCTCAGTCATGTTATCATCCCCAGAGTTGTCAATTTAAAGGATACTGTATATCTCAAAAGAATATCTTTTAAATAAAAAAAGAAATAAAAAAAATGGGTATTGTGTATGGGGCTCTACAATTCAGCAGGATGGGCGAGATGTGCGCTACCAAAGCGGGGAAGGTTTACGAAAGTGCAGGTTTTCTGAAGTGGAGATATTTCCCATAGCAACCAATGAGATTGTAGCTTTTATCTTGTAATGGTGCTAGATAATTGAGACGTAGAATCTTAATTGATTGCTATGGGCAATATCACTTCTGAAAATGTTATCGCTTAGAGAGCCATATAAGGTACCAGCCAATCAGCTGCTAGCAGCCATGTTACAGGCTTTGTTTGGAAAATGACAGAAGCTGATTGGTTGGTGGTCTATCGCTTACCAATTTTTGATTCTGCATCGGATAATACATCCTCAGATGTTACGGACCCACCCTGTTTGACCTGTCTTGGCATTTAGTTCAGGGTAAACAAATCCTCTCACCTGGCACCTGGTACATTGAATGTAGATGGTTTCCACAGCTATTTATCTCCATCAGTCACATGGCTATTTGCTCACTGCTAACGTCTCATAGCAAATAAATACTAATGTAAAACTGATGGAAACTTTTCTTTCTTCTTAAACTGCTTGAACTGGTTCTTCTGGCTCATAATGATTAAACAAAAATGCGTTGGCAGGCCAAGGAGATTCATTTATAGACCTTGGGAAGAGCGGGGAGCTTGTCCATAAAGTAATATGGTGCCTGTCACAATAAAGTCATTTGCGGCAAGAATGTTCCATCACACAGCAACTGTGTGCACCGTGGCCTGGTTCCCAGGATGGTGACCCCGTGTGTGCGCGCAGGCCGCAGTGCACAGCGGTTGTCGTGCTTGCTGGCGGTATCTGATGATTGTTCAGCCTGTGTGTGTACTAAGCTCATCTTATTGTATGTTACGGCAGGGGAGGGCAGTGGAGCAATCCGTTGTGCAGCGCTGTGTTGCTGAGCGTTCGGAGTGATCTAGCGTCACTCAGCACAGTCACCCCATAAGAAGGTGCATGAGTACAGTAATCATCGTGCTATTTATACCCTGTACTAGTTCTAATTTGCTAACATCACATTTTAGCGCGACATTTACAACTAATTAGTTATAAGCCTGTCGAATAGACGGCTTCTGCAATGTACTTTGACTTTGAGCTGTGACAGATTTTATTTCCACTTTGAGCTGTTACTTTTTTTTGTTATGACCTCTTTTAGCACACAAAGGAGTAATTTGGTCCAACGAGTGGCATCTATTTGTCGGTGGTGGTACTTCACCTCATTGAGGGCGGGATGCACTAAAATCCGCAGCCCCTCTCCGCCGCACATCGCCGGCAGCCGCAGAGATAATTATCGCACATGCAGTAACATATGCGATAATTATTGCAAAGGACAGCTCTTGTGTTAAGAGCTGCCTTTTGCCATACGCCTAGCGATGTGCACCGGGTCCCCCGGAGCTCCCCCTCCTCCCTCAGGGCTGCAGCTGCTGCTCAGCCAGGGACTCCACCTCCTCCCTGTATCCGAAAGGGGATGTAGGGGCTAGGGAGGAGGAGGTCACTAGTCCGGCAGCACAGCACTGTGCTGCCCAGACTCAGGTGGGGGGTGCGGCGTGTGACTTTGCGGGGCGGTGGGGGTCACTTGCGGGGCAGCAATAAGAAGCCTCAGAAAAGCTGGCGATACCACTGCAGAGAAAACCCGGCGTGCAGGTTTTCCTGCATATCAAAATGCTGTAAAAACCCCACCCATAGCCATTTAAATATTTAAATGTGAATTATTAGGGGCACCGATGCTATGTTGATTGCAAATATATACACCAACTGTAACAACATAGTAATAAATGCACCTGCATGTACAATTGCACTGTTCCCCACAGTAAATAGCTATTTGCTCTCATCAGTATACTTGTACTTCGTGTAACTGGTACACCTGGGAACAGGTAGATGACACTTCTGTTCGGTTGTACATGCCCTCTCTGCACCTGGTCTGCGAGTATTCCCTCTTACAGTTCATTATGCAACAGGCCCGGTGCAATACAGATTCTCCTCTATGCCCACTTGGATAGTGTAGTGTTCATTCTAGCACCCGCCATATTTGAAAACCCATGCAGTTCCTCTTCCCTGCCTGGGGTGTCGCTGTCTGCTGTATGGTGTATGTCCACCTAACTACCATATCCCGCTCGCTGCATGTGTGGTTCATTAAGCCGTTTCCATGCTGTTTAAATCTCTGTGGGACTCTGTGTGCTTTAATTTAAGATTTTTGGGAAATTGTTCGCATTTTAGTTTGGGAATTGCTGGAATGTTCCATTTTCTGGTAGTTAATGTTCCCCCTGTGACCAGTAAAATATGAAAGGGGAAAGTATTTCATGATTTACATGTATTTCGTTGCAGTGGGTTTTCCGTATATGCGGCATTAGCACAGCTACTTTTATACTCCAAAGAGATTGGTCTCAAGCATTTTGGTCTCCAGCAAAATGGCCGCTGCTTATATGGCACGCTTAGTAACTTGCTGTAACTGTGTTCACTAGGTGCAGGGTGCTGATCGGTGAGGGGGTAAAATTACAGGCGTGATGTTCCGCTACAGATGTAAGGTACCGGTACAAAATCCATCGTGCAACCCACCAGTAATCGCATTTATAGCGGCTGTACCCGACCCCATCGCTGTATCTGTGTGGGCACACGTGTGGTACGTACAGCCTGTCTGTTGGCCGATGCAAGGAATAATTTCCTTCCTTGAGCTACTGTAATCATGGGCAGCTTGTCCCCATTCCGTTGCCACCTCCTATAGAAACATGCAGGTTGTCTTGTCTCCTGTCCCCTGGATCCATACATGGAGACAGATCAAAGTGACTGGAATATAAATAACCCTGTCTGAGGGGGGACTGGCGGGTGCCCCTGGTGATAGCGTCTGAGGACAGGACGACTCTTCATCAGGCTCTCGGCCTCTCTCAGCCCAGCGAGCAGACACCAGGATGAGATAGAACGCAGCTATTGACCACAGACAGCGATGCGTGAAATTGCTACGCACATTTGGGCCTAGTGCGGAACTGAAGGCAGATCAGCCACAATTACTGTACTCCTGCGCTGCATGCACGGAACAAAGGGGCAGATGTATGAATCAGTGAAACGATTGGAGAAGTTGCCCGTGGCAACCAATCAGCTACTACCTATAATTTTATAGAATGCACTTGATGATTGTTACCACATCATTCTGTTGCAGTGATTGTCAAACTCGGCTAGCAGGACCCCAAACAGTCCATGTATTCCATGCACAGGCATATTCATTACCCGTGATTCTGTGAGGAGACCTGGAAAACATGCACTGTTTAATTTTGAGAACCTATGGTCTAAAGCAGGCATGTCCAAACTATGACCCTCCAGCTGTTGTGAAACTACAATTCCCATCATGCCTTGCCACTGTTTTGCTATTAGGGCATGCTAAACCTATGGCAAGGCATGCTGGGATGTGTAGTTTCACAACAGCTAGAGGACCATGCCTGGTCTAAAGGAACGTGCTGCTCTTGGGAGAATGGAACATTCCTTCAGTGTACAGTATGGAAACATTGACATAAAATGTTGTAAAAATGTTCTGCACGTGCGATAAGGGATTCTCAGGTTAGCCTTAAAAAAGAAATTAAGAAATCATGTGGGAAGTATAATGTGTTAGTGAACAGCCCCCATCTCAGGCGACAAGGAGACCTCGTCTGACACGGTCTGTGTTACAGAGTTGCACATCTCAGGGGCAGGTTGTGAGGACAGACTTGTTTTGGAAGATGCAGTGAAGCTTACCGTTCCATCGCGGGCACCTATAATCGCTGCAGAACGTATAGTCAGCAGATACCTTGCATATTTATGATTTCACCTGCATGGAAAAAACTACACACCCTGTAATGTCCTTAATTACACATGTATCCGAACATACAGAGTGAGGTCAGGTCTTGTATCCCGACGAGGAGAAGCCGTAATTGTCGAGCTGAGCAGTTGGCCGTGTTATTCAAGCAATTAAATAAATTACAAGGATATAATTTCCAGGTGTAGCTCAGCGGCAGACACCTAGCGGGTATTGTGCGCAATATTTTCCGACTACAACCCATCATACCGGGCATTTCTCTGCAATCTACACGTTATAGAGCAAGGGTGGGCAGCCTGTAGCTTATTTCTGTCAAGTTTGATGTCAGGGCAGGCTGAGACTTGTAGTTTCACAAGTGCTTGCATTGGAATGGTTCCTCGGTTTCTGAGGTAGCCATATGCATTCTGAGTTGTGAGTGTCATTGGGCGGGATGTACTAACGGGAAAATGCGGTAAAACCCCCGCTTTACCGCATTTTCCTATGTACTATTACCCGGCCGCCACGTCACCGCATTGTAGGGCACCGCCACCTTTGGGATTCGCCAAGATCCCAGTCGGGAATCAATGTCCAGTCTGCCGATCGGCGATAAGGGGGCGTGTCTGCGTAAACGGCCACGGATTGTCGAGATTCGGCCGTGTGACAATTCACGACCGGAATCTGCAAAACGGGCCCAACATCTTTTAAAATCAGAACCATTCTGTCATTCTGCCTCTTCAATGCTGTCGGGCAAGACCGCATTGTATAGGTGCCCGCCGCTATTTCCCCTGTCGGAAATAGCGGCGGGGATTCAATACCCCCCTTTAATTTCAAAACAGCAGTAGTTCTAGAGACACTTGCATATAGTCATGGGTAATCATAATTTATTATTTATTAACAGTTTCTTATATAGTGCAAAAAAATGGCTTTGCATAATGTAGCGGGAGCGCGCAGCATCGCCGGGCCATACACACTGGGAGGCTTGAGCTGAAAACCTGCTGATTTTAGCGACTTTCAGCTCAAAGTCACCCAGTGTGTATGGGCCTCAAAATTGCTTAGTCAAAATTGTCCATTAGACAAAATCTCCCCGTGTGTACACCCCTTAACTGGCTGTTCATTAGTCTACTACATTTTGTCTGCACAGGTGGCTTGTACAGAGCATAATCCAAAGGTTGCCAGAGTTTTCTATAGTCCCCCATACATTGGTCCGACTTGTCCTGGGACAAGTCGGACCAAATTCCCCCAGAGCTCCCCGGAGGCTCACTAACGATTTGGCACTTGATTTGCCATTTTTACATGTGACAAATCGCATGCGATTAATGACATGTAAAATCCCGGGGAGCAGGGGACAGGAGAGCCGGGCAGAGGGGAGTAGCGGGTGGCGGAGTGGCAGCAGAATTTAAAGGAAAAAACAACTCCCATCTGAATTCTCTCAGCCAATCACCGACCAGTCTTTTGAAAGTCCTTATTTAAATTCTGCCGCTTCCCACCTCACTGCCCGGCATTTGCCGCTCAACGCTTTCTGGTACCCACCGCTGCCTGCCCTGCCACTTACTTCTGCACTGGGGTGCTTCGCCGCTGGCACACCCCTACGGATTGGACCCTATACAACGTGGGTGCTAGAAAGCACCCACAATGTGCCGCTGATGGGTCCAATAGATTTTATGTGCAGGTGGTTCAATCTCCAGGGTCCGACCCGAAGCGCACGGGACCGCACATCTGGTCGGACGGGTTGTCAAAACCATCCGATTTGGTCAGATTTCTCGGCTAGATCTGTCGGGATCAGGTGAAATCGGCCCAAATCTTATTCTGTTCATTTTAATTATATTCTATTACAGGTTGATGCACTAGTTGCAGGGTGGTCTAGCGCTGTGACTGTTCCAATGTTCTGGTTGGTTACAGGTTGATCTATAATAGAATATATACCTTTGCTAGTCACTGACCCTGATTGTTATGTCTGTGGTTCTTGACTGATTGTGGAACTAGCGTATCAGGCTTTATTGCTGAGTGCCCAGATCTGCCCAGTTAGGTCACACACAGGCTGAATATAGATTTCATGCAGCAGATGACCTCGCACTACTGACCACTGTGGTCACCCTGCATTTCTAGTTGGGAATGGTTATGAACTGGATGGATGTCAATTGTTTTTTTTAAACAAGTAGGTTCATTTTCTGTAAATGTACTTTCATCATTTGGCCAGTAGGGGGCACCGTCCCAGCTATATTCAAAGCACAGTCAATTTTTGTTTCACTAATCTCTGTTCAACATTAATCTACACATGATCATACATGTGAAATCACATTCAATAATTAGGGGTATATTCAGTTAGCCGGGGGGGTGCCAGTGTTAATCTGCGCAGCTACAGACGGAACAATTGAATTGTCCCCTACATTTTTTTTTTCTCTTCTGTTTAATCCACATTCTCTGAGCTGTAATACTGCGTCCTTGACCAGCGCGGGGATCACACCACCTGCTGTACCCCAGGGAGTGTCAGGGCCCATCTCCAGATCACAGTACCTATTCCAGGTAACGCCAAGAGCAAACACTGATTGTTATGTTACTTATGTCAGGGAGTCGCCCAATCCCAAAATAGTGTTTCTGGTTTCCTATGTCACTTGGAGAACTTCCAGGCACCTGCAATGCCCCCGAATCATATCATTGAAAATAGCTTCTGTATTTATTTTTCACATAATTGAATGAGACAATAGGGGAGATGCTTCCTTCTTAGCAGGGTTGATACATGAAGTTGCCCATCGCCACTAACCAGCCTGATGGCTATTGGTGGGTTAACCATCTAAACCAAAAAGAATATGGAAAAACCAGCGCTCAAGAAACAATCAATGCTACCACCGATGGTTAACTTTAATCGCATAGAACCATTGACAGGGGAACCACAAATGGCTCCACCCACCGATGGTCATCCGTGCTGTATTGCTTACTGGGCCAATCATAGTGGGGGGCAGGGCTTTGCTGGTCCAGCAAGGGGTGGAGCTAGACTCAGTGGCCAGGGCGGCAGGAAAAAACAAAAAAACATTGCAGGGCACTGTGCCATCATCAGGGATTAACCATCAATAGTTGTTATGCGACGGTGACCTATGCCGCTCATTTGCGTTTGGTAAATGATTCCAACGCTGGCGGACGATTTGAGTGTACACACTGAACGATCTCGTTCAGCGACGTCACCCAGACCCGCTAAACATGTGAGATGTTGGCTACAGTATATCGCCAAATTGACCTGCATGTCCAGCAGACGGGAAGGTTCGTTAACGGTGCACACATCGTTAACGATCTTGAATGTTTTTATAAGTTATTTCTCCGAAGGCCCATTCTGAGCGATATTTCTTACAATATACTCTAGTGTCGTAAGATGGGGGGGGGGGGGGGGGGGGGGGAATGTACGTTCTATGGTTTTATTAGTGGAATTGACTAGCGCTATCATCTACACAATTCCAGAATTGGTTCATGAATCTTTTGAAGCGCGTTCTTCTAAAGGATTAGCCTATAATGTACGGCCAATGGTCTGAAACGGTTAATGCGCTTGTATGCGTTGGGAGGGGCCGCAGGAGCGGACAGCTGTAATTATCGCTCACTATTAGAACATATTTTTCCTTTGAGCATTCCGCTTTCCTAGAGTGTCCTTACAGCACACGCATTAGTAACCTGCGGTCAATAATTCAGCGCTTGTTTCCCAGTCCGGGGGGATTAGACCTCAAGCCCTCATTTCCTTTTTAGAAAATCATGTTTCCTTTATGTATGCATTCCATGCAATTATTAGCCCAGGAACGCGGGAGGAAAAGGACAGATGTATTTGGCTTTAATGTAAACCTGTCATCCGCTGGTAGAGCAGCACTGGTGAATATCACTGACGGGTACCAGGACTGGTGTGATTGCGGTTTCCCCTTTCTCTTCTGCAGTCACTAGCGAACCCAGTGCAAGTCACTGATAAACAAGGCTGTATATCCTGGAACCAAGTACAGGGAACTGCAAGACTGATGAGAGTTACAGTATTAACCCCTGTCCTTGCTGGGGGAGCAGAGCGGGGTGTTTGTAAACTGGACGATCATTTTTAGAATTTTTGTTATGGCGTTTCCCCAGGATCATGTATGATATTGCTGAACCCAAAAATTGCTATAGGGGCTACCCCAGGTAATTTGTCATTTATTGATGTTATTAATTGGCTTAAAAAAAACTGTATTAGGGAAGGGCAATAATGGCCACGCCCCTTTAATGTGTACGCCCCTTTATTGTGCACTCAAACCCAATTCCCAGGTTAGGAAATAGGGTTAACGCGTCAATTCTTCCCCATAGAAGCAAATGATCTGTACCCAGACAGTGTCCTCTGCCTCCAACATGCATTAGTTGCTGCTCGTTGCCATATTTCATACCATGTACTGCACCTTGCATCTGCACTAATAGGGCTTGTGGGAACCAGTTGCTTTTCCTGTGCACGACGCGTATTTTTGAATCCATTTTCTCGTGGCCACTTCTCGTGCAAATCACAATACATAGGCGAGCCCTGAACATTATCAGTGTGTTTTCATCAACAAGGTTATCTTACTATGGGGCAGATATTGCAATGAGTGATGTTCTTATCGCTCGTTACCAATGATAAATGGTGCGCCAGCCAATAGTTTCCTGTCATGTGTTTGCAAAATGGCAGTTGGGGGCTGATTGACTGGAGCGCCATTTATCATTCGCAGTGAGTGATAACAAGAATATCATATGCTAAATCTCCCCCTAACAGCTTTGGATTTGGATGCCAGTCATTTCTATGACGCGCCTCTCGGATGTATCCCCTTGAGCGCCAAGTGAATTTGTCAAGATAGTAGTGAAAATTGCCCAGCAAACCTTTTTATTCATCACAATGACCTCTAATGTGTGTATAGGAAATATAGGTGGTTATTCTGGTTGATTCGCAACCCCGCCTTTGCGAATGGTGGCCCGGCCGCCACCCATTTGCAAAGGCGATTCCCTCACAGGGCCTGCGAATGGATGTTAATGCTATTCTGGTCTGCGAACGGACCAGAATAAGTCCCATAATCTCTTTATACAACATTTTTTTATTTGAATTTGTATAACAAATGTGAGCGACTAGTGAATAAAGGCCCTTTATTCTGGTTCACCCGCAAAGGAAAATTCCTTCTCAAATGGACAAAAGAATGTGCACTGCAGGTGGGGCAGATGTTACTTGTGCAGAGAGAGTTAGATTTGGGTGGAGTTTTACTTCAAAGTGAGATCTATATTGCAGTGTAAAAATAAAGCAGCCAGTATTTACCCTGCACAGAAACAAAATAACTCTCCCAAATCTAAATCTCTCTGCACATGTTACATCTGCCCCACCTGCAATGCACATGGTTTTGTCCATTTGAGAAATAATTTGCCTTTGCAAGTGAATCAGAATAAGGGCCATATTGTACATTGCTCACAGAGATGTTGGCACTCAAATGGTTAATCTTGGGTCCTTGCTACTTCCTTCCACAGTCTCCGTGGCATTGTTTGGTCCGTCCGTCCCCCGGTTTAGCACAACACATTAAGTGCCCCCCCCACCGCACCCCTCCACTGAAGTAGCCTTCTCAGATAATCGCTCAGTCCCGGCCTCAACATTTTCCATCTTAAGGCCGGCAGCAGGACTGCAGAGATCATATAGTCTGAGTGTTGAATGGAATTACTGGCTGTGGAAACTATGCAGGGACTTGATAAAAGCAACTGCTATGCAAATCTCAGCTGTTTTTCCATCCTGCAAAGCAGAAAGGCAAAGTTAATTAGCATAGGGAAACTGACTAATGCTGACGTCACACCTCCCGGCTAACGCTACAGAGCCTGTCCCCATTGCCTTACAATCGTGTGGAGGACTCTGCTCAGGAATTCACTGGCCCACAGGAGACAATCTGCTGAATATTACTGGGAGGAGTTGTGCTGGTTCCTTTATAAACACAGTTTCCAGTTAAGTACAACTTCCTCAGCTGTTCCCAGCTCAGATCCTGTATCCTCACCTAGAACAAAGTGTCTCCCTGCCACAGCCACAACATGCACTTCAGAAACTTTCATTACAGCTTCGCCTCTCTGGCCGCCTGTGTGGCTGACAGTGACCTCTTCTATCAGAGTGACGTCAGGGTAAGGTCCCCATTCCTATTATTTTTTTTTTCTATTTTACTTTGTTATATTTTATCGTCTTTACTACGTTTTTGAGCCGTGCCAAGGAAGTTTCGGCACTTATATTACCGGCATGGCTTCCTGGGTTTAATATGTCGGCCATATCTGTATCACACAGTCTATGGAAACTTTTTGAAGTATAATGCACCTGGCTCCTAACTGTCATGTCAGACTGTTTGAAAAATGTCAGGGATGAGCTGATTGGTTGGTTGTTTATCACTCTCCGCTTTATCACATTGTGGAGCTTAGTGCATCTGGCCCCAGATCTGGAAGCATCTGTCCTGGTTTCTGTGTGTGTCTCCTATAGACATGTATTTGCAGTTTCACCTGTTGCGGAAGCTGATTGGTTGGTACTTTTGTCTAAGCTTTGATAAATTTGCATAGTTCTTTGTTGTAAAGAGTTACCCCATGGCAGCGTCCTAGCTGAGTCCGTGTGTGTGCAGCGGCGGAATGTACTGTTCCAGGAGCCAGATTTTTCCAGTGGTTGTTGGTACTTGCATAACATCCATTGCATAAAGCAGAAATGCCCGAGGAACTGTACAGGACTGTGCGTTGCGGGATGTACTAAAGATATTGCAGTAATTAAAACTGGACTTTCCGGAATCTAAGCTCCTCAGTGTTTGGGAATGCGGGCCAAGGGCTTCTATACAAGCGGATGTCTGAGACCAATTATACATTATATATTCGTATTGTGAAACTTATTCTATCTGTGTTAGGGTTATGCATTGTTCCTTATCATTTTTCAGTATTTAACTTCTGTATTCTATTATTATTATTATTACTACTACTACAGTTTATACATGTGTTCTTATCACTTGTGTCATTATCCGACCTCCATGTTAATGCATGTGATCAAAGATTGTCAACAGTATGTTAAGTCTTAGTGCCCTCTGCTGGACAGTGTACAGAACTGCACCATGAGCATAGTACAGTATAGGAAATAGCTCTGATTATTATTAGTATTATATTTTATACATATGGCGCCACAAGGATCCGCGGAGAGTATAGAAACGAGTTAACAAAGCAGGAAACAGTGACTTACAGCGGAATACAATGTAGGACAATTACAGGGTACATAAGCATGAGATAAGTATCAGGGTGGCAGAAATCCGCAGGATTTGGGGGCCCATATACAATGTGATCTGGGCAGGATCTTACCACCCAGGTTTGCATTGCAATATGCGATTCTATAGGTGCAATATATCTTTCTGAAGATGCAGGGACAGAGGCCTGTGGGAAATGGTGCGCGGTCAGCACCGTCCGCCAGCGCAGTAAGTAGTCCATAGGCAACAAATGGGCCAATGCCATCTCAGAATGACAGTTGCCATGGGATACGGACGCAATGCTTCCCGATATTCGTACATCAGGCAGCCATCATATCCCCCATAGTTTCTGCCACAATATGTGATTAAAGCATCTACTTATAAATACCGTACTGACAGAAGATCCCTCTAGGCTACGGAGGTGGCCATTTTGTGGGATGAACCAATATTCAGCCATGTTTTGCCTGGTACTTCCTATCCCCCTTGCCCAATTCCTGTCCATTACATGGCGCACTAATAAGCTGATTCCAGGTTTCTTGGCTGCAGGATCTGCTCTCCTCCGTGTGACATTCTTTCCACAGGGGCAGCATCAGCTGTGTGTTCCTTTTACAGCAGGGAAATAACAGCTGCCATGGTGGAAAATGTACTAATTCATCGCACGTACGGTTTGTCATCGCCTATTCCAATAAGTGGCATTTGGTGTCCTAGTCTGTGATTTGCGCACGTCACAACGGCACCACACAATAGGAGTAGAGTAAGCGAGGGAGAAGCCATTGATTTTTTTCCCAGTCATTGCTATCTGTAGGTGGCCACTTGTGACTGCCTAGAACTTGGCATTTGCCTTCCCGAGAGCATGTGTCATTAATGTGGGTAAATCCAGGCTTTTAAAATAGCATTCTTTAACTGAATGGGAAATGTGCCTGTTTACACAGTGATCTCTGTACGATCCAGTTTAACTGAGGTAAATTCGTAACACAAGAGCGAAACACAAGGGTTAATTCTTGCAAGGACTCATTAGAGAATTGCTGTTCACTATGAAGTGCCTGCGATGTATTTATACGGTCAGCCAGGCTTGGCGGTAATTCATTGCGTTAAAGATTCTTGGCGGGTATACATGTGCTTTAACAGTGAATGAAGTCCTAGCTATCTGTTTAGAGAGAAAATAATGAGTTGCTCGCTGCACAGTGCCATATTTCTGTTGTAAAGCTTCTCCCTGTTCCAGATCCTCCAGTAGTGTTTTGTGCACTTTTTTAAAGGTTCAACTTCATTTGGCTTAAAGTCTGATAGGGTTTTGGAATCATTTTGGCAACCGGATGCTCGCAGCTCGACCGAACAACCAAATAATCATCTTTCGTTTTCTTTTCAGGCCAAATTTGAGTCCTTGTTCAGAGCCTATGATAAAGACGCCACGTTCCAGTACTTCAAAAGCTTCAAGAGAGTGCGGATCAACTTCAGCAACCCGCTGTCGGCGGCGGAGGCCAGAATTCAGCTGCACAAGACGGAATTCATGGGCAAGGAGATGAAGCTCTACTTTGCTCAGGTCTGTTCGGGGAAATAATTGAACGTTTGCCATAAGTGTTTTTAATAGTCTTGGGCAACCTGTCACTCTCCAGCTGTTGTAGAACTACAAGTTCCAGCACTCCCTCCCAAACACTTTGTGCTGGGACCGGTAATCCCACACTGACTGGGGAGCTACTGCTAATGCTACCAGTGTATACCCATTGTAGTGAGGGCTTGTACTTCCAAAGTGTGGTACTGTTATAGTAGCTGCAGCCTGGTGCACACAGGACTTATTCCACATGCAGAGGTAATGCCTGCTATATGGAATTCTGCATAATGCTTTTAAATCCTCCTAAACCCGTCGTAGAACCCTGAATTTATTGCTCTTAATTAATATTTTGAAATGGCTTTTTGTTGAATTATCAATGTCCCGGGGTACCGTACATTCCTCAGACTTTTGCATCTCAGGAATTCAAACAATAAACCATTTATTAGCCCTTTTTTAGGGAACTATATACATTGCATTCTATTACATTATAGTTTCATTCTAGCACCCACCATCTTTGAAAACCCATGCAGTTCCGGTTCCCTGCCTGAAGTTTCACTGTCTGCTGTGGTGTTTCTAGCACAGGTCTGGTTTGCATATCAATGCTGACATACAGACCACACTGTGCTAGAAGCTCTAAAACAGACAGCGACACCCCAGGCAGGGAAGAGGAACTGCATGGGTTTTCAAAGATGGTGGGTGCTAGAATGAACACTTAACATTATACTCAATCAGCACCAAAGTCTATTCTGATTCTGCGCGAGTAGAGGCGGCCTACTTTGTTTTGTTGGTTAGATACACTCTACAAGACAGTATCTAACTTTGTAGCTGGCTGTACAGATTCTGAAGGTATTTTTGGTTTGTGTGTGTGTGTGGGGGGGGGGTGTTGTGTGTGTGTGTGGGGGGGGGGGGTGTTGTGTGTGGTCCTCTGCCTACGTCCCACTCCGCACCTTCTCCTGACCAACCCTTCTATATGTTATGAGTTATCACCAAAACCACTGAACTTGTGATGTCCCATGTCATCGGTTTTGGAGATCCCTCATCAGGGCTCGTCAGGGGGGAGCTATGGAGTTTGACCTAGGCAGAGGCTGTAAAATTCCAGGCTTTCATGTATACATTTTAGATCTGCTGAGAGTCTAACAAAGGACTTCATCTGGCGATTTAATATAATAAACGTGAATGTTAATGTCTTTGTTCCATTGTAGACATTACACATCGGAAGTCCACATCTGGCACCACCAAACCCAGAGAAGCAGTTCCTCATCTCCCCACCATCCTCCCCTCCTGTGGGCTGGAAACAGGCTGACGATCCCACACCGGTGATAAATTATGACCTCCTGTACGCCATCTCCAAACTCGGCCCAGGTGAGAATTGCTTGTGGTCTACATAAAATCTGCCGCTGCTGGTACAATGGCTACAAGCCAGCCGGTCCACCCTCTGGTCTCAGTGTCTTACTGAGCATTAACGGGACCAGGAAGGGGTCCTACAAAACTCGTGTGAATAGACAGTCTGCATATCTAAGTCAGTCTGGGCATCCGGATCCGAGACCTGGGCGGGGGCACAAGGCCGTATTCTATAGATTATACTGTACAACATTTACAGGAACTTTATTGCTACATTTTAATTATTCTAACGGCGCTTCCCTTATGCAGCGTAGGCAGACATAGGCACAATGCTGCCATACAGTAGAACGCTGCCATACAGTAGGTATATTTCAGCCTACGTGCGCCACGCTGCGGTCATTTTTCCTGTGTGTGTGTGGTTAAAGGAGGGAATTTATTGAAAGAGAGCATTTTCTCTGAGCTGCCCAGAAATAGCTGCTGATTATAGCACGCGCTCGGGGCCAAGTTTCCATTCTCTCCAGACAAAATCATTCTTTTCTTCTGTTTTTTTTCCTCTGTGTAGCGCATTTTTCCAACATTAGGCTAAAGGGGAAAAAATATCCCATGACGGATTACAAACAACTCCTGATCCAAGCTGTAGCATTCCAGGTCCTATCTATAGACCTTAACTGTAGGTAGCTGGGTAGCTGGGTGGGGGGAGGGCAAATAGCCCAAACCTCTCCCCTCCTTTTCTGTTCATATTTAAAACATAAAGTAGAGTAATAAGCATCATCGTATTGAGATGTATCAGTCCATGTGTGGGATGTAATGCGTTGCGAGTTAGGCACCCGTATGGGATGCCGGATGAACTCTGAGGATTTTTTTAAAGGGACATTGTAAATGATTGCCCCTTTAATAAAAATCATTGTAAATGATTGCCCCTTTAATAAAAATCATTGTAAATGATTGCCCCTTTAATAAAAATCATTGTAAATGATCGCCCCTTTAATAAAAATCATTGTAAATGATTGCCCCTTTAAAGAAATAATTGGGTACTTGTTTCCTAGCACGGCGCCCCTGATTTTGATCGCAGTACATCTTATGCAATCGCATCGCATGCAATATAGCGGCGTGCGATTTGATGCGATTTTTAATTGTACAAGCACCCCCACTATCAACGCTAACCCGAAGCGTGGCGAGCGCAGCGAGCCCGCAAGGGCCGACGGTACGCGTCCTCCGACCTTTTCATACCTCCACTATCCACATCGGCGTGGAGTTGATTTTAGATAGTGTGGCGAGCCACCGAGCCCGAAGCGTGGCGAGCGGACACGGATTACTTTACATGTATTCTGCCTCCCCTCGCTGCGCTCGCCACGCTTTGGGCTCGGTGGGTCGCTGCGCTCGCCACACTATCTAAAATCAAGTCCACGCCGACGTGTGTAGTGGGGTTATGAAAAGGTCGGAGGACGCATACCGCCGCCCCTCGCGGGATCGCTGCGCTCGCCACGCTTCGGGTTGGCGTTGATAGTGGGGGTGTCGTTGACAATGGGGGTGCATTTAACATTGTAAGCACCCATCAGGGTGCTTGTACAATTAAAAATCGCCTCGCTTGCCATTTGCTGGCATGCGATGCTATGCGATATTTCATTGTACAAGCACTCCTGTTAATTTAACGTGAATATCGCATCGCATACCACTAAATACGGTATGCGATGGGCGACATGCTAGGAAACAAGTACCAATCATTGTAAATGATGGCCCTGTAAACAAATCATTGTAAATGATTGCTCCTTTGAAAAAACCTTCGCATTCGTCTTGCATCTCACAGGGCCGCCGGACTCGCAATACATTACTTCCCACCCCTTGAAGCTAAATAAAGTACCAGCCAATCAGCTCCTACTGTCATTTTACATGCAATGCAAGTGTAGCTACTTTTAGTAACGTCATATGCTTGAAAAAAGAGCCGCAGGACAGATATCCTAATAAGAGCAGTCTTTCATGTTACAGGGGCTAAGGGTGTATGACCATGGAGTTCTTCCGCCCATGTGTCGGATAAGGCGCACAACCCAGGCGACACCGGGAGGCATCTTTATTCAATCCCTTTCTGTGCACTTTATGAAAAGAATCCCATCCAGTAGATTTTTATTAGGTTGCCTACTGGGTCAAAGCCCCGGAATGTAGGGCGCATATGAAAAAGTGTGCAAATTTCCAAGACCGGCACTTTTTTGAGGTTTGGCTGCTTTTATACCTTTTGATGCATTTTGTCCATTGTTTGAAAAAAATTACAGAAGCTGATAAGCCACTACTTGATCTCTCTCCTGGTTACTTTGTCTCTCTCCCTTATATTATAAGGTTGGCACCATAGCTAATATAAGGAACATAACAGTCTAAACAAAGTAGTTTCTATGACAACTGAATGCTTATACTGACCAGGCAAATGGGTTTTACAGCAAAGTAGTTCCGTTAAAACAAGTAGTTCCGGTGAGATAAGGGAAACGCCCAGCAGGCAGATACAGTTGCTCAGCCAGATGGACCACTGGTGTATAATTTGGACAGATTACCTCAGAATAAAGGTTATTTCGTACCGGTTATCAAAGTATTACATAGCTTGGGTGATAAATTGAGCGACTATGTATTAACTTATATTTAATAGATTTTAAAAGTGACATAAACCTGTGCATTATTCAGTCACACACTAGTGTCAATACTCATCCCAATGCCTTATTCTCCTCCTCCCCAGGAGAACAATATGAATTACACGCAGCAACAGATACCACCCCCAGCGTGGTCGTCCACGTCTGCGAAAGCGACCCAGAAAACGAGCTGGAGGTTGAGGAAGAAGACGACGGGACGGGCAAAGGCAAACCAAGAATTATCCAGACCAGGAGACCAGACTACATGCCCATCCACCTGAGCTGAAGAAGTAGACGCCTTGTTTTTTTGTGGATAGACGTCATTTTTCACTTCATGGAACTTTTAACATGAGTATGGCCGGACACGGCGTTAGGACGGCAGCGGCTGAATTTAGGTTGGGCTCTGCGGTTCTAAACCGGTGTTCTCCTGGCTTGTTTTGTTTTTGTAATCGGTCAGCGGCCGCGCTTACTTTTGGGAGAGTCCCGGCCGACTTGCCCGACGACTTAGAGAAGAGTTGGAAGAACGAGTTCCGTTTCATGGCCTTTGGGAATTTTTGCTTTTCTTAGAGATTTTTTTCTTTTTACGGAATATCGAGGGCTCTTTTGCTTGGTGGTCCGTGGTGTGTGCGAAGACGCAAGTGTCTACACAGATAACCCCCCCCCCCCACGTTTGTACATAGTTGCTGGTACACGCACACCTGTCTTTCCATTGCAACCTGGTTATTCTAGGAAGAGGATGGGGGGGAAATATCGATTTATATAACTTTTTTTTTCCATTTTTTATTATAATTTTGCATGTGAACTATATGCTAACATTTTTTTCTAGTCTATGTAAAGTTTAAAAGATTTCACCCTGGAAAAACTGATGTGGCAGATGGACTATCTCATTTACATCAGGAAAACCGTATGGATAACTTGTGCTAATTTTACAGTTCTGATGTTTGTACTTTTTGGGTTCACTCGATGTTGAGCGTAGGCTGATAAATAGGCAGTCAAATAGCTTTTTATGAATTCATTATCTGTGTGTATGCCCGTCTGTGTAATACTAAAACATGAGATGGGGGGGGGGGGGGGAGGAGTCTGTGCTAAGTTAGGTTTGCCGTTCCCTCAGTGACAGGCAGTATTGTTACACGAACACAAAATGGAGTCTGTCTTGATTACCTCATCACATCTTCTCTCAGTTCAGCTTTCGTGGATCAATACAGTTTACATATAAGCATTTATAAATAAAACAATGACATGATCTGTTCTGGCAACATTTTGATATACAGAGCCACAGGCTTACCGAAGTGGATTAGAGTATATCAGGTGGCGGCCATTTTGTTCACTAGGAGCTACTGCCTATATACATCACCTAAGCACAAATGCCTAGTGAGCAGACCACAAAATGGCTTCCTCCACTGTCCTTAGACAGGTACACTTTAAATCTGGGTTTTGAAAAGCTGTGTCTGGAAATATTTAGTTATCCCTATTTCCAAGCGCATATTAATAAAATCAATATTTGTCTGATGTTATTTGCGCCACTGTGGCGGTGGTGCTATAGTTTATGTATAACGTTCATGTTTTCTGTTCCGAACTAGACATGTATTCAATATGGCTGCTTCCACAGACATGTACTGTATACATATGCTGCGTGTAAATATGTAAGAAATGCTTAAATCATGTACAGAAAACATTGTCCATGTCCTAGTCTCCCACTTGAGGTAAAATAAAACCAATTGTTTTAGTGCAGTACATTGTTTCTTTGACAGCATCTATGTGGTAACTTAAGTCCCTTTCATTAGGAATCAAGTCCTTACCTTATTGGACTTATCTGTATGTACTAACGTGCACTGACTTAACAGACAATTGGATGCTGGCTTTCATCAGTCTTCGTTGCACTATAGTGATGAAAGCTGGTATGTAATTGGTTGTCACAGGTTATAGCTGATTTTGTAAGGTGGGTGTAATACTGATACAATTAAGGCATAACCAACCAAGTATTAACCAATATACACACACATGCACGTCAAAACAAGTAAAAATCCATAGAAACAGCATTATACATCCTTCTTCTAAGGTCCCAGTGCTAGTTATGTAACGTGTCTGCTATAGTGGTTATTTTGGGGAAAATTGCTTATTTTCAAAGGACCCGTTACTGGGGCTTCCAGATGGATCAGTCCATAGCGTCACATATTTAAGCCCCTCCCTTTTTATGTTAATTGGTGCTTTGATCTTTAGAAGACCGTGCTAGACACAGCCTCCTCCTCTATCCTCCAAAGTTCCTATATATAGACTGGATTATCACAGTACAATAAGACTGGGGGGGGGGGGGCCTAGAAGGGAAACAATGGCACCTCTACTGAATGGTTGATAACGCCATGATAGAAACTACATAACAGTCCTAGAACAACAATAAACTCACACTTTAAACTACATTTTTTTTCTATAGGGAAAATAACACAAATGGGTTAGCTCTGCAGTACGGTCGTATGGTGGTAGGGCAACATAAAATAAAGGCACAACTTTGTCAAATTGAATGCAGTTATTGAGGCCGCTGGGTCACACTGTTCGTCTGTTCCTCCGTTTTATGACTGTGTTATAGGGTACCTTTATATATGTATATTTAGGATCGTGTGTCCGTTATCCGCTCACTGGGAGACCCACGTCCGAGAGGGGATTGGATGCCCCAGATGATGCATTGAGGCTATCACCACACAAACGTCTTATGCATTACTGCAGGACTGGGTTCATTATCTTCTATGTTTTCATACAAATTGTTTACTCTTGTCTGTTTCTAAACTGGAAGCCTGGATATCGGGTTTTTGTTCCCCCTCCATGGCTGTTCTGTAAATGTTTTAGACAATAAATTAGCTTTGAACGAGTGCCTCTAACCGGTTGCTTTTCTTGAACCTTACACAGCCAGATGCACCCGCACCTCATTAACGACATGGACAACTGAATTGGCGTGAAAGGGGTCAGCGTTTTGGAACCTATTTGAACTATCTCTGATTTAAAAAAAAAATGTTCCTTCCTGTAAAGGATGGTGGCGGGGAGAAGAAGGGCTCGTTATAAAATACCCCACAAAAATCTTGAAAAGTAAAATAAAAAATCAACAAAGGGCCATCTGCCCTGATGGACAAGGATGGGCCCTCTCCTTGACCGTAACTCAACTCGTAACCCAGCTCAAATAAAATGGTGTAAGGGCCCTCCTGGACCCCAAGACTAAAGTCCAGATGCACTAAGCTTCAAAAGTGATCAAATGGAGAGAGCCAATCAGCTCCTACCTGACATGTCACAGACTGTATTTGAAAAATGTCAGGCAGGAGCTGATTGGTTGGTTGTGAAGCTTAGTGCATCTTGCCCAAAAACTGTTCTCATGCCACGCCACTTTCTCCAGGGGCTGACCCCCAGGAAAAATAACTGAATCTTGTACAAACTACAGCCACCGTTCTGAAACCGGCCACTACCAAAAGCTGACACAACAAATATTAACTACAAACAACCGCCTAGGGTGGGAAGGCGACAAAGACGAATGGGAAAGAGGCTGGCTAGTACCAGAACTCTCTCTATCCTTAGTAACAGCCCACCCCTTTCTAAAAATCCAACCAATCTTACTACTATCTACCACAGGGGGTTCCTCCCATCTCAGAAAGCTTAACCCCTTCCCGACAATTGACGTACATTTACGTCATGGTCGGGAAGTACTTCCCGACACATGGCATAAATGTACGTCATGCCTTCTAACTGTCACTGCGTCTATAGACGCAGTGACAGTTAGGTGATGTCTGCTGTCCCTGACAGCAGACATCCCCCCTCGCCGCCCAGGGGGGGCAGGGGTGCCCCCCCCGGTCGGCGATCGCTGTGATTGGCTGTTCAAATCTGAACAGCCATTCACAGCGTTTCCTGTGTTACCGGCGGCTAAGCCGCTCGGTAACACAGGGATCGGTGGTGATCGGTGCTGTCAAGTACAGCACCGATCACCACCGATGTGCAGCCCCCACCTCCCACCCGCCGGGCACTCACCGCAGCAGCAGCAGCAGCTTCCCCGGCTCCCCCGGCAGCAGACAGCGCAGCAGCGCTGCCCTCCTCCCTCCTCCCCCCTCCCCCCCGCAGCAGCAGCAGCAGCAGCATCAAGCTGCCCAGTAAAAATAAATATATGTAGTGAATAAATATATATATATATATATATATATATATATATATATATAGCTTAGCAGGGGGAACCGGCACTCCGCTCTTGTTAAGAATAATTTCTCCGGTGCCTGCACAATAAGGGGCATGTAGATTCACAGGAGGTGCGGCACTCGAATATAAGTGAAATAAATACGCTGTACAAGCGAGGTAGTTTGCAACGTTTCAATCGTTTAAGATTTTCGTCAGGATAATAATACATGAACAGTGAGCTTACCTTATACCCCCATCACACCCACGTGCATAGAAAGATTTCCTGTCAGCGAGAGCCTTTCGGTGCCCAGGCGCTGAAACATGACGTCATCGTGTAGGTACACGGCGCACGTCAGGAAAAAGTGACATCTAAAAACAAAGCATATGCAACATAATAAGTTACAGTACATCGAATCTTTTCCAGTCCATCATTATAGTTGAAGCATAATACAGTCAATACAATAATAAAAATAAAAATATTTTGAAAACTGTCAACATCCTATGTGTCGATTATTTTCTATCAAAATTATTTAAATAAGGTAGAGTAATAATTTTCTGCATACAAGCAGATGGTGACTAATGGTAATATATTTAGAACATCGTTAGAGAAAAATGTTCATTTAGCCCTTTGGGGGCTAATACTTGAAGGCGGAATATCCACTCCGCCTCTCGTTTAAGGAGCATTAAGCCACGATCACCTCCACGTTTAAGTGGGGGGATGTGGTCAATCATTCTATATTTAAGACTTGCTATAGAATGTTTAGCCTCAGCAAAATGCCGGGCTACTGGTTGATCACTTTTTTCATTTTGCAGGGCTGCTCGAATAGTCGACCTATGGGCGGCCATTCTTTCTTTAAACTTCCTTTGCGTCTTCCCAATATAACTAAGTCCACAGGGACATATTATTTGGTAGACTGTGTAAGTACTCTCACACGTGAGATGGTGTTTAATTTTATATTTATATCCCGAGTGGGGATGTAGGAAAGTATCACCCGCAATGAGGTGATTACAGGTCGTACAGCCACATTTAAAACAACCATTGTTTTTATTTTTGAGGAAATTTTTTGACTCTACACCAAAACCTGATATGTCAGTTTTGACCAATATATCTTTAAGATTTTTCGCTCTTGAGTAACATGGCATTACTTTAGTGTTGAAAAGTTTTAATTCAGGGTCCGTTTGAAGGATAGGCCAGAGGGTTTTAACCTTAGTATCAACCAGATGGGAGGAAGTGTTAAATTGGTTAACATAGGGGAAACAATCAATTAATTTGTCAGAATTAGATTTTTTATTTTGTAGGAGGCTTCTGCGGTCTAGTTTAAGTACCCTTTCCTTGGTGTCCATTAACAATTGATTGTTATATCCTCTAACAATTAATCTTTCAATTAATTTGTCAATTTGTTCAGTGGCTGTAACAGGATTACTATTAATTCTAAAAATGCGAAGCATTTGGGAGTAAGGTAATCCTCTCTTTAAGTTTTTTGGGTGACAGCTTTTAAAGTGCAATAGTGTATTTCTGTCCGTCTTTTTATGATGGACAGTGGTTACAATATTAGCGTCTGCAATGGAGATGGTTACGTCAAGAAAGTTAATACTTTTTTTGTCCATTGTATAAGTCAATTTTACCGGGCTGTCACTTGCGTTATGAGCTGCAATGAGATCAATAAATACATTTTGTGGGCCTGTCCACACAATCATCAGGTCGTCTATGTATCTAGTAAAGAATTTGATATATCTCGCAATCTCTTCTCTGATAAAAAACAATTCTGATTCAACATAAAACATGTATGTATTCGCATATGTCGGTGCGACGGAAGATCCCATCGCACACCCTTGCGTTTGTAAATAATAACAATTGTCATATAGGAAAAAGTTTTTAGTCAGGATGATTTCTAGCAAAGAGAGCCAAATGTCCACATGACTTTCATCAAAGTTGCCCGATTCCAACATCAGGCGTTTGGTAGCATATAAACCTTCACTGTGGGGAATAACAGTATAAAGACTGCTTACGTCCATTGTAATAAGCCAAGTGTCCTCAGTGATATTGTCCAAAGTTTCCAGCTTATTTAGCAGTGAAGTAGTGTCCAGCAAATAATTGGGGTGGACTTGTATCAATGGTTGTAATATAGAGTCAATTAAAACTGAAGTTGGCTGGAACAGTGATCCACAAGCTGATATAATGGGGCGTCCAGGTGGGGGGGACAGTCCTTTATGGATCTTAGGTAAAGTGTAAAGTAGCGGGGTACGTGGGTGTTCTGGGATGAGTATGTCATAGATATCTTCTGAAATTAAGCCAGCATCTTTAACTCGGATTAAGGCTTCACGTAGTTCTTTTTCAAATATATAGCGTGGGTTGCCGCTGAGTTTGGTATAAACCCCAGGTACCTCCAGTTGTTTGGTGATTTCAGTTTTGTAATCAGTCAGATTTTGGAGAACAATAGCACCTCCTTTGTCTGCTGCACGGATCACAACTTGTTCCAGTGAAGCTAAGTTTTTTAAAGCTGTGCGTTCTTCAGGTGATAAATTTGCTCGATGCTGTGGTGCTGAGGATATAGAGTCATTTACTTCTTTGTCCAAGAGTCTCATAAAGGTTTTTATGCTGGCATTATACGATAAAGGTTCAAATGAGGATTTCTGTTGGAAAGGTTTTAATTTCACGGGTATGGCTTCTTTGTAGATCGAGGGAGATTGTGTTTGTTTGGCAAAGTGTTCTTTTAGCTTCAATTTTCTATGTAATTTCGATTTCTCAATTTGCCAATTAAAGTGATTAAAGTCAGTTGAAGGAATGAATGAAAGGCCTTTTTCAAGTAAGCTTAGTTCAGCTTTAGATAGTTCATAGTTAGATAGATTAATAACTATTTCTTCCCTTTGCTCCCCTTCTTTCCTTTCATTGTTTCTGTGATGTTGTCCTCCCCGTCTTGTGGGTTGTTTTTTCTTTGTAGGTTTTTGCGGGTAGTTACGGCTAAAGGGATGACAGGCCGTCTGCGTCTGGTAGTGGGTTCTGAGTCGCTTGTGCTGTTGGTTGCTTCTTGGGATGATTCAGTATCCACCTCTGTTCTGCCTTTCCTGTATCTTCGGAAGAAAGGTTTAGATCTGTCACTAAGTCTGTTGCCAGTCAGCCATTGATAGACGCGATGATTCTCGTAGTCTTGTTCTACTTTTTGAAATTTGTCTCTTTTGAATTTGATCAAGTCTTTTTTATAAGTGGCCAATTGATTGTTGAGCCAATCTGTATCTGTATCCGAAGTCAGATTGGATAGATGTTTAATTTCAAAAGTCTTAATTTTTTCTGTGAACGTATCAACTTCTTTTTTTGATTGTTCGATTACTAACAAGATCAGATCATAGGAACATTTATTAAGAATGGATATCCATTTTGTACAGAATGCTGGATCCATTCTTCCTATGGTCGGGCAATTATGTACCCGAAATCCGCGTGGGATTTTTCTGGCTCGGAAGTAATCACTTAAAGTAATTGCATGTAATTCAAAGTCAATTACCTTCTTTTTCAAACGTAGAAGGTCCTGATAGATCGTTTCAGGTGGGGTTGATTCAGTCTTTGCCAATAGTTGTTCCTTGTGTAAAATGATGTCCGGATCAGATTCAGAATAACTGTGTAGTTCTGTGATCACAATATTAAATGGGTTGAAGGGGTCTTGGTCCTTGGTCACATTAGATTCTGCCATGATGCAAGATCTAGATCGTCAGGGATCACACTTGCTTCCAAAGGCTAAAATGATGGTCGGTCAGGATACTGTAATGATGTCCGTTCAAATTACCGCAGGACTGCGGCGATTGTTCAGTATAGGACTTCTTATTGGTAATACAGTATATGCAGGAGAGTTTTGACGAGAGAACTTCGAAGAAGATCAGCGGTGCCTTGTTCAAGGAATGAAAACGTACATCAATCCATTCCCATACAGCTTAGCAGGGGGAACCGGCACTCCGCTCTTGTTAAGAATAATTTCTCCGGTGCCTGCACAATAAGGGGCATGTAGATTCACAGGAGGTGCGGCACTCGAATATAAGTGAAATAAATACGCTGTACAAGCGAGGTAGTTTGCAACGTTTCAATCGTTTAAGATTTTCGTCAGGATAATAATACATGAACAGTGAGCTTACCTTATACCCCCATCACACCCACGTGCATAGAAAGATTTCCTGTCAGCGAGAGCCTTTCGGTGCCCAGGCGCTGAAACATGACGTCATCGTGTAGGTACACGGCGCACGTCAGGAAAAAGTGACATCTAAAAACAAAGCATATGCAACATAATAAGTTACAGTACATCGAATCTTTTCCAGTCCATCATTATAGTTGAAGCATAATACAGTCAATACAATAATAAAAATAAAAATATTTTGAAAACTGTCAACATCCTATGTGTCGATTATTTTCTATCAAAATTATTTAAATAAGGTAGAGTAATAATTTTCTGCATACAAGCAGATGGTGACTAATGGTAATATATTTAGAACATCGTTAGAGAAAAATGTTCATTTAGCCCTTTGGGGGCTAATACTTGAAGGCGGAATATCCACTCCGCCTCTCGTTTAAGGAGCATTAAGCCACGATCACCTCCACGTTTAAGTGGGGGGATGTGGTCAATCATTCTATATTTAAGACTTGCTATAGAATGTTTAGCCTCAGCAAAATGCCGGGCTACTGGTTGATCACTTTTTTCATTTTGCAGGGCTGCTCGAATAGTCGACCTATGGGCGGCCATTCTTTCTTTAAACTTCCTTTGCGTCTTCCCAATATAACTAAGTCCACAGGACATATTATTTGGTAGACTGTGTAAGTACTCTCACACGTGAGATGGTGTTTAATTTTATATTTATATCCCGAGTGGGGATGTAGGAAAGTATCACCCGCAATGAGGTGATTACAGGTCGTACAGCCACATTTAAAACAACCATTGTTTTTATTTTTGAGGAAATTTTTTGACTCTACACCAAAACCTGATATGTCAGTTTTGACCAATATATCTTTAAGATTTTTCGCTCTTGAGTAACATGGCATTACTTTAGTGTTGAAAAGTTTTAATTCAGGGTCCGTTTGAAGGATAGGCCAGAGGGTTTTAACCTTAGTATCAACCAGATGGGAGGAAGTGTTAAATTGGTTAACATAGGGGAAACAATCAATTAATTTGTCAGAATTAGATTTTTTATTTTGTAGGAGGCTTCTGCGGTCTAGTTTAAGTACCCTTTCCTTGGTGTCCATTAACAATTGATTGTTATATCCTCTAACAATTAATCTTTCAATTAATTTGTCAATTTGTTCAGTGGCTGTAACAGGATTACTATTAATTCTAAAAATGCGAAGCATTTGGGAGTAAGGTAATCCTCTCTTTAAGTTTTTTGGGTGACAGCTTTTAAAGTGCAATAGTGTATTTCTGTCCGTCTTTTTATGATGGACAGTGGTTACAATATTAGCGTCTGCAATGGAGATGGTTACGTCAAGAAAGTTAATACTTTTTTTGTCCATTGTATAAGTCAATTTTACCGGGCTGTCACTTGCGTTATGAGCTGCAATGAGATCAATAAATACATTTTGTGGGCCTGTCCACACAATCATCAGGTCGTCTATGTATCTAGTAAAGAATTTGATATATCTCGCAATCTCTTCTCTGATAAAAAACAATTCTGATTC
>NC_139218.1:24131168-24251916 GCF_055691185.1 Crinia signifera
CCCCCCCACAAGTAACCCCATTTTGCAAACTACACCCCTCAGGGAATTTATCTAGGGGTATAGTGTACATTTCAAACCCCCAGGGGTTTCACCAATTTTGATACAACTGGGCTGTGCAAATGAAAAATTACATTTTTTACACAAAAATGCAGATCTGGCTCAAAATTTTTCATTTTCACAAGGAATGAAGGAGACAAAGCACCCCAAAATCTGTGCCCCAATTTCTCCCGAGTACGGCAATGCCTCACATGTGACCAAAAAATACCATTTGGGTGCATGGCAGGACTCAGAAGGGAAGGAGTGATTTTTGGATTTTGCAGCACAGATTCTGGTTCAATGACCCCTGAAGCACCTATACAGTGGAACCCCCCCACAAGTGACCCCATTTTGCAAACTACACCCTTCAGGGAATTCATCAGGGGGTATAGTGTACATTTCAAACCCCAGGGGTTTAACCAATTTTGATACAACTGAGCTGTGAAAATGAAAAATTAAATTTTTTCATTTTCACAGCCCAGTTGTATCAAAATTGGTGAAACCCCTGGGGGTTTGAAATGTACACTATACCCCTAGATGAATTCCCTGAGGGGTGTAGTTTGCAAAATGGGGTGACTTGTGGGGGAGGTTCCTAACTTTTAGCATCTTATGGTGCCTAGAAACCTACATGGTGCCTAAAAAAATAATCTCATAAAAAGGAGGCTCCAAAATCAAGTAGGTGCTCCTTCTATTATGAAGCCTGTGGTTTGGTCAACGTGCACACTAGGGCCACATATAGGATATTTATGAAAACAAAAGAATTGGGGGAATCAATTTTTAGTCACATTTCTCTAGTAAAATCTACTGTGTTCGTTAGAAAAATGTATTAAAATTGAAACTCTGCAAAAAAAAAGAAATTTTGAAATTTCACCTACACTTTGTTTTAATTCCTGTGAAACACATAAAGGGTTAACAAACTTCCAAAATGCTGTTTTGAATACTGTGAGGGGTGCAGTTTTTGAAATGGCATCATTTATGGGGGTGTCTCACATACAAGTCCCTCAAAGTCACATCAGAACTGAACTGGTCCCTAAAAAAATCAGTGTTTGAAATTTTCTTGAAAATTTGAGAATTTGCTATTCATATTTGAAGCCTCCTAGTGTCCAAAAAAATGAAAAGGAGGTTGAAATAATGATGGCAACATAAAGTAGACATATGGTCTTTGTTAGTTATTAACTATTTTGAGTGGTATGTTTATTTGTCTCTCAAGCAGAAAATGTGACATTTTGCAAATTGCAAAATTTTCCATTTTTTCACGACATTTTGGTATTTTTCACAAAAAAACACAGACTGTATCGACCCAAATTTACCACTAACTTGAAGTACAATGTGTCACGAGAAAACAATCTCAAAATCACTGGGATAAGTAAAAGCAAAAAAAAGTTATCCCCACTTAAGTGAAACATGTCAGATTTGAAAAAAATGGCTCTGTCAGGAACGCAAAAACTGGCTCTGTCAGGAAGGGGTTAACCCCTTGTTCAGAAAGTGTCAGCACTGCAGGCGCACTCGGTGCCCTCTGTGTGCTCTCTCATCTAGCTGTGTGGGGTGGTGGGGTACATTCACTTGACAATCATCTGATTGGGCATATTTAAATGCAGGCCCAGTTGTGACGTGAGGTGCTACACAGCTGGAGGAGGATTGATAAGTGTGTATGCACTTACCAATTGTCGGAAACATTGTCGGACAGGTGTTTACCCAGCATTAGTAATCCTCTGCTCCCACTGCACATGGCAAAATCATGACCGGTCTCTGCCTTATTATATAGATATGAAAGGGACCATGGAGGGAGGGGGTCAATGCAAATTCCAAGTGATTTACAACCCAGCGCTGTCTACCCTTCTGCAGTGAGGCCAATGCGTTTCCACAGTCACAGTGCCATTGATTTCTCTGTATTCCTCCATAGATGCTTTTTATTAATACAATCTACAGGACGTCTGCACATTCAACAGTGTTATATAGCTTGTAGACATAGCAACCATTTATAAAACTGTTCCGGTTTCAAAAATGAATTTATTTATTTTTTTGCTTTGGTTTAAAGGACATTTCAGCTCCATGCTGTGAATTTGGCCTCGTTTTGTTGTATCTGTATAATATATATATATATATATATATATATTTATCGAGAACAGACTCCTGTTTCGCGCCACAGAATTAACAGTTACTATGTGGAGGCTGCCTAACTTACAAGATCCCCTGTTGGATGGGGGATAGAGGAAGTATGGAGTACAGTCGTAAGATGGCCCCCCTTGTGTTGATCTTTGTTATTAGACCAACATAGCCTTATGATAATTTCTTAAAGCATATAAAATAAAGTCCATACATTTTCAAATATTTATTAAAAAGTCTCTTGTTCCACACAATGGTAGCAGTTGTTCCAGAATATAACAATATATACTTTGTTGGTTTCAGGTACTTTAAAATAGCAAATGTGAACACCCAACGCGTTTCGTCCCCTCGTGGGACTTCATCAAGGGTTTTGCAACAGATTGAGAATTATTTCGGACAGCTTTCACAGGAGGAGTGTATTCACAATAAGGTAAGAGGGCCTTTTATAAAATTGAGGTGCTCTATCACTTTAAATTTCTCATTCGGATGATGAGTCAATGATTAGGGCCCATTACTTCTCATAAGTGGCCATATCCCTTGTATTAGAGTAACACTGGTAGCTTCATTTGGTCTCTGCAGACCTAATGTATGGTTCTTTTAAGAACCACAGAAATATTCCCAGTAATGTCTCTTAATTGGAATATAAATTGGTATATTCACTACTAAGTCAGGAATAGATCAGGATTCACACAGAGTCCTGAACCAGAGCACACCTCCAGAAGGTGACAATTGCCTCCTGATCTATTCCTGACTTAGTAGTGAATATACCAATTTATATTCCAATTAAGAGACATTACTGGGAATATTTCTGTGGTTCTTAAAAGAACCATACATCAGGTCTGCAGAGACCAAATGAAGCTACCAGTGTTACTCTAATACAAGGGATATGGCCACTTATGAGAAGTAATGGGCCCTAATCATTGACTCATCATCCGAATGAGAAATTTAAAGTGATAGAGCACCTCAATTTTATAAAAGGCCCTCTTACCTTATTGTGAATACACTCCTCCTGTGAAAGCTGTCCGAAATAATTCCCAATCTGTTGCAAAACCCTTGATGAAGTCCCACGAGGGGACGAAACGCGTTGGGTGTTCACATTTGCTATTTTAAAGTACATGAAACCAACATAGTACATCTTGTTATATTCTGGAACAACTGCTACCATTGTGTGGAACAAGAGACTTTTTAATAAATATTTGAAAATGTATGGACTTTATTTTATATGCTTTAAGAAATTATCATAAGGCTATGTTGGTCTAATAACAAAGATCAACACAAGGGGCGCCATCTTAGGACTGTACTCCATATACATATATATATATATATATATATATATAGTAGTCAAGATGGCTGGCACTCCTGTCACCTTTTAGTAATACCTTGGTGCCTTCCCCAGAGAGCCCAAGACGGACAATCCAAAATACAGATAGCAAGGTGGGCGGCACTCAGCAGGATTCCATATCACAATAAAAAGACCAGACTTTGGGTATCGTTTTGCCAACGTTTCAAATCTTATTTAAAGATTTTTCGTCAGGGACAACAAACATAACAAATGATCTTACCTTTATACCATACAAGAAGACAGTGCACTCCCCGCCGTCCCGCCACCACACGCCCGCTGTCCGCCTCAGATGACGTCACCCCGCCTCAACATTCACTGTCACTGGAGCGCAATGTACCCGGAAGTATGCGTTCCATATCCCTCTGACACTGCCACTGCCGTCAGGAGTACCTAGTGCGGTGCCTGGAGTTGAGGGGCATCGGGGCTGGATCATTGTGCGTGTCTGGCTTGAGGACTTCTGGAGGAAAAAATAAAGCATTTTTATTAAGTTAAAAACCAACAATCAATAAAAATAATTTTTAAAAAAAGCATCAATTAGTCTGTTACGTTTTCCCTCTAATGTAGGAAGTGTTAAGGACAAAAATTTAGAGAAATGGGGAAAATTAAGCAAAATATAAAGATATGAATATTTATAAGGGGCGGGGCTTGCCTATCAAGGACATCTACCATCGTTAATGAAAATGTAGTTGTAAAACATTAACAAAGCCATTAAAGTTTGATTATATTCTAAATATATAATGTATCTGCATATTATGATTCAATGCAAAAAATTATTGCTTATAAATATTATTAGAAAAACTGTTTCTCAAAAAATGGACAAAAAACAAAATTTTTTATAGATATTAGAATGTAGATGTCAATTTCACAACCTAGGTTGTAGAGGATAACACTGGGAAATATGTTGGGTGAAAAAATCTTCAAAAAGGAGCAATCCGAAAAAAGTCTCCCCCTCTTTATTAAAAAAGAAAAAAGGGGAAAAAATCTCAAAGAATGGACCTCTAGAGAATTCTTCTCATACTAATGAAAAGGAGTCCAGGACAGTTGCTCATTAAGTCCTCTTGGCGCCACCGTGTCAAATTTTGCAATCCAAAGGGTTTCTCTCTGTAGCAGCAACTTGGCTCTGTCTCCTCCTCTTTTTGGTTCTTCCACATGGTCAATGATCTTATACCTCAGTTGTGCCAAAGAGTGTCTTGCCTTTTTGAAGTGTTTCGCCACCGGCTGGTCTACTTCCTTCCCCTCTAGGATTTGGCGTATGGCATGGCGATGCTGGTTTGCTCTTTCTCTGAATGTACACACTGTTTTCCCGATGTAGGCTAAGCCACATGGGCATTTAATTATGTAGATAACAAATTTACTTAAACAGTTTAGCACATGTCTTATGGGTGTCTTTTGTCCCGAGTGTGGATGGGTGACAAAAGAACCAGTCTCTAAATAGCTGCATGTAGTACAGCCTAAACACTTGTAACACCCGCTTCTTTTAGTCATAAAGTGTTCATTGGCTGGTTTTTTGGCTGTAATTATTTTTAACCAACCAATCTTTTAAATTTCTTCCTCTCTTCTGACAGTTAAGGATACGGGTGTCTTTAAAGCAAGGGAGACTGGGATCTGTTGCGAGAATAGGCCATGCAGATTTTATGTTTTTTTTGACCAATTCACTGGCTGTGGTGTGGTGATTTACAAAGGGTAGGACCTTCTGTTCTCTTTTCGGTTTAGTCTTAAGACTTTCAGATCTAGGCAACATTAATGCTTTGTTCTTAGCAATTAAAAGGTCTTGTAGCTTGTATCCTCTTTGTAAAAACTTATTCACCAATAATTCCATTTCTCTTGCCGCTTCTACTTCATTGCTGGTAATCCTCCTTACTCTTAAAAACTGCGAGTAAGGAAGTCCCCTTTTCATGGCTTCGGGGTGGTGACTGTTATAGTGCAGAAAAGTGTTCATGTCGGTTGGTTTTGTGTACATGTCTGTTCTCAGACCATCATCTTCTCTGGTAATCAGGACATCCAAAAAATGGATTTGATGGAGACTACATTCGTAGGTAAATTTGATTGTTGGATCCATGGTATTGACATTTGCCATCTCAAGTTCAAATTCAGATTGAGTTCCTAACCAGAAAAGGATGATGTCGTCGATAAATCTTTTAAAGAATAATATCCGATGTTGCATATTCGGATTCATCAAAAACACGTTTTTCTCGACACTGAACATATGGGCGTTAGCAAATGCTGGTGCTGCATTGCTGCCCATGGCACATCCCATTTTTTGTAAATAATATTCGCCATTAAAATAAAAAAAAATTCTCGTCAGGGTTTTTTCAAGCAGCAATAGAAGGAAGTCAACAGATGGACCCATATAATGAGGATTGTCCACAAGTAAGGTTTTAACTGAGTCTAACCCCTCTTTGTGGGGTATGTTTGTGTATAGACTCGTTACATCAATACAACATAGCAGTGTGTCAATGGGTAGGGGACCCAGTTGTTGTAGGTTAATGAGAAGATCAGTTGTATCCTTCAAGTATGTGCTCTCTGCCTGTATTGCAGGTTGCAGCCAATGGTCGACATATTTGGCAATGACACTGTATAATGAATTTCTAGCAGAGATTATAGGGCGTCCTGGCGGACAAGTCAAACTCTTGTGTATTTTTGGTAGGCTATACAACAGCGGTACTATTGGGTATTTTTGTACCAGTGCCTCCTTCGTGGTTTTATCAATGATTTTTTCTAAGAGTGCTTGCTCCAGGATGTCATCTATCTCTGCTTTGTAGTTAACCGAGGGATCTCCAGGAATTTTTTCATATACCATGGTATTGCTTAGTTGTTTATATATTTCTGCAGTGTAGTCCTCAATATTTTGAAGGACAATTGCCCCTCCTTTATCTGCTGAGCGTACAATCAATGAGTTGTTTTCACTCAGATTTTTCAAGGCTTTAAATTCTTCCCCATTTAAATTATTTGTCACTGTGTCGGCATCTTTAGCTCCTCTGGATACTGTTGATTCTAGCATCCGGCTATAACACTTTAAAGAGGGGTTAAACGTCTGCGGCTCAAAAGATGATTTAGGCCTAAAAGGGTGTGTGTTTATATTACTTTCTGTGTTAACATGGTTCATAAAATGTTCCTTTAGCTTTAAATTTCGTAGGTGTCTACTTGTGTCGATTTTCCAATCAATTTCCTTGAAATGGTTAGTTGGAACAAAGGATAATCCTTTGTTTAAGACTTTTCGCTCGGTTTCTGTCAAGACGTGATTAGAGAGATTGACCACTAGATCTACTTGTTGTATTTGCGACCTGGCCTTCCTTTCGTTTTGGCCGCCCCTGCGGGTGTACTGCCGCCTGCGCCGGTGCGGGTGACCACTCCTAAAGGGGGTCTTGATGTCTTTCTCTGGTTCGCATTTTCACCTTCACTCTGGGTTGAATTATTTTCAGATGTATTTTCAGAGTCGACATTCATCTGTCGACGCGGTCGTCCAGAGCGTCCAGAGCGTGCATGTTGGTACCTTCTTTGGGGGATTTGCAAGAAAAAAGAGATTGATTATCTACTACACAGGATAAGTCTGTCTGACTACCATCGTGAACACAAGATTCCTAGAGGTTTTAGGATCAAAAATATCCCAACGATCGGCAGGAACAACACCGAATTCTGCCGACGTTGGGTAGCTATTTTAAATAAGTGTTCCAGTGACTTGATCCTTTTGGTAGTGGAAGAATCCACCCGAATAATGGAGGAAACCAAATCCAAAATCCAGAGTTTGGAAATCACAGCGACCCCCATCCTGGCCCAGGAGACTGACAGAGTGGCTGGTGAAACTAAAAACCAGTGTCGACAACTATAAGAAAGAACTAATAAAATACAAAAAAAACAAGTTGGCTACTGTCGACAGAGACTACCAAGAACAAATGGTCTACCCGTGGGCAACTGGGCGGCAAATCCCCCAAAGAAGGTACCAACATGCACGCTCTGGACGACCGCGTCGACAGATGAATGTCGACTCTGAAAATACATCTGAAAATAATTCAACCCAGAGTGAAGGTGAAAATGCGAACCAGAGAAAGACATCAAGACCCCCTTTAGGAGTGGTCACCCGCACCGGCGCAGGCGGCAGTACACCCGCAGGGGCGGCCAAAACGAAAGGAAGGCCAGGTCGCAAATACAACAAGTAGATCTAGTGGTCAATCTCTCTAATCACGTCTTGACAGAAACCGAGCGAAAAGTCTTAAACAAAGGATTATCCTTTGTTCCAACTAACCATTTCAAGGAAATTGATTGGAAAATCGACACAAGTAGACACCTACGAAATGTGAACCATGTTAACACAGAAAGTAATATAAACACACACCCTTTTAGGCCTAAATCATCTTTTGAGCCGCAGACGTTTAACCCCTCTTTAAAGTGTTATAGCCGGATGCTAGAATCAACAGTATCCAGAGGAGCTAAAGATGCCGACACAGTGACAAATAATTTAAATGGGGAAGAATTTAAAGCCTTGAAAAATCTGAGTGAAAACAACTCATTGATTGTACGCTCAGCAGATAAAGGAGGGGCAATTGTCCTTCAAAATATTGAGGACTACACTGCAGAAATATATAAACAACTAAGCAATACCATGGTATATGAAAAAATTCCTGGAGATCCCTCGGTTAACTACAAAGCAGAGATAGATGACATCCTGGAGCAAGCACTCTTAGAAAAAATCATTGATAAAACCACGAAGGAGGCACTGGTACAAAAATACCCAATAGTACCGCTGTTGTATAGCCTACCAAAAATACACAAGAGTTTGACTTGTCCGCCAGGACGCCCTATAATCTCTGCTAGAAATTCATTATACAGTGTCATTGCCAAATATGTCGACCATTGGCTGCAACCTGCAATACAGGCAGAGAGCACATACTTGAAGGATACAACTGATCTTCTCATTAACCTACAACAACTGGGTCCCCTACCCATTGACACACTGCTATGTTGTATTGATGTAACGAGTCTATACACAAACATACCCCACAAAGAGGGGTTAGACTCAGTTAAAACCTTACTTGTGGACAATCCTCATTATATGGGTCCATCTGTTGACTTCCTTCTATTGCTGCTTGAAAAAACCCTGACGAGAATTTTTTTTTATTTTAATGGCGAAAATTATTAACAAAAAATGGGATGTGCCATGGGCAGCAATGCAGCACCAGCATTTGCTAACGCCCATATGTTCAGTGTCGAGAAAAACGTGTTTTTGATGAATCCGAATATGCAACATCGGATATTATTCTTTAAAAGATTTATCGACGACATCATCCTTTTCTGGTTAGGAACTCAATCTGAATTTGAACTTGAGATGGCAAATGTCAATACCATGGATCCAACAATCAAATTTACCTACGAATGTAGTCTCCATCAAATCCATTTTTTGGATGTCCTGATTACCAGAGAAGATGATGGTCTGAGAACAGACATGTACACAAAACCAACCGACATGAACACTCTTCTGCACTATAACAGTCACCACCCCGAAGCCATGAAAAGGGGACTTCCTTACTCGCAGTTTTTAAGAGTAAGGAGGATTACCAGCAATGAAGTAGAAGCGGCAAGAGAAATGGAATTATTGGTGAATAAGTTTTTACAAAGAGGATACAAGCTACAAGACCTTTTAATTGCTAAGAACAAAGCATTAATGTTGCCTAGATCTGAAAGTCTTAAGACTAAACCGAAAAGAGAACAGAAGGTCCTACCCTTTGTAAATCACCACACCACAGCCAGTGAATTGGTCAAAAAAACCATAAAATCTGCATGGCCTATTCTCGCCACAGATCCCAGTCTCCCTTGCTTTAAAGACACCCGTATCCTTAACTGTCAGAAGAGAGGAAGAAATTTAAAAGATTGGTTGGTTAAAAATGATGTTACAGCCAAAAAACCAGCCAATGAACACTTTATGACTAAAAGAAGCGGGTGTTACAAGTGTTTAGGCTGTACTACATGCAGCTATTTAGAGACTGGTTCTTTTGTCACCCATCCACACTCGGGACAAAAGACACCCATTAGACATGTGCTAAACTGTTTAAGTAAATTTGTTATCTACATAATTAAATGCCCATGTGGCTTAGCCTACATCGGGAAAACAGTGTGTACATTCAGAGAAAGAGCAAACCAGCATCGCCATGCCATACGCCAAATCCTAGAGGGGAAGGAAGTAGACCAGCCGGTGGCGAAACACTTCAAAAAGGCAAGACACTCTTTGGCACAACTGAGGTATAAGATCATTGACCATGTGGAAGAACCAAAAAGAGGAGGAGACAGAGCCAAGTTGCTGCTACAGAGAGAAACCCTTTGGATTGCAAAATTTGACACGGTGGCGCCAAGAGGACTTAATGAGCAACTGTCCTGGACTCCTTTTCATTAGTATGAGAAGAATTCTCTAGAGGTCCATTCTTTGAGATTTTTTTCCCTTTTTTTCCTTTTTAATAAAGAGGGGGAGACTTTTTTCGGATTTCTCCTTTTTGAAGATTTTTTCACCCAACATATTTCCCAGTGTTATCCTCTACAAACTAGGTTGTGAAATTGACATCTACATTCTAATATCTATAAAAAAAATTGTTTTTTGTCCATTTTTTGAGAAACAGTTTTTCTAATAATATTTATAAGCAATAATTTTTTGCATTGAATCATAATATGCAGATACATTATATATTTAGAATATAATCAAACTTTAATGGCTTTGTTAATGTTTTACAACTACATTTTCATTAACGATGGTAGATGTCCTTGATAGGCAAGCCCCGCCCCTTATAAATATTCATATCTTTATATTTTGCTTAATTTTCCCCATTTCTCTAAATTTTTGTCCTTAACACTTCCTACATTAGAGGGAAAACGTAACAGACTAATTGATGCTTTTTTTAAAAATTATTTTTATTGATTGTTGGTTTTTCACTTAATAAAATTGCTTTATTTTTTCCTCCAGAAGTCCTTAAGCCAGACACGCACAATGATCCAGCCCCGATGCCCCTCAACTCCAGGCACCGCACTAGGTACTCCTGACGGCAGTGGCAGTGTCAGAGGGATATGGAACGCATACTTCCGGGTACATTGCGCTCCAGAGACAGTGAATGTTGAGGCGGGGTGACGTCATCTGAGGCGGACAGCGGGCGTGCGGTGGCGGGACGGCGGGGAGTGCACTGTCTTCTTGTATGGTATAAAGGTAAGATCATTTGTTATGTTTGTTGTCCCTGACGAAAAATCTTTAAATAAGATTTGAAACGTTGGCAAAACGATACCCAAAGTCTGGTCTTTTTATTGTGATATGGAATCCTGCTGAGTGCCGCCCACCTTGCTATCTGTATATATATATATATATAAATATATAAAACTGGAAGACTGGCGGCACTCAGATGACTTGAAATAATAGGAGACCACACAGGTTCAAGATCTTTCGAGATTAAGTATCCAAGAGACCGGCACAATCCACTGCTCAGATGCTGCATGATGGTGGCTGGGTGCCTGCACAAATTGATGTATACATACGGGGGTTGGAGCGGCACTCTCAGCTGAAAGAAACACCAGGTACACTTTGTTGTAAGAGCGACGTTTCAACGTCTTTTATTCTGACATTTTCTTCAGGCTAATGAGGACAAGGTCTTATCGTAGCTTTATACACCACCGTGCTCGAAAACATCACACGCCGTCCAGCTGATCGGCGCAGCGAGAGTGACGTCATAATAGTGCTACCATCACCATGGATACATATAACGACAATGTGCGATTCATAATAAAACAAATAGCACACTAGACAAAACTGTTAGAATAACACTGCCTGATAACATGGGCAATGTATGTGATAAAGTAATAGGTATATGCAAAACATTATATGACTTGGAAAAGCAATACAAATGCAATGACGCTGAACAGGCAGCACGTAAGTAAATCATTCAAGACTACAAAAATGTATCATACAGTACATATGGAGAGAGTCCGTATGTCAAAAGGTAGTTAGCAACGTGTGTGAATAAAGCATTTCACAGACCACAATTTAAATAGGCAAATATATTACTTCCTAGATAGACCTTTAAAAAGAGAGGCATTTTGTAAACAAGCTAGACCAATAAAATGGTACTGGTCAGGCAACACTTAATACGGTAATAAACATTGGCGTAGGAGGATCATAGATACTGGGAAAGGCATTATGATAATACACAATTGATGGTACATATACCTGAAACACATCATAGACCACAATAAAGATAAGCAACTCCATTACTTTCTAGATAGACAACTGATACCTGCCAGCTCGTTTAAACCTTGCGGGGCCAACGTTTCTAAGCGATGTATCCACCACGTCTCACATTTGAGAAGTTGCAGGCTGCGGTTACCACCCCTCAAACTTAGGGGTATGTGGTCTATCATGCGGTACCTCAGAGAGGGTAAGGTGTGTTGACGGGATACAAAGTGTTTGGGTACGGGTAAATCACACTTGCCACCTGCAAGTGCCGCTCTAATAATAGAGCGATGGGTAGTGATGCGCTCTTTAACCCCTTCCTGACACAGCCAGTTTTTGCGTTCCTGACAGAGCCATTTTTTTCAAATCTGACATGTTTCACTTAAGTGGGGATAACTTTTTTTTGCTTTTACTTATCCCAGTGATTTTGAGATTGTTTTCTCGTGACACATTGTACTTCAAGTTAGTGGTAAATTTGGGTCGATACAGTCTGTGTTTTTTTGTGAAAAATACCAAAATGTCGTGAAAAAATGGAAAATTTTGCAATTTGCAAAATGTCACATTTTCTGCTTGAGAGACAAATAAACATACCACTCAAAATAGTTAATAACTAACAAAGACCATATGTCTACTTTATGTTGCAATCATTATTTCAACCTCCTTTTCATTTTTTTGGACACTAGGAGGCTTCAAATATGAATAGCAAATTCTCAAATTTTCAAGAAAATTTCAAACACTGATTTTTTTAGGGACCAGTTCAGTTCTGATGTGACTTTGAGGGACTTGTATGTGAGACACCCCCATAAATGACGCCATTTCAAAAACTGCACCCCTCACAGTATTCAAAACAGCATTTTGGAAGTTTGTTAACCCTTTATGTGTTTCACAGGAATTAAAACAAAGCGTAGGTGAAATTTCAAAATTTCTTTTTTTTTTTGCAGAGTTTCAATTTTAATACATTTTTCTAACGAATACAGTAGATTTTACTAGAGAAATGTGACTAAAAATTGATTCCCCCAATTCTTTTGTTTTCATAAATATCCTATATGTGGCCCTAGTGTGCACGTTGACCAAACCACAGGCTTCATAATATAAGGAGCACCTACTTGATTTTGGAGCCTCCTTTTTATGAGATTTTTTTTTAGGCACCATGTAGGTTTCTAGGCACCATAAGTGCTAAAAGTTAGGAACCTCCCCCACAAGTCACCCCATTTTGCAAACTACACCCTTCAGGGAATTCATTTAGGGGTATAGTGTACATTTCAAACCCCCAGGGGTTTCACCAATTTTGATACAACTGGGCTGTGAAAATGAAAAAAATTAATTTTTCATTTTCACAGCTCAGTTGTATCAAAATTGGTGAAACCCCTGGGGGTTTGAAATGTACACTATACCCCCTGATGAATTCCCTGAAGGGTGTAGTTTGCAAAATGGGGTCACTTGTGGGGGGGTTCCACTGTATGGGTGCTTCAGGGGTCATTCAACCAGAATCTGTGCTGCAAAATCCAAAAATCACTCCTTCCCTTCTGAGTCCTGCCATGCACCCAACTGGTATTTTTTGGTCACATGTGAGGCATTGCCATACTCGGGAGAAATTGGGGCACAGATTTTGGGGTGCTTTGTCTCCTTCATTCCTTGTGAAAATGAAAAATTTTGAGCCAGATCTGCATTTTTGTGTAAAAATTTTTAATTTTTTACACAAAAATGCAGTTCTGGCTCAAAATTTTTCATTTTCGCAAGGAATGAAGGAGACAAAGCACCCCAAAATCTGTGCCCCAATTTCTCCCGAGTACGGCAATGCCTCATATGTGACCCAAAAATACCATTTGGGTGCATGGCAGGACTCAGAAGGGAAGGAGTGATCTTTGGTGGTGGAATGAATGGTGGGTGCTATGTCGCATTAGCAAGACCCCCGAAGCACCAATACAGTGGAACCCCCCCACATGTGACCCCATTTTTCTCACCAGCTTTGGGAGGGGGGCTGGCGCTGCGGCTGGTGGGGGGGTGGGAGGGGTGCTGGCGCTGCGGCAGCCGGGTGGGTGGGAGGGGGGGCTGCCGGGTGGGAGGGGGGGGGGGCTGGCGATCGGTGGTGATCGGTGCTGTACTTAACAGCACCGATCACTGTGTATATATATATATATATATATATATATATATGTGTGTATATATATATATATGTGTATATATATATATATATATATATACACACATATATATATACTAGGTGATTCATCGCGCCCTACGGGCGCTCTTCACACCGTCGTAAGGGGCTGCGCCCCCTTAATTTGTGAACGTTTGTATATGAGAAATATGGTTAGAATTGTATGAAAGATGCCCTGTATTGCAACTTAGGTGTCCGCGAATCGCAGGAGGGGGGGTCGCGGAGGGTGCCGCGAATTGCAGGAGGGGGGGTCGCGGGGGGGTGCCGCGAATTGCAGGAGGGGGGGTTGTGGGGGGGGTGGATGCTGTGAATCGCGGGAGGGGAGGGATTGCAGAGAATCGCGGGAGGGGGGTCGCGGGGTGGGTTGCCGCAAATCGCGGGAGGGGGGTTACGGGGGCGGGGGTTGCGGCGAATCATGGTAGGGGGGGTCGCGGGGGGTGTGCCGTGAATCACGGGAGGGGGGGTCACGGGGTGGGGTGCCGAGAATCGCGGGAGTGGGGGTTGCGGGGGGGGGGGGGGGGTGGGGGGGGTGTGACGCGAATCGCCACAAGAAAAAATCAACACAGAAAGGTCAACACATGTAAATGTTGACATAAGTGTGGCACTTCATTGGTTTCCATGTCGACACATGAGAATGAATATGAAAACATTCAAAAAATGAAAAAAAAACTTCAAAAACTCATGTCAACCTTTTTCATTGTCGACCATAGCCATGTCAGTGTTTTCCATGTGCAATTTAATTCTGGAGCTGCCGCGAATCGCGGGGGGGTGCCGCGAATTGCGGGAGGGGGGGTCGCGGGGGTGGGTGCCGCGAATCGCGGGGGGGGGGGTTACGGGGCGGGGGTTGCGGCGAATCATGGGAGGGGGGGTCGCGGGGGTGTGCCGTGAATCACGGGAGGGGGGGTCACGGGGTGGGGTGCCGAGAATCGCGGGGGAGGTGTGTGTGTGTGTGCCATGAATCGCGGGAGTGGGGGTTGGGGGTGGGGGGGTGTGACGCAAATCGCCACAAGAAAAAAATCAACACAGAAAGGTCAACACATGTAAATGTTGACATAAGTGTGGCACTTCATTGGTGTCCATGTCGACACATGAGAATGAATATGAAAATATTAAAAAAAATGACAAAAAAACTTCAAAAACTCATGTCAACCTTTTTCATTGTCGACCATAGCCATGTCAGTGTTTTCCATGTGCAATTTAATTCTGGAGCTGCCGCGAATCACGGGGGGGTGCCGCGAATTGCGGGAGGGGGGGTCGCGGGGGTGGGTGCCGCGAATCGCGGGAGGGCGGGGTTCACAGGGGTTCCGGTGGGGGGTTGCCGTGAATTGCGGGAGGTCACGGGGGGTGCCGCGAATCGCGGGAGGGGGGGTTGCGGGGGGGTGTGACGTGAATCGCCACAAGAAAAAATCAACACAGAAAGGTCAACACATGTAAATGTTGACATAAGTGTGCCACTTCATTGGTGTCCATGTCGACACATGACAATGAATATGAAAAAATAAAAAAAAATTAAAAATAAATCTTCAAAAACTCATGTCAACCTTTTTCATTGTCGACCATAGCCATGTCAGTGTTTTGCATGTGCCATTTAATCCTGGGGCTGCTGCGAATTGGGGGGGGGGTGCCGCGAATCGCGGGAGGGGGGTCGCAGGGGGGGTGCCGCCAATTGTGCAAGGGGGGGTCGCGGGGGGGTTCTTTTTGCCGCGAATCGCGGGAGGGAGGTCGCGGGGGGTGGTTTTTTCCGCGAATCGGGGGGGGGGGGGGTCACGGGGGAGGGTTTGCCGCGATTCGCGGGAGAGGGGGGTCGCGGGGTGGTGGTTATGCCGCGAATTGCGGGAGGGGTCGTGGGGGGTTCTTTTTGCAGCGAATCGCGGGAGGGGGGGTCGCGGGGGTGTTTTTGCTGCGAATCGCGGTAGGGGGGGTCGCGGGGGAGCGGGTGTTTTTGCCGCGAATCGCGGGAGGGCGCGCGGGGGGGGAGGTTTTGCCGCAAATCGCGGGAAGGGGGCGCTCACCTGGTGGCTGTGGAGTAGCAGTGCTGGGCAACATGGGAAGGCAGTGGGTATCTGGCACTGTCTGTGGGCTCACTGGGCTGGTTCTCTGTCACATACCTCCCAACATGACCCTCTCCAGGAGGGACACAATGCTCTGTTTCTAGACTTCCCCTTAATGTATGATTGCCATCACCTGTTTTAAACAGGTTAATTTCTCAGAAAGGTGTTCAGCACAGATGAAGGCAATCACACATTAAGAGGAAAGTCCAGGAACAGAGCGTTATAGACACAGACACCCACTTTGAGTGACAGATGTAGCCAAATATATAGGAGATATATATGTGTGTATATATATATACATATATACACATATATATATATATTTATATATATATATATAGTTCATATAAATAAATTGAAACAAAAATCAAAGATTTAACTGTGCTGCTTTGGGGGGCTGGCGCTGCGGCTGCTGGCTGGGTGGGAGGGAGGCTGCCGGGAGGGAGGCTGCCGGGTGGGAGAGCGGGTGGGAGGGCGGGCTGCCGCTCGGTGGTGATCGGTGCTGTACTTAACAGCACCGATCACCACCGATCTCTGTGTTACCGAGCGGCTTAGCCGCCGGTAACACAGAAAACGCTGCAATTGGCTGTTCACTTTTGAACAGCCAATCGCAGCGATCGCCGACCGGGGGGGCACCCCTGCCCCCCCTGGGCGGCGAGGGGGGATGTCTGCTGTCAGGGACAGCAGACATCTCCAAACTGTCACCGCGTCTATAGACGCGGTGACAGTTAGAAGTCATGACGTACATTTATGCCATGTGTCGGGAAGTACTTCCCGACCATGACGTAAATGTACGTCAAAAGGTCGGGAAGGGGTTAAAACTTCTCTCCGTTTTGCCAATATATGATAAGCCGCAGGGGCAAACAAGCTGATAGACAACAAATTTAGTTTGGCAGGATAATGTATGTCTAATATTGTATTTAGTGCCACGTAGAGGATGGTAGAAGATGTTGCCCGGTATCATACATGTGCAAACCGTGCACGTGCATCGAATACAACCTCGAGGTTGAGGTTTTTCAGGCGCATTGAATCCTGTGATGTCAGTTTTGACCAACAAATCACGGATATTGGGGCCTCTCTTGTAGCATGCCATAATTCTAGTATCAGGAATGTTGATCTGGCGATCAGTTTTAACTATCGGCCACAATTTTTTGGATGTTTTATTTATCACTGGGCTTTCTTTGGTGTATGTAGTAACCCACGGGATGATAGGTGTGGGTGGCAATGCTATTTTGGGGGCCAGAAGCTGGTCACGGGGTATGGCTGCTACCCTATCTCTAGCTGCAAGTAAACTCTGAAGTTTATATCCTCGTACCAGGAATCTTTGTATGAGTTTTTCCATTTGTAGGTCAGACTCACAAGGGTCAGAAATAATACGTTTTACCCATACCATTTGTGAAAATGGGAGGCCTTTAATTAGACTGGCTGGGTGACAGCTTGATCCAGGAAGCAAATTATTCCTGTCAGTATCCTTCTGAAACAGGGAAGTAGATATCACGCCATTAACAACCGTCAGTGTGACATCAAGAAAGTTAATTGAGTGTTGACTATAGGTAATGGTCAATTTAACCGGGCTTGTGCTGGCATAATGAAAATCAATGTGTGAAATCAGATCTGAAATAGATCTGTGTAGGAATTATTTTTTGCACGATGGTAAATTCTGTCTGCAGCTCAATGGGTTCGAATGCCGCTCCGGCATATGCTAATATTTATATGTTTTATGTTGAGCAGCTTCTGTTTTTTCTTGTGCCTACGATAGCAGCCAGAATACTCCTTTACCGCAGATTTATTGACGACTTATTGGTTATTTGGTCTGGTCCTATTTCAGATCTGATTTCACACATTGATTTTCATAATGCCAGCACAAGCCCGGTTAAATTGACCATTACCTATAGTCAACACTCAATTAACTTTCTTGATGTCACACTGACGGTTGTTAATGGCGTGATATCTACTTCCCTGTTTCAGAAGGATACTGACAGGAATAATTTGCTTCATGGATCAAGCTGTCACCCAGCCAGTCTAATTAAAGGCCTCCCATTTTCACAAATGGTACGGGTAAAACGTATTATTACTGACCCTTGTGAGTCTGATCTACAAATTGAAAAGCTCATACAAAGATTCCTGGTACGAGGATATAAACTCCAGAGTTTACTTGCAGTTAGAGATAGGGTAGCAGCCATACCCCGTGAACAGCTTCTGGCCCCCAAAATAGCATTGCCACCCACACCTAGCATCCTGTGGGTTACTACATACACCAAAGAAAGCCCAGTGATAAATAAAATCTCCAAAAAATTGCGGCCGATAGTTAAAACTGATCGCCAGATCACCATTCCTGATACTAGACTTATGGCATGCTACAAGAGAGGCCCCAATATCCGTGATTTGTTGGTCAAACCTGACATCACAGGATTCAATGCGCCTGAAAAACCTCAACCTCGAGGTTGTATTCGATGCACGTGCACGGTTTGCACATGTATGATACCGGGCAACATCTTCTACCATCCTCTACGTGGCACTAAATACAATATTAGACATACATTATCCTGCCAAACTAAATTTGTGGTCTATCAGCTTATTTGCCCCTGCGGCTTATCATATATTGGCAAAACGGAGAGAAGTTTTAAAGAGCGCATCACTACCCATCGCTCTACTATTAGAGCGGCACTTGCAGGTGGCAAGTGTGATTTACCCGTACCCAAACACTTTGTATCCCGTCAACACACCTTACCCTCTCTGAGGTACCGCATGATAGACCACATTCCCCCAAGTTTGAGGGGTGGTAACCGCAGCCTGCAACTTCTCAAATGTGAGACGCGGTGGATACATCGCTTAGACATGTTGGCCCCGCGAGGTTTAAATGAGCTGGCAGGTATCAGTTGTCTATCTAGAAAGTAATGGAGTTGTTTATCTTTATTGTGGTCTATGATGTGTTTCAGGTGGATCCGATATGATATCCCGGCGGTCGGGATCCCGGCGGTCGGAATCCCGACACTGGAATCCCGACCGCCGAAATCCCGACAAGGGGGGGACATGGATCGCCCCCCCTTGCGGGCTCGCTGCGCTCGCCACGCAGCGGGCCCGGTGCCTCGCTACGCTCGGCACGCTATTTTATTCTCCCTCTATGGGTGTCGTGGACACCCACGGAGGGAGAAAGTTTCGGGATTTCGGCGGTCGGGATTCCAGTGTCGGGATTCCGACCGCCGGGATCCCGACCGCCGGGAAATTAACCGCATCCCGTTTCAGGTATATGTACCGTCAATTGTGTATTATCATAATGCCTTTCCCCGTATCTATGATCCTCCTACGCCAATGTTTATTACCGTATTAAGTGTTGCCTGACCAGTACCATTTTATTGGTCTAGCTTGTTTACAAAATGCCTCTCTTTTTAAAGGTCTATCTAGGAAGTAATATATTTGCCTATTTAAATTGTGGTCTGTGAAATGCTTTATTCACACACGTTGCTAACTACCTTTTGACATACGGACTCTCTCCATATGTATGATACATTTTTGTAGTCTTGAATGATTTACTTACGTGTTGCCTGTTCAGCGTCATTGCATTTGTTTTGCTTTTCCAAGTCATATAATGTTTTGCATATACCTATTACTTTATCATATACATTGCCCATGTTATCAGCCAGTGTTATTCTAACAGTTTTGTCTAGTGTGCTATTTGTTTTATTATGAATCGCACATGGTTGTTATATGTATCCATGGTGATGGTAGCACTATTATGACGTCACTCTCGCTGCGCCGGCGTGTGACGTTTTCGAGCACGGTGGTGTATAAAGCTACGATAAGACCTTGTCCTCATTAGCCTGAAGAAAATGTCCGAATAAAGGACGTTGAAACGTCGCTCTTACAACAAAGTGTACCTGGTGTTTCTTTCAGCTGAGAGTGCCGCTCCAACCCCCGTATGTATGTATGTATGTATATGTGTATATGTATGTGTGTATATATATATATATATAATTGATTTTGCTACATTAAACTTATTAATATCTTCAAGTCTTTGGAGTGCCACTTTACCTTTCTCGTACCTACTTCTGTTTGGAGGCACCCAAGTTGCTGCAAGGATTTAGGTGGATGTGCCAGACCCTGCTGTTTTGTATATATGTATGTGTGTATATAGATAGATAGATAGATAGATAGATAGATGAAGGGATATTTGTAAAAGGTGATTTTTAGTGACGCTCCCTTTTTCCTACCTTCAATCCTAACCAAAATCCAGAAATGGGGTACCATTTAAAAGATGACGTTCTCCCCTTCTGACGAAGTGTTCATTTACGATTGCGCATTGCATTGTTTGCAAAGTGAAGTTAAAAATTGACTTCGCCCCGATCCACCTTCCCACTGCACCGGATCTGCTTAGTGTATGAAACACATGGGAGATTCCGTGAGTTAATATGACCAGCATCACTGCTACATTACCGGCGGTGCTGCTACCAGGCCGCTGTGCGGTCACTGACCCCCCCCCCCCACACACACACACGCACACACCTGACAGCTAAACAGAGCCCGCTCAGCTACTTAGAGCTCCTGCAGCTCAGCCTCACTGCAGGAAGCTTGCTCACTACACGCTGCCCCAGTCGGAGGCCGGTCGCTGACACCGCGTCCTGTCCGGTAGCAGAGCTCGGAGGAGCTGCACCAGGATGAGCGTCCGTGGACCATATTACATGTCACATCCCTGCTTGCAAAGCTGCGACTGGGGACTGAAGGCCCCCATACACTAGTTTTCCCTTGAGAGCCCCCGGCAGCTCCCTGGAAAGGCTCCCTTTACGATTTGGCCCTTGATGTGCCAAATTTACATGCAATAAATTCAATCAGATGTGTTTGACATCCCCACCGACCCGATGAGCGGTCCTGTGCACATGGGGTCGGAGTGGGGTGGTCATATGGGCTGCACATTAAATTTATAGGATCGGACCCATCACTGGCACATCGCGGGTGCTTTATAGCACCCGCAATGTATTGGGTCCGATCCCAGGTGTGTGCCAGCGGTGAAGCAACGCTGGCACACACCTATGTGCAGCAGGGTCCATTGGGGAGGCAGCGAGGTCCGTGCAGCACTGAGGAGACAGCGTGGTCCTTGCGGTGGATGGGCAGTCAGCGGCGTGGTCTCTGCAGCGGATGGAAACTATAAGCGGTATTGGCGGAGCGGGAAGCGGCTGCTGAATGTAAAACCATATTTTGAAAAGACAGGAGGCTCCTGATTGGCTGAGAGAATTCTCTCAGCCAATAAACAGCCAGCCAGTCTTTACAAAATATAGTTGCACGTTCAGCAGCCGCTTCTCGCACCGCCAATGCCGCTACTAGTTCCAATCCGCTGCAGGTACCACGCTGCTGACTGCCCATCCACCGCAGGGACCACGCTGTCTCCCCAATGCTGCACGGACCCCGCCGCCTCCCCAGCCACCGCGCCGACCAGCTGCCCGCCCAATGGACCCTGCTGCAAATAGGTGTGTGCCAGCGGTGCTTCACCGCTGGCACACACCTGGGACTGGACCCAATACATTGCGGGTGCTATAAAGCGCCAGTGATGGGTCCGATCCGATAAATTTAATGTGCAGCCCATATGACCACCCCACTCCGACCCCATGTGCACAGGCCCGCTCATAGGGTCAGAGGGGATGTCAAACACATATGATTTGGCCTGATTTCTCAGAATCGGCCCAAATCACACTAGTGTATGGGCACCTTAAGAGTTGGGGCATACAAAGGCAGCGGGAAGAAAGGCTGCTTAACTTCCAGACCTCAGGTGCAGCCAGCAGTGGGGATCACAGCAGAGGCCTCTATACACACAGGTCCTGATACATCCTTCCCTGTCCTGAGGTATGTCTGAAATGTAAGCAAAAAAAAAACCTACTAGGTGGACCGTGCGAAAATTCCGATCCCTTTTTCTCCCTTAGGGCGGGATGCTCTTACATCCGCCAGCCCTTACCGCCCCCCTCGGCTGGCTACCGCATCCATACTAATCACATATGCTCTAACACTGGGGTAGCCAACTCCAGTCCTCGAGAGCTACCAACAGTTAATGTTTTCCTGATCCCCTCACAGAATCACAAGTGAAGTAATTAGCTCCACCTGTGGATCTTTTAAAATGTGTCAGTCAGTAATGAGTGCACCTGTGCAGCAGCTAGGTGGTCTGGAAAATGTGAACTGTTGGTAGCTCTCGAGGACTGGCGTTGGCTACCATCTAACATATGCGATTAGTAAAGAAAAAGACAGCTCTTGCGATGCGGCGCTGTCCCTGTACTTCCGCGTTCTGGGACCCGGGAGTCCCTGTACATGGGCAGAAAGACAGCACCGGCCACAGGGCATGCTGGGAGGAATCTGTGACAGATCCCTCACACATTGCTGCGGAGAGAAGCCCAGAGGCTTCTATGCCAGTAACAGCGGGCGAGTCCCTCCGCAGCGCTGACCCAGCGGGCGGACATTAGAGCATGTAAAAATGTGGTAGAAAATCCAGATAACGGGACTTTTACTGCATTTTTGTTTTAGAGCAGGCATGTCCAACGTTGGCCCTCCAGCTGTTGTGAAACTATACATCCCAGCATGCTTTGCCACAGTTTTGCTATTAGAGAATGTTAAAACTTTTGCAAAGCATGCTGGGATGTGTAGTTTCAAAACATCTGGAGAGCCAAGGTTGGACATGCCTGCTTTAGAGCATCTCCCCCTTAATAATTAGCCAAAATCCATAAATGAGGTAGCATTTTAAAGATTAAGTTGTCCGCTTGTGACGAATTGTTCATTTACAATTGCACATAGTATTGTTTGTTTCAAATTGGGGATACAAATTAACTTTTGGCCCTAGAGTTCTTTCCTTGGATGCATCAATATGGGTCAGTTTTGCTCGGCTACTCGAAATGGCTATAAATGGACCCGTCCTTCTTTCATCCTATCACCAACCACCAACCTCGCTATACAATTAATTGTGTTTAATTAACCCTAATTTTCGCACGGGCCACCTAGTACACTTATGGGCGCATTTATCCATATACTGCGATGCCGGCACGATGACCTCGCCGGACATCGCATTGCGGTGTTGAGTTCTACCGCCTGGATGTATTATTACCAGGGCGCAGGTACAGGGCTCAGAAAGGAGCCCGTCCCTACGAAGCCCTGACCCGGAAGCCGGGGGGGGGGGTCTGCGCATGCGCGGTAATGCGCTGACCCCCGCCGACCGCACTGCCCTGCTCGGCAGTGCGATCCCGCAGCCATAGGCTACAATGGGCTATCGCCATCCCAGAATTGCGATAGCCCAGGGATGCGATGTTGATACATCGAGCAGCTTCGCATCCCCCATAGAAACTATGTATAGTTTCTATGGGGGATGCGGCCGGCGGCGGTGCAGGGGGGGATCGCAGCAGGGATCAGAGAATCCTGCTGCGGTCCCCCTATGATACATTTAGGTGATACTTAATATTTGCGGCTAAACCCTGAAAACTGGTGTTTTCGGGGGATTTAGCCGCAAATATGGTTTGATAAATGGGCCACTCAATCATCAGCGGCTGGCAATGATAACATATAGGATTTTATTTAAACAGACTGCCATCTAGTGGTGAAACAGAAGTTCACTGGTAAACCAGCATGAATGATTTGTATGACCAGTAAAAAGTTTCCTTAAAAACATCAATATTTGAAATACTTCAGATGTGCCCACAGCAGATGTATTCCAAAATTCTGTCCTCAAGGCACACTGTGGCCAATTAATTGACCGGCTTATATATATAGTTTAGTGATTGGCCAGTGTGTACCAGCAATATATCTGTGAACAGCGGTGTCTACAGGCATGTCGCGACACAGTCGATGGCCAATATAGCTAATGGTACAGTATATAGTCATATTGTGCTGTGTATGGAAAATGTAATGCACAAATGTATAATTAGTAGTGTAATTAACTTGCTGTGTGGTCCCCATCCCTTATTGCAGGGTTAATGTGAGCAATCATTCTTTAACGTACAGAAGAGAAGCTTTGTTTTAACAGAGGAGTGTCCAGGAAAACACAGGCGTGCCTAGGAAACGCTGGGAGTGTCCAGGAAAACACAGGTGTGCCTAGGAAACGCTGGGAGTGTCCAGGAAAATGCAGGTGTGTTTAGGAAAACGCTGGGAGTGTCCAGGAAAATGCAGGTGTGTCTAGGAAAATGCTGGGAGTGTCCAGGAAAACACAGGTGTGCCTAGGAAAATGCTGGGAGTGTCCAGGAAAACACAGGCGTGCCTAGGAAAATGCTGGGAGTGTCCAGGAAAACACAGGTGTGCCTAGGAAACGCTGGGAGTGTCCAGGAAAAAACAGGCGTGCCTAGGAAAATGCTGGGAGTGTCCAGGAAAACACAGGCGTGTTTAGGAAAACGCTGGGACTGTCCGGGAAAACGGGTGTGCCTAGGAATATGTGGGAAATCTACCAGAGGTAAGATTAAATTTGGCGCTGATGTGGTGCCTCTAGAAAAGAAAGAAAAACAGCTGCTTGAAAGTCGTAGTCAACCCCTATAGATAATAAAGACCAAAGAACAAAAAAGTTAAAGTGGCCCTAAATTTAGTACATAAATACATCATCGGGGTTGTCTTTAAATGAAAACATATTTATTACAACAAAATAACAATAAAAGCTAAAATAATAATAATAATTGTAAATAATAAAATAAATCCCTGATCCCGTATTTGAAGATCGGTTGTTTAGGAGCAGTCACCTTGATTAAACATATTGTTAATTCAAAAATGCTTTGTGGAAACCTAATGGTTATGTGGTGTACACTGAGTTATAGGCACTTGTATTAAGAGGGTCTCACCACTGCGGGGCGTGCTTGGGTGTCTTTCTTCAAGCTTGGGTCCAATTGTCCTCACGATGTTGCTGATTTTGTGGAATGAATAATGTTGCTGGAGGACGATCTATGGACCTAGCGAAGTTGTCCAAAAGGAATTGTCCTCTTGTTATAAAGGTGGATGCAAACCACTGGGTGCCAAGGCTGGTCGGTGGGGGGTCAGCGCATTACCGGGCATGCGCAGCCCCCCCCCCGGCTTCCGGGTCAGGGCTTCGCAGGTGTTTTCAGGAGCTGCCACCCAGGGGCGTAACTATAGCACGGCAGCCCCCGCCGCCGGGGGGGGGGCGCTGTGCATGTGGGGGCGCCGGGGGCTGCGGTGCTATAGTTAAACCCCCCTCAATCCCCCGCAGACTTACCTATCGCGCTGGTCCCGGCGGCTCCGTTCTTCTGCTGAGGACCACCACAAAATGGCCGCCCCCATATAGCACACAGTTCTCTGAAACTGTCTGCTGTATGGGGGCGACCATTTTCTGGTGGTCCTCAGCAGAAGAACGGAGCCGCCGGGACCAGCGCGATAGGTAAGGCTGTGGGGGATTGAGGGGGGGTTTGCATGGGCGGCGGGGTAGGGGTGCTCGGCGGGGCGGCAACGGGGGGGGGGCGCCCCCCCCCCCTAACGGCGGGGGGGGGGGGGCGCCCAAAATGTAGCTACGCCACTGCTGCCACCCCACTTTAAAGCTTTGGATTAACCGATGTTCGTGCAGATGATTCACGAATATCTTTGCTGGGAGACGGAGACCACGCCCATCGAGACAGGGCAATATGTGAGAACTGTCTGTCTGAGAGTGGGCGGGACTGCAGTGATGACTGACAACTAAGGGCCTGATTCAGACCTGCTCACTAGGCTGGAACAGTGTGGGTCATTCTGATTTGCTCAGCCTCATTCTAATGGATGGGGGACTGCGCATGTGCACCTCCCTTTTGTGAGCGGCTTCTGCGACTTGTATAGTCGCTGAGCTGTTCGCAGGGATCGAGGCGGGGGCAGACAGCAGCAGGGACGGGGGTCGCCCATGGGAACACGCAGCATTTTATGAGCGTCCCCATTACAATTCTGGGCGTTCCCATGGCTACGTGGGTGGGCCGATGCCTGCCGGGGGGGTGGGCGGTTGACATCACAGGGTGACAGGCGCCCGCCCCCATCTTCAGGCAGGTACACGCAAATAAAGGTCAATTCAGACTGACTTTTATTTGGGAAGCCAGAAGAAATAATTTGATGGTCAGAAACCATCAAATTATTTCTTCTGCTGAGGAGACATGCGAGGGGGTGTGTCCTAGTCACACCTCCCCTCTCATGGTCCATATCAGTCCAGGGGTGCTCACCTTTTTTAATTAAAAGAAAAAAAAAGTTTTTCTTTATTACTGCAGGGGTGCTGCTAAGTGTGCCACATCAGTCCGGGGGTGTGCCGTATCAGTCCAGGGGTGCTGCTAAGCGTGCTATGTCAGTCCAGGGGTGCTGCTAAGCGTGCTATGTCAGTCCAGGGGTGCTGCTAAGCGTTCTATGTCAGTCCAGGGGTGCTACTAAGCGTGCTATGTCAGTCCAGGGGTGCTGCTAAGCGTGCTATGTCAGTCCAGGGGTGCTGCTAAGCATGCTATCTCAGTCATGGGGTGCTGCTAAGCGTGCTATGTCAGTCCTGGGGTGCTGCTAAATGTGTCATATCATTCAAGGGGTGCGACCCAGTATGCCATATCAGTGTAATGGTGCTGCTTAGTGTGCCACATTAGTCCAGGGGTGCTGCCCATTTTGCCATATCAGTCCAGGGGTGCTGCCCTTTTTTGATAAAAGAAAAAAAGGTTTTCTTTCTTACTGCAGGGTGCTGTTAAGTGTGCTATATCAGTCCAGGTGCTGCCCAGTATGCCATAGGAGTCCAGGGGTGCTGCTAAGTATGCCATATCAATCCAGGGCAGCTGCTCAGTGTGCCATATCAATCCAGGGGTGCTGCACAGTGTGCCATATCAATCCAGGGGTGCTGCTCAGTGTGCCATATCAAACCAGGGGTGCTGCTCAGTGTGCCATATCAATCCAGGGGTGCTGCTCAGTGTGCCATATCAATCCAGGGGTGCTGCTCAGTGTGCAGTATCAATCCATGGGTGCTGCTCAGTGTGCCGTATCAATCCAGGGGTGCTGCTCAGTGTGCAGTATCATTGTTTGTGCCACCCACTTCTGTCACTTAGCTGAGTCATACAGCTCCCCTGGTGCAACCTTTGGCCTAAAAGCAAACTGTGAGGTGCTCAGGATAGACTGGAAATTAGTGGAAATGATGTATCTCATGAGATCCTGCCGTCTGGGACGGTCACGTGCGGCTCGTGGGGGGATCGAAGGGCCATACACTGCTGCGATACACCTCAGTAGTGTATGGCCAGCTTAAGGTCTGTGAGGGCCCTGGACAAAAAATTTGTGGGGGCCCCTATCAATAAAAGTGATATACTGGTGATTATAAAAATAAAGTATCACTTATCTATAAATGTTGTATGCTATATAGTATATAATATATATATTAATAATAACAGAAGATTGCTTTAACAAAAAAACATCCAGGCACCTGAATGCTGCAGCTGAGGGGGTAGCAGTGGTGCAGACCGTTGTCAAACAACTCAACACCGCTGCCAGCCAGTCACACACTGCCGGTGCCGCTGAGGAAGGAGCCGAGATGGAGTGAAATGGCGCCGCCTCATTCTCAGCTCTTGTACATCACAGAAATCCCGTCAGCTGTAGCAGTGATTGAAATCCCGTGAGAGGCTGAAATTTGCTATGGCAGCAAATTAGCGGGTGGTGCTGGCAGCAGCTGTGTTTTGGGGCAATGGGAGACACAGCTAAATCATGCTGTGCTCCGATTTCAGTACCAGCGGTGTGCATGATTCAGGGGAAGACTGTGGGGCCCCTATTGTATGGGGCCCTTGGATGACTGCCCTTGTTGCCCCTCCTTGGATCCGGCCAATGTTATTCTGACACCTGTTGTATTGTGTGCGCTGATTGGGTGGCTGCAGCAGGTATCAGATCTCTGATATTTCGCTATTTGTCGGTAATAGAGAGTTACAATAAACATTTGTTATGTGGGTGAATGTCATTGATAAGGGAAGGAAACTTGCTGACTGTAATTTAGATTGGGTCCACAAGAGGGCGACATTGCAGCAGCAATACACAAATATCTATAATACCAGTAACTTAACTGTTGAAACATTTTCCAGCAGACATATTTGTGCCCATCCGATTTGCGCGGATAGATTTTTCTAGCAACAGTGATGTCTGCAAAGTATAAATAAGAAATGAGTGACGTAAAATATCTTTTAAGACCACATTTGTCATTTTTCCATCAGCTGTGAGTAGAAAAATATATTTTTTTTATACAATGTGCGAAAGCGTCCCATAAGATCAACTCCAGTGTTTGACCTTGTGCTTTATTTATGGCCCTGGCAAAGCAAACTGTTATCGGGAACTGGGCTAGTTTAACATTATCGGGATTCTGGGTATTAAACCAGTTTCTCCAGTTCCACAGCTAGTAAGAATATCACCCTTAATAAGAAAGTTGTCCAGTTTTAACTTGCAATTGTGTGCCATTGCATGCCCCTGGTACCCATCACACACCCCAACTTTTAGCCCCAGTGACTCCTTGTGCCCCCAGAATACAATGTGCTCCAGACATGTCCCCCACCCCAGTCACACACACTCACATTGGCCTCCACCCACTCAGGGCCGCCACGAGGAACCTTCAGTCCGGGCCCCACCCCCAAGTACCATTATGGGCACCCCCCTCGAGTACCATTACACCCCCCAGTACCATTACTTAACTAGCTGCGGCGGCATGGCATCACCCTGGTTCCTTGCCGCCTCCCCTCGGGAGCGCACACTGCTCAGTGCAGCCTGCAGAGCACCAAGCCCCTCTGTGTCCTAGGCTCGGCGCTCTGCAGGTTGCACTGTGTATTGTGCGTGCCTGGCTGGGGGGGCGCCGGGTGAAGGAGGCGGTGTGCGGGCGTGGAGGTGGCACCATGCCGCTGTCGCTGTGTGCAGCATCCCCCAGCACACCCCCCCCCCCCCCGTTGGCGGCCCTGACCCACTGCACTCCAAACCACCCATATACGCGCCTTCTCACACCCTTGAAACAACATCTTATCCGCCCCCACCCATACACATTCCCGCCAGACACATGTGAAAACTGCCCTTGCTTGCTGCCGATGGCCAGGTCCAATTGCAGAGTGGCATCAAACCCTGGTCCAGTCTCCGGGCCCCAGGAGGCCAAGCCGGTTCCCACACGCAGCTGCAAGACTCCCGCTGGATCTCAAACTGGATCCCTCGGCACAGCTGCCAGCCTGTGCCGGGCCCCCAGCCTCCGCCCGGTCTCGTTCCAAGCTGGAAAGTGCCACTGACAGCTGTGTGTGGGATGTTATTATAAGTGTGGGCTGGAGATCCACAGCACTGAGTGGGGCCAAGGAGGGAGGAGAGAAGTGGCCCCAGAACCTGCCTGATGCCACACTGTGGCACGTCACTGCGGCGAGGGCATATGGCATAGGTGCAGAGCCAGATTAAGGTCTAAATGGGCCTGGAGCTGAATGATCAAGGGCCTATTATGTGCAATAATAGGGGTTGTGGCCAGCACCTAATAATGTGGGGGCGTGACCAGTGTTCTGGTTGGGTGGTCTGCTCATGGGTGTGTCTGTAGTTTTGTAAATACTTTCAACTAATTATATATGCCTAGAAAAGGCAGGGGGCTGGCATAAGAAAAATGCAGGGAGATATAGTATTGGCAGGTGCACTCCAATGGTGCACCCGTAGGACGTCAATTTCCTAAGATACTTGCGGGGTGAGGCGGCACTGCAGTCATAAAAAAAAAATGCTGAAACTTGGTAGACAACATTTCAGCACCTTTTATGTGGTCACCTAAGTTTACCACACCATATACCCCTTCTACAAATCATGCAACACAAAGGTAACCCCCTTATACTGTATTTGCCTCTTATACATTATGCCACATGGAATGAGCCAAAATTCACACCGATTGAGCCAAAATTCACACTATGGCACACAGATTAAGTCAAAATTCACGTTATGCCACACAGATTAAGGCAAAATTCACATTGTGCCACATGGATTAAACCAAAGTACACCAGGCATATCCAAAGAGTGGCCCTCCAGCTGTTGTGAAACTACACATCCCAGCATGCCTTGACATAGTTTTAGCATTCCCTAATAGCAAAACTGTGGCAATGCATGATGGGACTTGTAGTTTCACAACAGCTGGAGGGCCATAGTTTGGACATGCCTGCACTATAACAAACAGATTAAGCAATAATGCACAATATGCTTCATATATATGGGCATTGGCACGCATTAAAAATTTACACCATAATGCCCATTACATGTTAAGACACACACCATAATCTCCATTACATATTATGCCAAACACCATAATGCCTATTAAAATTTATGCTACATAAGTGTTGATTACCTTCATGTTCATTGCCAGGGGTTCCATGTTCATTGCCAGGGGTTACATGCTCATTGTCAAGGGGAAATACATGCTCGTGGTAACTTGGGGACAGCCGCCGCCGGGCAGAAATGACAGCCATTGACAGCCGGGCAGAGAGCTGTCCGGCTATATTCAGAGCACTGCTATTTGAAATTATACCCCTTTCACACCAGAAAATGCAGGGATTTACCAGGGAATATGGTCCCAGGATCAGGCAGGGACATTCCCGGACTGGCCCCTTTTACACCAGCCTAGTCCCTGCATTTTCTGGTATGAGGGGGAGAGAAAACCACCCCCGCCCCCCTTTAAACAACAAGCTATATCTTCGGAACCAACTGACCCATTTACATGTGGGCTTCGAATGATTTTGGTCCAGTGAAACTGGGCCGTTTGGTTCTAGAGAAATCTGTCCTCAAACAACATGAACAGCCATGAAATTACATTTCAGAACTGAAAAAAATTGGTTTACCCGCAATATCTCTAGAACCAATGAACCCATATGGACCAGGTATCAGATTGAAGGCCCAGCGATTTGAGCTCGACTGAGATCAACCTCAAGCTTCTGTGATGCTACAAAATGGGCCTATTTGGAGAGTGGGCCTGGAGCTATAGCTCCATCAGGCCCATTGTTAATCCGGCCCTGCATAGGTGGGTTACAGGGTATGTACCGGGAACATGAATACGCTGAGAACGGCAACTGTATAGCTAACACTGGGCTATGACAAACAGAGCGAGCGGGCACAGCTACATAGGTGAGTGCCACGTTCCTTCCCACTGTGTGATAAACTCATTGTGCTCGGCAGCGGCTCCCACACAGGATAGGGCGATAGGTCTGTCTGTCTAAACGCCATAATCTCAAAAACCATTGGACAAATTCTTCTACAGTTTGCACTATTATGTGGTGCAGTTCTGCCGGAAGGTTTACCTATAGTCACCATCATCCTATCCCGTATGGGGGCGGAGCACAATGAGGGGGCGTGGCAGAGCGATGCTTATCTAGGCCCAGAGCACTTGCAGCCCAGTTTTCACTGACTTTTATTTGCGAAGGCAGGAGACCTTCTCCTGCAGCGGAGACATGTGATACCAAGGGGATTCGGCGGTAGGGGGGTATTTGGTGGGGCGGCATATCTGGTGCTCCGTAAGCTGTGATGTTCGCAGCTTACCGATCCAACATGAATCAGGCACTAGGTGTGGCCTCCGAACTGTATTAACATGGTCATATACAAAGTATGTATACATTTACAACACTGGTGATATACACAGATGACAAAGCTGTAAATATTTAAGCATAACAGAAAGAGACAGTCTGAGAATGTATACAGATACAACAGCAGTACCGTCATCTCCGACCTGTGTACAGTACTGTATCTTACACATTTCCTAGATGGCTGAGCTCCATTACTATTACTAGATCGCCCAGCAGGGGGCATAACTAGAACTCTCTGGGCCCCATAGCAGAATTTAAAAAGGAACCCCTCTTTGTACAGGGTGACACACACACACGGGTAGTGGGGGTCCCAGCCATAGGGACCCATTTACCATAGGATCGCATACACTATGAACAGGTTCACCGACAGACCGGGCCTCGGTAAAATGGAGGGGGTGTGGCCTCCAGGAAGGGGCGTGTGGGGTCCTCATCCACACAGAAATTCCTGATGTGGTCCCTTCTAGATACATTCGGGGGACTAATTAATATGTGCGGCGTACTGGCCACAAGTATTCAATGGTAGGTTGTTTATGGTTTTGCAATGTGGAATTGGGTGGAACCATTGACCAGGTAATTGTACATCTCCTGTAAGTTATATCAGTCTGATATATTTATAGCTGATGTGTAATTACACCGGTGCTGCCGGTGAGCAGCGGCGTAACTATAGCACCGCAGCCCCCGCCACCGCGGGGGGGGGGCGCTGTGCATGTGAGGGCGCCGGGGGCTGCGTTGCTATAGTTACACCCCCCCCCCAAATCCCACGCAGACTTACCTATCTCGCTGGTCCCGGCGGCTCCGTTCTTCTACTGAGGACCACCACAAAATGGCCGCCCCTATATAGCACACAGTTCTCTGAAACTGTCTGCTGTATGGGGGTGGCCATTTTGTGGTGGTCCTCAGCAGAAGAAGAACGGAGCCGCCGGGACCAGCACGATAGGTAAGGCTGCAGGGGATTGGGGGGGGGGGGGTTTGCATGGGCGGCAGGGGATTGGGGGTGCTTGGCGGGGGGGGCGCCCCCCCCCCCCCTAATGGCTTGGGGGGGGGGGGCAAAACTTGGTTACGCCACTGCCGGTGAGTATTTCAGTGCAGCCTTTCATTATAAAATATACAGGATGCGCTGTCCATGTATGTTTCATTCTTCCTAAAGGACAGTTCCACAAGAACATCCATCCACTTGTACATACGTCACAGCTGTGGAACCCTGGTGAGATCAGAGTTCCACAAAGGAGGACACCAAGGCGTCAGGCATCTGTAAACTACTTGCAGCAAACAACAACTGCTTAGCGAGCGGTACTGTACGTGGGGACACGGCACACTCATACAGTGACCTATGTCGACATTGACAAAAAAATTTAAAACTCATGTCCACCTTTTCTAATGCTGACCTTTTCCAATGTTGACCATTTGCTTGTGTCAACACAATGCATGTTGGCCTTTTTGATGTGTTGATCTTTTGACCTAGACACTGTTGACCTAACAACCTGTACTCCTCCAGTGAGGGTGCAAATTGCATCATTTCTGCATTTCCTATTAGCATAGTGTCATCATGTTTATTTATGTAATAGTTGATAAAAATTTAAATACTAAAAAATAACGAGTGCCATTTATATCTATTTTGCATTTCCCCGGGAGGACCCCTGATCTCTAACAGATCCAATATGGCCGTCTTTTCCATCTCCACTATAAGCCCCTCCCACTCTCAGTTATTATATCACAATCATAATACTGACTCTATCTATATAATAATCTCATTATGTCTGTCCTATCTCCAAAACGCATGCACAGTGGAGGTCTATGAGCTCACCATCCACCCAAATGAGTCGCCTATGCTGCCTTGTGGTAAATCTGTCCCTCCATCCAATGGCTTCTACTGCTAGGGAGATGGGACAGAGAGGACACGCGGTCAACTGGCAAAAGTATAGTCAAGGGAAGGGGTGGGGTAAGGTGCAGAGCATTGGCCAGAGAAGGAGTCTGGATGGGTCAATGATTAGAGAGGGGGGGTGGTTCATGATGGAAGATGAAAGACCTGGGTAGGACAGCGGAAAGGCTGAGGTGACCAGCATGGGACCACCACTGTCCTAAAAAGCGGAATAGTGGACAAGTTGCCAGTAGCAACTTTACCATCATTTATCAAATACATTCTACAAACCGATAGGTACAGTTGAAGCTAACTGGTTGCTATCGGCAACTTGGTCACTTCTCCACTCTTTAGACGGTTTGATACACTTCCCCCTAAAGTAGGTGTTGTCAATGTTTCAGGGTTCATCTTACTGGGCACTGAAGGCCATGGAAGATGCCAGTGGTTGGGGAGCAGCCTGGTATGGGAAGCAATGGGAAGGACACAGATGCAGCCAGACACAGACTAAAGGGTGGTGATATAAGAGGATACATGCCGACTGTAAGTGATAATAGTATTTACTGTATATGTCAGCAGGTTCAGGCCAATGCAGGTCACCTCCTCAGCATTACATAATCCTCCTGTATGTTTAGGGAAGGAGCAGCAGTCTCAGTAATTACATGTTAGTATAATGATTTCTTATAAATATTTGAGCAGCCTCTCGCCTCGTGTTAGAGCAAGTAGACGTAACCCCGTCACCCGAGAGCCACTGTGTCCCTCCATGGCTTGATCCACCGCTCTGTATGGAGATGTACTGCATTATCCCAGAAATGCTGCTGCCCCCAGCCGCCTCTCCCTTGTCCAATAGGGTGGGAGGGACAGTGGGGCAGCCTCCAAATAGCAGGACTGTCCTGCTGTAATTGGAACAGTTGGTACTGTAGGTACTGTATGGAGCGCTTATCACATACCGTAGCTAGTAGAAAGAAATATATAAAGCCACCTGCACTCATATGGAAACTGCCGCTAGGAGAAACATATGGGGTACCAACCCAAACAACTCTAAACCAGATACAAAAATGGATCTCCACAGCGCTGTTCCCAGGATAGTACCATCTATCCTTATTGAGGGGAGAATTATTCCAGCTCTCCAGACATAAGGGACAAAAGAAGAATCTTGTATTATGTAAGAAATAATTCCTTTATCTTCAAAGATGAACCCAACATGGGACTCACCTAAAGTGACTTGGAGATGTGCACATAAAGGTATCTTTTAAATGACACAACTTCTTCTTGGGAAAAAGGACAGATTCTCACCTAAAAGGCGGTCCCTATTTTCACAGAAAGGTTTCTTTATTTTGGATATGAAGTACAGCTCCAGTCCGGATGTCAGCAAACACAGATTTATTAAAACTTCACAAGGATCACCTCAAATCTCCTCACCCGGAATGAAGAGAAGGAAAGTGATCCATCCTTAGAATATTGGCCCTTATTCTGATCGGTGCGGCCGGATCCGAATATGCGGCCAGGACCATGCGTGCGAAACCCCGCCTTCCATATGGATCGCCAACTCCGTCCGTACGCGGCAAGAAGCTGTCCGAACGGACCGCACGTGTATTTTTCATGGAATACGCCTCCTCCATCTCAGGGAACCTCCCCCATCATTCGATGGTCGCAGACCATCGAATGCCGGACCGAGTGGTCCACCAGCTCCCGCAACCTCAGACCACACGGACATTTTTCCGTGCAAAAGCAGGGATCTGGACGGGCAGCTGACATCCGGCGATGTCATATGTCCGCCCCCTACACGTGCGTCACGGCCGCATTACCATACGTACGCCCAGCGTTTGCATAGGAACGCCCATGAAACGCGGGGCGTACGCATATGGTAATGAGCCCAAATAGCCCTTCACGCCCCTCTCCACCCCCTGTTCGGAGTGTTCACATTTCATGTGGGATTTGCCCGTACACCCCGCTCGCACATGCGCAGAGACGCCTCTTCACATGCGCAGACACAAAACATCGGTGGCACGAACGCACGCGGATATTACCGCACCAACCAGAATAAGGGCCATTGTTAGGATGATGTACAGTAAGTCCAAAGCAATAAAAAGTCCAAACAATCACCAACATGTTATTCTTCCTTAGGGTGTAGGAAGAACCCTGAGGAAGAACAACATGTTTGAAATGCGTGGGAACAGCCCTGTGGAGAACCATTTTTGTATTTACATACTGTAGCTAGAGTCCAACTCCCAGCAGCCTCCGTGGTACTAAGTGATGCGCATCCAGGCTGTAACGGCAGCTTTGGCATACCGCAGGAACGTCCCGTTTTTTTGGGGACGTTCCTGTGTCCCTCCCGGTGCCGGCAGTGTCCCGCAGCGTTGGGTGGTAAAGTCGGGAGTCCCCCCTGTAATCCCCCCATGCGCACAGCATCTATTTCCACGGCAGAGAGGCTGGGGGCTGGCCAGCAGCTTACAGAACCGCTGGTCAGGCCCCCAGAGTGGCAAAAACAGGGCTTGGCCTCGCGAGAATTATGCTATTTTAGGCCACGCCCCCTTGGCGGGAAGACACCCCCCATATTTTCAGGCACACGCTTATTGTTAGCGGATATTTTGTGCATCTCTCACAGAGATGTTGGCACTCATAGAGTTAAAAGTGTAGTGTGGTAAAATACTAGATAACTTAGGGGACATAATATCTAACTATATATAAAAGTCTAAATCCTCCTTACTTCTGAGGTGAAGTACCGTCAGTGACCACTAGAGGCCGCTTACCAGACCAAAGTGCACTTTAACAGAAAGTGAAACCAAAACGATCTGTTTCAAACTTGCTGGATATATGGAGGGAGGGACTCGGGAGCTGTGAAGACAGAGATTGGAGGCAGGAGCCTCCAATCCAATCACCATGTTGATAGTGCTTTTAAGTAGTATTTATATATATCATAGTCGCTTGCCAGTCTACTTAAAAAGAGATAAAGTGGGTGAAGATTAGGGATAGCCATCGATGATTTGAAATCATTGATGGTTTATGGCCGATGTCGAATATTTTTGCCATCGATGTGTGGAGAACCAGATGGTTTCCCTCCATCAAGGGCACAGCAAAACCAGTAGTCTGCTTTTTTCTTTTTTAAAGTGCTGGAACACGAAGCATAGCTCCGCCCCCCGGCACCCGCAAAGCCCTGCCCCCGTGTTTTAATTGGCACACAGGCCAATCAGTCAACCAAAATGGATGACCATCAATAGGTAAAAATATCGATGGTCACCCATTGTATATTTTAACACCATCGATAGCCTGTTGCACTATTGCCATCAATGGCAACCATCGATGGCAATGATGGCCATCCCTAGCAGAGATAAAGCTCCAACCAATCCGCACCGGTCATTTTTCAAACAGACAGAATAATCACAGAACTAATCACTGGTAAGCCGCCCTATAAATGCAGTAAGGTTCTGAATTTTTTTCAAGATTATTATTGGGTTAAAGTATGACTAACCCTCATTTATTCCATTGAGAAGGGAGCACATCACCATTGTTATATATAAAATCTGCTGACAGCCCTGATCCACTTGTAGGATCCAGATACAATCAAGATGCAAGGTCACTGGTTTAAAGAGACGTAATATGAATTTTCCATTTAATTAAGTTTAACATTGAATTACAGTCAGGGCCGAGCTTTAGGCAGCTGCCTAGGGTGACGGCATCTGGGGGGGAGGATCCTTGTTGTACTTAATGCAGGTGGCTGCTGTGGCTGTGGAACTTCTAAGACCTCACCCTGTACTTTCTCTTCAGGCATACTTCCCTACTTTTCTGCACCCTCCTCCTTGTACTCAGTTGTGGGACAGCAACCGAGAGAGGGAGTGTCAGTCCCTATATAGAGACATATACTGTATATACAAAGTGAAGGTTGTGCTAAATTGATGACAGAAACAAGATTTAAAAGGATAGTGTACATTTATTAATGCATAAGACACAATAAAATCATTTAAAATGATAATAAAGGAAATTGGGAAAGCGGCATCCAGGAAAGTTAGATTATTGGTAACGTCACCTTTTTGAGTGTTCAGTCCTACTTTTTGGGCCCAAAAGTGTTCACTTCTGGATGGATTTTGTGGTATCCCTTTAGAATTCTTCCTCCAAATGAGTGGTGGGGGTGGCGTACCTCCCAACTGCTGGAATATCTGAAGCGATTTGGGGTCCACTTGATCTCTGAGGCAGGTCCTTAAAGAGGTGGCTTGGTACTCGTTTAGTTTCACAGCGGCAGCATGAGGACACTGAAGCTATGAATATTGGCACCTTGCCAGACTGCCTTTGCAGGTGTTAATGTTTTCCTGAAACACCCCCACCATCCACGCCATCTCGAAGCATGGCGAGCTCCCGACCTTTTCATACCCCCACTATCCACCTCAGCGTGGGCTAGATTTTACATAGTGTGGCAAGCGCAGCGGAATACATGTGAAGTTAATCCGCGTCCCCTCATGGGGCTCGCTGCGCTCGCCACACTATATAAAATCTACTCCACGCCAACGTGGATTGTAGGGGTTTGAAAAGGTCGAGAGGACGCGTAGCTCGTCTGCTCGCCACGCTTCGGGATGGCACGGATGGTGGATTAAACAAGGTCGACAGCTGTTACATCGACTACTGTCATTGTGAACAGGTTTAATAGTGTTTTGCACACTGCACCCCTATGTGCCCCTATGTACTCACTTCACAGGAGGTTAGGAGTAGCAGCGCTGGGCTGCCTTGGAGGAGTCAGCGTAGCACGCTGATAACATACATGACAGAAGTAAGGCGGCACACGCTGCCGCCCTGAAACTAAACAACTAAGCAGCTGGCAAGCTGCCAGAATTCAATCAGTCGCTACACTGATAGCGTAGCTGAAGGCAGTCTGGCAAGCTGCCAATATTCATAGCTTCAGCTTCCTCGCGCTGCCGCCGTGAAACTAAACAATTACCGGTGGCTTTCCTCCAATGTGTTGTGCCGTATCTGGATGGAGACAGGGGGTGGGGATGGGCTGTAGGTGTCCCGTCTGTGATAAGAAGCACTTGGGGTGACTTGTAGGTGGTATCTGGAGAGGCAGCGTGGAAGAATAAAGGGCAATGACCTTTTGACCCTGTCTACTTTGTGACTGTCGACCATATGACTGTCTATCATGAGTCAGTCTATATTTTATACCATAACCGTCCTGTGAGCACATTGGGAATCAGCTCATAACTGATATTTTTCAAACCCAGCCTGTAATTTGACAGTTAGGGGCTGATTGGCTGCTGCATTATCACCTTCCTCTTTATCAGTTCGCCAGGCTTAATACATCTGCCCCTGTGGCACAGTTGAGCGTAGGCCAGTATTGTGCGTGATATCGCACTGCGCATATTCCAGAGCTGAGCTAGTACGGGCAATGCACATCTCGGCTGCATCTCCACTCGCTGCTGAAGGGGTGGAGCTGGTGGTAATGGGGCAATACACAGTCATACACAGTCACATTGCATCTCCACTTGGTGTAATGAGCGTGCCTGCCGATGTACACGTGCACTGCACGCACCCACAATCCACAGGATTGCATGGGTGCATATGCCCCCCACGAATGGGTCACAATCAGGATGCAGCAGCACATGCCTTCTGTTACTGGAGGAATGAGCCAGGACACATCTGTACGTTCTACAACCTGGCCCAGGATATCAATTTTTACATTTATGTTTTCTGCGGTATTCTTGGCACCACTCTCCCCTTGTCTTGTGCCTCACCAAAAAAAAAAAAAAAAATGGGGAGGAATCATTTCACGATTTAGATTTGACTATGCATCTAGATTCCATTCTGCTCCGGTCTCCACCTTTGGCAGATTTGTGTATGATCTAAGTGCTGTGTCAGACAGGTAGTCAGTCTGCAGCGTCCCAGCCTCTGGCACACAGGTGGTGCCCAGTCACAGGTCACCCCGACGTCCTCAGCAGGACACGCACTGGAACCTCTGAGCACACCTGCGGTAAGGTCTTCTTCATAAAAAGCATTGACGACTGCAGTAATATATATATATATATATATATATATATATATATATATATATATATATATATACATACATACATACATATGGAACCCCTCTCAACTTTGTTCCTTAGGTCGTGGCTCACCATGGCTAGCCATGGCTATCCTATTGTTCTCAGCAGCAATACAATACATAGGGGATTAGCAGAGTAATCCTATTACTCAATCCTATTAAAGGGCTAGATGAGGAGGGCTCCATCTGTGTGGGCGAGATGTACTAAGCCTTGACAAGTCATAAAATGGAGAGTGATCAACCAATCAGCTCCTACCTGTCATTTTTCAAACAAAGCCTGTGACATAGCAGGTAGGAGCTGAATGGCTGGTGGTTTATCACTCTCTATTTTATAATTTTTTAAGCTTGGTACATCTGGCCCTATGTCTGTGCCGCTGATGAAGGGACTCAGGGGCTGCTTTGCCCTGCGCGATACGCAGTATGAGTGGCAGTAATCAGCCCTGGTTGAAGTCAGAAGAAAGTAAATGTGGAGGTGGGTACCAGGAAGTGGGCAATGAGAGGGGGGGGGGGGGATGCACTGTGACTGGAGAAAGTTTCTGGAATTAGTCTTTACCGGCTTGTTAAATAGTCTTAGATAGACATAGATTTCTTATGGGGACAGCTGCAGCGAGTGCTGGTACAAAGCAGAAGAGATCTCTGATATCTCCCGACTTACACATAGCGGAATATAGGGGAGATGTACAAAGCCTTGGAGTGGAGGTAGATAATTGGGATCAATTGTAGTGAATCCCTTCGCCCGGCTGAAACAGCTCGCCTATAACCGCGCTGTTTGGCAGCCTAATCTTGCACGACGATATTTGCTGGCCAATGGAGTGCCATTGCCTGTGTTTGAACGCTGCGGTAATGGCCATTCACACCTTTCACCGCCAACTAAACACTCCCCCAAAGTACCAGCCAATCAGCTATAAACTTCCACACCACATGCCATATTTTTTTAAAAATGACAGTTAGGAGCCACATCATTAGATCCCGCACCTCATAGGAAAATGTGCAATTGGACCATATTTGCATATGGGTGGAGCCAGAATAACACAATTAGTATATATTTGTATTATTAGACCCCACTTACTCCACAGGGACAGCCAAATTACTGTATATATCTCTCCACACTTCACTAGGAAATGGGCAGTGCCGCTATCCAACGGGTTGGGATCGTTTGGTTGACACCATTAGGTCAACATGGGTGTAGGTCGACATGGTTCTAGGTCGAAAGGTCATTTGTTCGACAGGTCGTTAGTTCGACAATGTCTAGGTCGACATGGGGTTTTTCAGTTTTTTTACCTGAATGTCAACACAGTCGACCTGGACACAGTTTCAAGTTCACCGCATTGCTTGCTGCGCTCGCCATGCGTCGGGCCCGGTGCCTCGCTGCGCTCGGCACACTATTTTATTCTCCCACCACGCCCTAGTGGATGGTAGGGCATGAAATACCGCCTGTCGGCACATGTCGGCTAAAAAAAACTGTGAAAAAACCCATGTCAACCTTTTGACTGTCAAACTAGACATTGTCGAACTAATGACCTGTCGAACTAATGACCTAACGACCTAGACCTTTTCCTATGTCGACCTAGACCCATGTCGACCTTTTCCCATATCGACCTAATGACTGTCGACCATCATGCTGTAGACCAAATGACCACATCCCCTATCCAACTACCCATTTCAGACTAATAGACCAAAACACCAGGAAGGCTTGGGGGCAAGTCCCCATTTTCTCCAAGGCTTGGCCGTGGTATTGGGAAAATCCGGCAACAAGCAAACGATCAGGAATTTATAACCTGCTGTTTCTTCCTGATTACTTGACGGATCGCCGATCATCGATGTTCACAGACCGTCAGAACAGGGAATTGCGGCTCAGATGTATGTGCCGAATTAGTTCTTCTCTTCAGCATTTACTCTGTTGTTTGGACATGGGTTCCCACAGTCTCAGCAAAGGAAAAGCCGGGTTTGGTGCATGCATCATCCAGGGCAAATGGGGAGGGATTGAGAGGATCCCTCTCCAAAAAGATCTGCACTGCGTACAGCTGTGTAACTAGATATCCATAGGTCCCATAGCAAAAATTTGTAAGAGCCCCTATGTACCAACCAATGGCTATAGCACATATAACTTACCCAGAAAAGATGGGCCCCCTTCAGCTCCGGGCCCCATAGCAGCTGCTCCCCATTGCACCGATGGTAGCTCAATTGAAGATGGGATGTTGCTATGGGAAACCAATCAGATTCTATCTATTATATTCTAAAAGGTGCTAAATAAATAAATAAGTAGATTTTGATTGGTTGCCGATGGCAACATCCCATGTGAAATAGAACTCTCATTATCCTTCTGCTAAATATATCCCTGAAATGTCCTTTGTATACAGTTGGACAGAAGTCCCTGACCTATGTAATATATAGTACTACGCCATAAGCCGGCTGGGACTGCTCAGTATTATAGCCAGGCTGTTATAATTCATGCGGGTGATTGAAGATCTGTGTGAGCACCTTATAAGGCTGCCTGGGTGGATATTGCTGTGTCTATCACATAAATACCTGCAGGAATGTTTAGTCAGGATATATAAGGTAGACATTAACCATTGGTCCCACAATTCAGAAATAAACAGTCACCGACATCCTACCGCCTCGTGGTCTGCTGTAGAGCGTCTCCATAGCACTGACAGACAAGGGCAGGGGACCGGGGGGCACTGCTCCCTCATTAAGTAGATTTTTGTTGTGTTTAAGGATTAGGGTCCCTTTCGCCGTACACTTTGCACCACTTTGATGTTACATTTACATTAGAAACCTGTCCTCAAGATCTACCAACAGATCATGTGTGTCAGGCAACCTGTGGATCTATAATAGGAATGAATGCAGCAGGTTTGACGGGATGCAGTTACAATCCCGGAGGTCGGAATCCCGGCATTCAAAATCCCGACCGCCGTCCACGTCACCCATAGAGGGAGAATAAATTAGTGTGCCGAGCGTAGCGAGGCACCGGGCCCTCTGCGTGGCGAGCCCGCAAGGGGGGGGGGGGGGGCGATCCACGCCCCCCTTGTCGGGATTCCGACGGTCGGGATTTTGAACGCCGGGATTACGACCGCCGGGATTTAGTACCAATCCCAGTTTGACAATGTGACAGTTAGTAATGACTGCACCTGTGCACCAGCTAGGTGATCTGGGAAATGTGACAGTTAGTACTGACTACAGCTGTGCACCAGCTAGGTGATCTGGGAAATGTGACAGTTAGTAATGATACAGCTGTGCACCAGATGGGTGATTGGAAAACGTGGACCGTTGGTAGATCTTCAGGAGCGGTTTGGCCACCCCTGCATTAGAATATGGCTTTTTGATTATTACTGCAATTATATTCACAGAAACGTTTGAATTCTCGATCCATGTGCTAAGCCTTCGCTGAGTGATAAAGTGCAGAGAGATAAAGTACCAGCCAATCAACTGTCATGTTACAGTCTGTGTTTAAAAAATGCGCACAGTTCAAAATTCAAATAGAGGAGGCACAGCAACTGCCACCAACTGCCATTCCAAACTGACTCACTGGCAGATGGTGTTTCTTCCCCTACTTGAATTTTGAACTGTGCCACAGCACCCCTCTGGAGCCGCCGCTGAGTATGACCCAGGTCGGAGGACCCGGGTCACCCGTTGATACGGCATGTAACCTGGGTCTTTCTTGGGTACGGCCCTGGGAACCGCCAAGGTCGGATTCCTTGGTAACTGGACCAGGGTTATTTTTTAGGGACCCTTTTCCACTGAGCCATCACCAGGGCAGACGGGTGCCGGATGACGCTCCAACAGTGGTGATCCCGACGGTCAGTATCCCGACAGTTTGTTTGGACCGTTTCACGGAGATCCTTGCAGTGCAACACATTTATGTATAAAGGTCTTCTTCACAGTGGGGAAATAGGCTTTTTCCTGGATGTCTACTTTTAATGTTCCATTGTATATTTAGAGGATGAAATGTCTGCCAGCTCAGTGCTGGTGCATTTTTAGGGTGTGGAAATGGGCATGAACCCTTCTGTAGAACAAGGGTTCCCACTTCACCACAAAATGAGATCAGTCCCTGGGATCGCCAAGATACCCCCTTGCTCCATCCTGCTCTTCCCACCTGCCCTTATAAATATGTTCACCACATGCACTTTGGCTGAAAGCTAATGTAGGTAGACTGGTCCATGGCTCCAGTTCAGACGATTCTGGTCTTCCTGGGACACGGTGACTAAATGTAACCTAAATCACACTGTTCCTCTTTCCACAGCTAGAACCACAGGACACCAGTGTTGTCACCATGGAATCCCAAAGCATGAACAAGACCTTGCTAAACCACTTCTTCTCCCTCTTCGAGAACCAATGCATCAATTGTACTAACAATTCCTCTAACGAAGCGATCCATAACAATGAAGACCCAGAGAGACTCCTGTACGTTCTTCTGCTAATGGCTGGCTTTGTCTTCATAAGTATCATCGTGATATATCAGAAAGTCTCCTCCAAGCGCCGTGAGCACTCAACGGATCCCTATCACACATACGTTGTCGGGAGATGGAAGAAGGAAAAATTTCCCCTGGTCCCCCGGAGGCAAAATTCGATGCCGTTATCCATTGTAAACCAATCTGTGCTAGTCACTCAGATTGGACCAGAACCCATAGAACTTCTAGATCTGTGACAAAGCTCAACCCCTTACTCCTCAGTTAGATCATGAGACTATATTACAGGCGTTATAGACACATAATAGCGTTAACAACCTTATTAAAAGAAGCTTCGATAAATAGGGGATGTAATGTATTTTAGAAGTCTGTGTTCCAATACAGCTGTGGTTCTTGAGTTGAACATGTAGCTAGCAATCCATCCTACTTAGGGTCATGTAGATGGTCATGGTCGCTTGGGTCACTTTGACAAATCTCTCCACGTGTCTACTTTGGCTGAAGGAAGAGACTTCTGCTACTTTGAGAGAAGGTTGATGGTCAGAACACACGATGATGACTCCAGAGGTTGCTTATGCTTTCCAAGGAACAGAGGCAACAGTGATGTTACCATGGAAGACTGTGGGAACGGTATCATCACGTAGGGGGAACTGGGGAGGAAAGCTTCTGTCCTTCAGCTATGCTGTCAGGGAACTGGTTCATCACAGATGGCATAGCCAATGAGAAACTGGGAATCCATTGACTTGAAGAGCTCATTATTATCCTTTTTCCAGTAGCAAACTGGGTCCCGGTAATTTGTACCCGGATCGATACCGGGTTGGACCTGGGTTTAAGACACATTTCCACTACAGTGCTACCCAATAAATTGCTGGATCAGCCCTGTTTACACTTAACCCAGTTAAAGCCTGTTTTTTCCTATAGATTACATAAGAAAAGGCCTTTTTAAAGGGCTTTACCAAAGGGGAGGTCATAAAATAGGGCCACCATTGCCCAAAAGGGCCACCATTATACACAACAGAATAGACCAGAAATATTTATTTGATAAAGTTTTGCTTTTATTTTAGTCCCAAATATTCAATATGAAACCTTTTCAAAAGTGTCTTTACACACTACACGTAAAACTATTGTGAAAACTGTTGTTTGCAGTACACCTGAGCCATTGGTGCACCTAGACATGTACAAAATGCACATAAACATACCCTAGAAGCTCCAATCAGCTCTGTTTTTTAAATATACCGGGTTGGGAGCGTTTCCACTAACCCTGAACCAAGGTGCAAACCGGGTGCTACCCTGATCATTAACTGGGTAGGATTGCCGGGGAATGCAAACCGGGTTATTTGACATTACCACTAGCAGAAAAACCCGGGTAGATGCACGTCCCCGCGGAGATTACCGGGTTATTTCTGCTAGTGAAAGAGTGAGAGAGCAGTGCTAGCATAAAGCGATACTGTAGTGATCTCAGTACCTGCTCAGACCCTGTTGGAAGAATCCTCAGTTTTTTAATCGTGTTCAAATAATATATTTAATTTTGCAATGAAATTCAGAAATAAATGGGTGTGGCCTGGAGTAGCGTGGTGCAGGTCGGGCTTCTCAGCTCTCCCGCTTATATCCTGCTGATATCTCCGATTTTAGACCTACATTGCCATCTTGGGCTGCTCCAGGGGTGGCCCTTGTCCTCTGGCATCTTCTGCTCCATACCCTCTGGATGCTGCCCTCCTGTGCTCGCCGCTGCTCCTTCCAGCTGATCGTCTCTGCGGCCTGGCTTTGTGATGTGGGGCTCCGGGTGACGGAGCCGGCTTCCCTCACAAACTGCCTCCTCCTGTTGAAGAAACTGAGGTTCATCGACTGTTGTTGTCTGCTCCTGTTAAGCCTCCATATCTTGCAGATGGCTGTGATGTGCCCCTGATTTCCCCAGAAGTGTTCTACCCGATGGAAGACAAACACTACTCATTGAATTTTCGTGCACCATGAGGTGGGACTATTACTCTGCTATGGTGGAAAAATGGCTTTGACACCTGGCTGGATTAAAGTTATGCATCATTTTAAATGAGGACGGCCATGCTTGAGCTCTGTTTTTGATTCTCAATTATGCTTTAACCTCCTATTGCAGTTTTTCTGTTTTTACTTTTTATTTTTGTGAGGACATTCTGTTGCTGCTCACAATGGGCGAGATTCACCAAACACAAAATGCCGTAAAAACTCAGTTTTCGGGGTTTTTACCGCATTTTCATATGCAGCAAAGCCCCACCGCCGGGGCTTCACTGCGGGGGGGGGGGGTGTTACGGCAGTTCTAGATGGCGTAACCCCATGGAAGCCTATGGGCTTCCCTTCGCATCCCCCGCTGCCCCGTACGCCCCTGCCGATCTGCGATGCCCTCCCTCACCTGTGTCCGGGCAGCCTCCTGCTGTGCTGCCTGGACCAGTGACCTCCTCCTCCCTGCACAGCTTCTGGGTGCAGCGAGAAGGAAAAGGAGCCGCCACACAGCCGGGTAAGGGTTCAGGGAGGGAGGGGGGTCCCGCAGCACTTCGGTGTTCTTCGGGGGTTATTAGAGAATCCCGCCCATTGAATATAATTGCTGCTTCGCTGCAATGTGTTTATCCTTGTAATACATTTATGTGGATTTATTACAATTAGGTTCTGTATATTCGACCAATGCGGGAGAGCTGGGTCACCATAGCTCAAGGTCATTATATACTTTGTCCTGATTCAAATTGAGGGAGGGGCAGGGTTAAGTAATGTTAGTTTAGTAGTGTAGTTAGTGGGGTAGGGGCAGGCTAATTTTCTTGGATCCAAGTACGCCTAAGTTGGGGGTGGGTTGTACAGGGTGGGGGGGCTAGGGGGAAGGTTTATTTTTAGGGGTGTTTTTTCATTCTGCTTTATTTACTTTATAGATGGTTAGGTATGTATATGGGATTTGCTTTCCCATTATTCTACGATTTGACATGTACACGTTGCGAGTCTATCCTTATTCTTGTATATAGTGTCCCGAATGTGATTCTGTACATGTACTGTACTACTATGTAACGCACTCTAGGTTGCTGTGGAAACGCCCGAATGGCACCTTTGGGCAGCTGAAAGAAAGCCTATTTAGGTTATAAGTAATCCTAGTTACAAGGGGACTTTTCAACACAGTGGCGTAACTAAGAATTGAGCGCCCCCCCGGCCGTTAATGGGGGGCGCCCCCCACCGCACTCCCCCCCCCCCCCGCCCGCAGCCTTACCTGTCTTGCTGCTCCCGTCCCGGCTCCCTTGCTGGCTTCATTCTTCTGCTAGTGAGACGGACAAACACAAAATGTCTGCCCCCATACAGCAGACAGTATCAGAGAACTGTCTGCTATATGGGGCGGACATTTTATTGTGGTCCGTCTCACTAGCAGAAGAATGACCACCAGTGAAGTCAGGTAAGGGTGCGGGCGGCGGATTGGCGGGCGGATGGGAGGGGGCTAACTATAGCACCACAGCCCCCCGGCACCCACACATGCACAGCGCCCCGCGGGGGCTGCGGTGCTATAGTTACTCCTCCGTTTCAACATAATTAATATATCTGTCTTGTTATCATCCTTCTTTATTGACTGCAGTGCTGTATGGTACAATGTCTATGAATATGCCTTACCCTTCTGTATCCAAATAGTTTTTATTTTGTTATGTTCACAACTATACCAAAATTTTATAAAAACTATTGAATTAAAAAAAGAAATTCTGAAATAAAATAACTCTCCATAGTACACAATTAAAAAAGGAAAAATTAAGGACCCTGAAAAATTTTAGTCCGGGTATATCTGTCAGATTAAACATCGATTATACTATTGATGGTAAACCTTGATGCACAGACGGATTTAGACAAAATGGCGCCCTAGGCAAGGTACCAGTTTGCCCCCCCCCCCCCAAACAATCAATCCATAGCACTATGTTTTCATTCCTGATTGCTGCTTCTGTCATTTTGTAATTTTTCTTCCATATGGTAATGCTCTTTACACAATATGCCACACACTGTAATGCCCCTTACACATTATGCCACACACAGTCATGTCACTTACGCATTATGCTACACACCATATTGTCCCTTACACATTATTCCACACACCATAATGTCCTTTACATATTTACACATTAGCCACAATGTAATGCCCCTTAGACATTATGCCACACAACCTGATACCTCTGAAACAATATGTCAAATTCCAGAATGCCTCTTCCACATTATGCCACACACTGCAATGCCCCTAAAGTTCCCCATACACTATGCCACTTCTCCAAGAAGTTGCATAAGATCACCCTTGAACCACCCGGTAGTTTCCAGTGCATCAGGATGGTATGCGATACATCGTATACAGTCCTTTTGCATATGATGCAAAATGACTGACGTATCTGATATATCTATCTATAGTGCAGGCCTTGCGATTTCCTTGTGATGTGCATGGTGCCACTAAAACAGGACCTAAAACACATGATTTGACACCATCATATTTCTTGGACCAATTCGTCAGATTCGCAATAGTGTATGGGTAGCTCTACACAATGCACCACCACAGCCATTGGGCTGCACTACTAAAATGGCCATTAAACTGGCTTGCTTCACAGGGTATTTGGATAGATAGATAGATAGATAGATAGATGGGAGGCAGAGACAATATGGAAGGGAGAAAGAGCAAGGAAGGGGGAGAAATAGAGAGGGAAGGGGAAGAAGAGCGAGAAGGGGGGAGAAAGAGAGAAAAGAAGGGAGAGAAAAGGGAGGGAATTAAGTGAGAAAGGGAGGGGAGAAAGAGAGAAAGGCAGGCGGAGAAAAGGATGGAGAGAAAGGGAGAGAGAGAAAGAGGGAGGGAGAAAAAAGGGATAGAGAGAGGGGGGGAGGTAGAGAGAGACAAAGGAATGGAGAGAGAGAGGAAGGGAGGGAGAAAAAAAGTGAGCAGAAAGAGAGAGAGAGGGAGCACATAGATAGGGAGCGCAGAGAAGAGAAAGGGAGTGCAGAAAGAGAGAGCACACATAAAGAAAGAGCACAGAGAGAGAGAGAGAGAGAGAGAAACAGAGTGGTCAATTTCAGGTAGCCAATAGCAGGGGGTCTGTAGTGCAATAAATAAATATTTCCTGTCTACAGCTGCAGATCTCTGATCATGGCTGGATTTCAGGCCATGCACCTTGGCACCCAACAAGCCCTAGGTGGTTGCCTAAGTTTCCAAGTGGTTAATCTGGCTCTGCCTTAATGGCCCAGAGCTGAGAGAGGCCCACTTTCTCTACCATGTGCTATATCCTGTACATTTTTCACCATTGGATGGTACATATGGGCCCAAACTTTTGCTATGGTACCTACAAATATCTAGTTTCGCCACTGAAAGGGTGTACCCTACAAACAGGATTTTATATAAATAATGAGCAGTTTCAGAGAAGGCAATGAGTTCTGGTGAGGGAGTTTATTTAAGCTACGCTGTTGTTATAAATGGATCACATGATTACTCTTCGCAGGCAGCATCTGCTTTATGTAAGCCCCAGCCAGGCTGGAGATTGTAGCCGAAAGGTTTTTGCTGTCACAGAAATATGTTTGTACGTAAGAATTGGCAATAAAGCTTTGTAGTTTCACAAATGAACTTCCTCGCTAGGCAGCACATGCGCTATATTTGTATTACATTAGACAGAGCTTTGCAGAATGCCATTGCTTCCATGTTTATCATATTTATTACTACAGGGGTGTAGCCGTTAGAATTTGTAGCACTGGTGCTGTTATATTGTACTGGAAGCTTTTAAAAGGGAAAAAATATGGTTTGTCACGAGAGTGACATAGGCAGAACAAAAAGGGTTTTTGGGGCACACTTTTTAAAATGATAATGAATGGAAAGTATTTAAAATTTAACTTTTAATGAAAAACTACTACTAAAATATCAGTACGTATGAAATAACAGTTCAAATATGAACTCTAAACATGATGCATAACAAGAATAAAGATCACAATTTGAACATTTGGTGGCGAATAATGTTTAAGTACACTGGCGTGAGAAAATACTGGGGAATCCTGTAATGGATTCAATGTACCAGGCAAAATGGCCGCTCACAAACAATATGTTGCATTGGGGTGTACTTGACGCATAACACTATCCCCCTTCGGAAGGATCAATGTGGATAGATAAGACGGACTGACTTGACTGGGTTCTTAATAGAAGGAGAGAGAACAGAGTGTTAAAGGGTAGATAGCTCCCTTGGCCAGGGGCGGATTGGCCTACCGGGAAACCGGGCTGTTTCCCGGTGGGCCGGCATATTTTTTGTGTGAAAGGCCACCCTCCCTCGAGGCCGGCCGCGGCCATCTTTACTCAGGGCCTCGAGCTTTTACCACTGCTCCCGCGGTCCAGACAGAGGCTGCCGCTTGCTGTCCTGGTCTGGCCGCCTTTCCTCCCTCCTTCACAGGGCCGGCCGCGGCATCTACGTGAATTTTGGCCTGAGTAAAGATGGCTGCGGCCGGCCTCGAGATTTGCCATAGTTAAAATGGCTGCGGGAGCGCTGGTGCGCATGCGCACGCAGCTGCTCCCGCGGTCCAGTCAGAGGCTGCCGCTTTGCCGTCCTGGTCCTGCTCTGGCCGCCCGCCCTCCCTCCTTTACAGGGCCGGCCGCGGCATCTATGTGAACTTTGCCCTGAGTAAATTTGACAGTATATATATATTTATATTTAATATATATATATTTAATATAAATATAAATATATATATATATATATATATATATATATATATAGGCGGGGGTGAGACGGAGGCACTCGCGGTGTAACAAAAATGAAGAACCAGGAGACAGAGGTAGTGAACTCCAACGTTTCAAACCACAGCGGGTTTTTTATCAAGGTGCATTAGACAAAAAATACATGTACAACCACATACCTTTATGCAGGTCTCCGCCATTCACGCTCTCCCCCGGCGTCCCACCCGGCGCTGTAACGTGACGTCATCGAAGAAGGCAGCCGACGGAGTCCGTGAAGGGCTTCATTAACCTGGCAAAACACAAAACAAAAATATGAACACATAATCAAAATACAACATGATCACCTGTAAATATATATAACAAAGTGAATATATTGAAACAAGTAGCGTGAAAATTATATACAGGCTAAAAATGCAATCCACCCCCAGGTCACCTGACCTGGCGCTGTCAAACGCAAGATGTGGATGCATAGTGTATAACACCTAATGAATGGAAATATGTGACAGTGCATCTTATGGGTCCCTGCGGGATACGTACAAGGACTGCTAAGGTCCTAAATGGGGACTTGTCTAATATGAAAAAAATGCCCCTTTAACATGCCTCGTCAGAGGGAAACCATAGTGCAAAATGAAACTGGCGCTTCTGGCAATCTAATATAAAATATAATGCGTACACAAAACAAATTATTAAATGTACACAAGAACTGGCTTCTCCTAATTAATGATAAGGTGTGACACGGGCTGCAGAAACATATTTATAGAAAATAAGACATGCCAGAGTGCTCATCTAGTCTATCCTTGGCTCACAGGCGGCGACACTGTACCCCGTCCATACAGACGAAAGAAATTTCAGCGGTTCCAACATAATATCCGCGACACAGAATCCTCCAGGGAAGAGGGATCCTCCACAAGCGAAGTTGAGGGGTCAAAAAACTCCCGGAGTCGCATCCCAGGGGGGGTGCGCACCCGCCATCAATTGGCCCACGGCAAAGAGCCCACACCCGTCGTGGAGGCCAAAACAAAAGGACGCAGAGGTCGACAGAAATCAGCCGTCAAGAAATAGATGAGCCTATTTTTAACCTTTCTTCCAGAATTCTTTCCCCCAGTGAAGAAAGTGTACTTCTTAAAGGGTTGAATTTCATACCAACCAACAAAGCGGACTGTTTTCAAATCAAAGTCGAACAGTTCAAGCTGAATCGCCAGCTCAAACTGAAAGAGCATTTTCAGGACAAGGAATCAGTGGCAGCACATACGGGATTGCTACCCGCAGCCATACGTAAAAAGTCCAAATTTGAACCACTATCTGTGAATCCGTCCATAAAAACGTTTAACAGACTTGTTGAGAACGACACCATGTCCATCTTATCATCTTCCATGGACACACACTCCAATTTCTCCGCCTCAGATTGGAAGGCGTTAAAATCATTGAGTTCTGATCTCTCGATCACCATCCGCCCGGCAGACAAGGGCGGGGGTCTGGTGATCCAGAATGTTTCAGATTACTTACAGGAAATCGCCAGACAGTTGTCTGATCCTACCGTGTACACACGTCTGACTCATGACCCTTCAGCCACGTATAAGCGTGAATTGGATTCTATCTTACAATCAGCTTTACAATCTGCTTTGATTGACTCTGTTACCAAGGACGCACTGACCACGGACTTCCCAATTGTGCCCCTTTTGTACACTATACCCAAAGTCCATAAAGATGCAGTGCACCCCCCGGGCCGGCCCATCATCTCTGCCCGGGGGTCATTATATCAGCCTGTATCCATTTATTTGGATAGTTTTCTACAACCTTGTGTCCAGGGGCAAGGGACATACCTCAAAGACACTAATGCTTTATTACTCAAACTTCAGTTATTGGGGCGCCTTCCTGAGGGCTGTCTGTTGTGCACGGTGGACGTCGCGAGCCTTTACACCTGTATTCCACATGTGGGGGGGCTCGCGGCGGTCCGTTCGCTCATCACGGACAATCCCCTCTATAAAGGGCCTGATATAGACCTGTTTTTGCAGTTACTAGAACTAACACTTAAACGTAATTTTTTTATGTCTAATAACCGTTACTATCTCCAGCTGTGTGGCTGTGCGATGGGGTCCTCAGTGGCCCCATCGCTGGCAAACAGCTACATGTTCACGGTGGAACAGGCTTTATTCTTTGATGACCCAGAGATCAGCAGGCATCTTGTAATGTACACACGCTACATAGATGACCTGCTGATCCTGTGGTCAGGGCCACAAAGGCTATTGGAGCAGGTGATTGAAAACCACAACGCATCTACATCACCTGTCAAACTTACGTTTAATATCAGTGAGGTCAACATACAGTTTTTGGATGTGGATATTAAGAACAACAGTGGGGTGGTATCCACATCCTTATTCTGCAAACCCACTGATCGCAACAATTTGCTTCTAGCATCTAGCCACCACCCTGCCCCGTTAAAAATCGGCCTCCCTTTTTCTCAGATGCTCCGAGTAAGGCGCATCGTGAGTGACCCAGAGGAGCTAGAATCATCTTTGTCTAAAATGATAGACAAATTCAGTGCCAGGGGTTACAATATGGCAGATCTGCTCAAATCCAAACAGAGAGTATTGTCCCTCTCCAGGGAACAAGCATTGTGTCCGGTCCAGCGCAAACAAAAAGATAAATTCATTTGGGTCAATTCTTTTCACCCCAAGAGTCACCTCATTAATAAAATGGCAAAATCATATTGGCCAATCATTAAAACGGAACCTTCCTTACGTTCCCTCAAGAATTCACAACTTATGTGTGCCTACACTAGGGGAAAAAATCTTAAGGATTTCCTAGTGAAAAATGATGTGGTCGACACGGTGTCAACATCAGTCTCTCCGTTTTTTAGCACCCCGAAAGTAGGATGTTTCAAGTGCAGTGGCTGCACTACGTGTGGTTTCATGACCACAGGAGACACCTTTTACCACCCGTATTCGGGGAAACCCTTTAAAATCCGCCAAAGAGTCTCATGTTCATCAAGTTACGTTGTTTATTTGATCAGCTGCCCGTGTGGCCAACATTATGTTGGTAAAACCATCAGGCCATTTAAAGACAGAGCTGCAGGTCACCGCTCAGCCATCAAACACGCTTTGCTTTCGGGCACCAGCGACCAACCGGTGGCCCGGCATTTTGTCCAGGCACGCCATACATTGTCCTCCCTTAAATACAGGATTATTGAACAAATCCCCCCACTCAAACGTGGTGGGAACAGGGGGCTCAAACTGTGCCAGGCGGAGAGTCGTTGGATCTACCGCCTTGACACATTGGCCCCACGGGGGCTAAATGAGCACTCTGGCATGTCTTATTTTCTATAAATATGTTTCTGCAGCCCGTGTCACACCTTATCATTAATTAGGAGAAGCCAGTTCTTGTGTACATTTAATAATTTGTTTTGTGTACGCATTATATTTTATATTAGATTGCCAGAAGCGCCAGTTTCATTTTGCACTATGGTTTCCCTCTGACGAGGCATGTTAAAGGGGCATTTTTTTCATATTAGACAAGTCCCCATTTAGGACCTTAGCAGTCCTTGTACGTATCCCGCAGGGACCCATAAGATGCACTGTCACATATTTCCATTCATTAGGTGTTATACACTATGCATCCACATCTTGCGTTTGACAGCGCCAGGTCAGGTGACCTGGGGGTGGATTGCATTTTTAGCCTGTATATAATTTTCACGCTACTTGTTTCAATATATTCACTTTGTTATATATATTTACAGGTGATCATGTTGTATTTTGATTATGTGTTCATATTTTTGTTTTGTGTTTTGCCAGGTTAATGAAGCCCTTCACGGACTCCGTCGGCTGCCTTCTTCGATGACGTCACGTTACAGCGCCGGGTGGGACGCCGGGGGAGAGCGTGAATGGCGGAGACCTGCATAAAGGTATGTGGTTGTACATGTATTTTTTGTCTAATGCACCTTGATAAAAAACCCGCTGTGGTTTGAAACGTTGGAGTTCACTACCTCTGTCTCCTGGTTCTTCATTTTTGTTACACCGCGAGTGCCTCCGTCTCACCCCCGCCTGCATACAAGCACCTGCATCGGCAGGTGTACAACGCGGAGGGCACCGCTTCTTTTTGCCTATTGGAGTGCCTTATCTATGAATAATATTATATATATATATATATATAATATGGGTAGAACCGGCACTCGCATCCAATAAAGCTTCACAGCAACCGGGGTGCCTTCCAAGTCCAAGGAATGGAGAATAATATCGGAGTATTACAGTTCCGGGTATTCCCCGTCGGTCACCCCTACGGGTACTGGCCCGGCCAAACACTGCTTAGCTTCTGAGTTCGGTATGAGAATCAGGCGTGCCAGTGAAGTATGACCGTAACCACACCATAGGATGAGAGTATAACCTGGTTGTCAGGAGGCTTATATGTGCTTCTGCTTTTTGCTGAAAAGTAACACCATGTCCTTTGTTGCCGATGGCCTTGCAAAGAGACTAGGTGTACCCCAGCAAATAAGAGGGCAGCGTAGAAGTAGGGATGCCAATCCCGGGGCATTTTTTCAATCCCGGGATTCGGGATTAAAAAAATGCTCAATCCCGGGATTCCTGGGATCCCGGGATTGGCTTCCCTAATAATAAAAAACACCCTAGTAGCCTGGTCCCTGGTGCAGCCGGGAGCTGGGTTGCTGAATGGGCGGGTAGGAAGTCTCATAAGGCGGGGTGGCAGGGAGTGCTGGGTGGGAGGGCTTGGTGGCAGGGAGCGCTGGGTGGGCGGGCTTTGTGGCAGGGAGCGCTGGGTGGGCGGGCTTGGTGGCAGGGAGCGCTGGGTGGGCGGGCTTGGTGGCAGGGAGCGCTGGGTGGGCGGGCGGGTGGCAGGGAGCGCTGGGTGGGCGGGCGGGTGGCCGGCCGTGAGCGCTGGGTGGGCGGGCGGGTGGCCGGCCGTGAGCACTGGGTGGGCGGGTGGCCGGCCGTGAGTGCTGGGTGGGCGGCTGTGCCCTGCGCAGCGTGACCTCGCAGCATGACCTCGTCACGCTGTGCACTGCAGTGTTTTGGGAGAAGCCGGGCAGCGTCTGAGTGCTCAGACGCTGCCCGGCATTAAACTGCGCATGCGCAGTTTAATCCCGAAATCCCGGGATTGGAAATTCCAATCCCGGGATTGAAATCCCGGCGTTTTGGGGGCCAAATCCCGGGATCCCGCCGATCCCGATTCCGGGATTGGCCACCCTACGTAGAAGGTATAGGGTAAAGTGTGGGTACCGTGAAACCCCTCTTCTGCTACTCACCATCTATCATTTAGACATCGAATGGTGATTGAGAGTGATAGTGGTGTCACGGGAAACCCAGCGGAGAGAAAAGAAGATGGTGAAGGAATGTACCCAAGTCTCCAAGTAGGAGTAGTGAAATTGGTCTTAGTATTGTAGCCACTAAAGACCAAATTACACCCCAGGGAAGATATTCAATGGGTGACAATTAGGGATGCCAATCCCGGGGCATTTTTTCAATCCCGGGATTCGGGATTGAAAAATGCTCAATCCCGGGATTCCCGGGATCCCGGGATTGGCTTCCCTAATAATAAAAAACACCCTGGTAGCCTGGTCCCTGGAGCAGCCGGGAGCTGGGTTGCTGAATGGGCGGGTAGGAAGTCTCATAAGGCGGGGTGGCAGGGAGTGCTGGGTGGGAGGGCTTGGTGGCAGGGAGTGCTGGGTGGGCGGGCTTGGTGGCAGGGAGCGCTGGGTGTGCGGGCTTGGTGGCAGGGAGCGCTGGGTTGGCGGGCTTGGTGGCAGGGAGCGCTGGGTTGGTGGGCTTGGTGGCAGGGAGCGCTGGGTGGGCGGGCGGGTGGCAGGGAGCGCTGGGTGGGCGGGTGGCAGGGAGCGCTAGGTTTGGCCGGCCGTGAGCGCTGGGTGGGTGGGCGGGTGGCCGGCCGTGAGCGCTGGGTGGGCGGGCGGGCGGATGGCCGGCCGTGAGCACTGGGTGGGCGGGTGGGTGGCCGGCCGTGAGCGCTGGGTGGGTGGGCGGGCGGGTGGCCGGCAGCGCTGGGTGGGTGGGCGGGCGGGCGGGTGGCCGGCCGAGAGCGCTGGGAAGGTGGCCGAGGCGGATGTGCGGCTGTGCCCTGCGCAGCGTGACCTCGCAGCGTGACCTCGTCACTCTGCGCACTGCGGGGTATGGGAGAAGCCGGGCAGCGTCTGAGTGCTCAGACGCTGCCCGGCATTAAACTGCGCATGCGCAGTTTAATCCCGAAATCCCGGGATTGGAAATTCCAATCCCGGGATTGAAATCCCGGCGTTTTGGGGGCCAAATCCCGGGATCCCGCCGATCCCGATTCCGGGATTGGCCACCCTACGTAGAAGGTATAGGGTAAAGTGTGGGTACCGTGAAACCCCTCTTCTGCTACTCACCATCTATCATTTAGACATCGAAAGCTGATTGAGAGTGATAGTGGTGTGACGGGAAACCCAGCGGAGAGAAAAGAAGATGGTGAAGGAATGTACCCAAGTCTCCAAGTAGGAGTAGTGAAATTGGTCTTAGTATTGTAGCCACTAAAGACCAAATTACACCCCAGGGAAGATATTCAATGGGTGACAATGCATGAATCTTTGAATACACATGCAGATGGATATACTGTCACCAATATGAAAAAAGAATATTAATTGGTATATAAATGGTCAAAAGATTAATCCGAAGACAATGGGCGGTATTCAATGAGCCTGATTCGCCAAGTTTTTATGGCGAATTTGTGCTGTTTGGTGAATTTTTTACTAAAACGGTGAATCACCCTATTCAATGACCACATGGCGAATACATTTGAAGGTTTTTTTCACCATGATTCACTGAGTAGCAATCGCTATCTTTTTATGGAGAAGTGGAATGTGAACTTTTAAAAAAGTGTTTTGTTTTTTACATTTGGTGTCAAAAAATCAGGAATTTTATTCTGAGGAGGGGCATGCTATTTTATTCATGTGCTGTAAGCACATGAATATATATTTAATTTAAAAAAAAAATGTATTTTATTTTTTTTACACAGCAGCCAGCAGGGGTGCCGGATCATTAGATATTCATATATTCACTGCACCCGATCGTTACATATGCACAATTGGGTGTAGTGAATATACCCGGTCCCCTGCTGGCACCCCCGGGGGGCAGCCTGTGCTGCCTGGCACCCAGGGAGCCCACCTCCCCCCCACATACGCTCTGGGGCAGGCAGAGAGACTTCCATCTCCCTGCCTGCCACTGTCCTCAGGCTCCCTGCGGCGTTCGCCGCAGGAGCTCATATTCGCCGGTCAGGGGCAGCGAGCCCCTGACTCGTTGAATACCGGAGGTGGCGAGGCTCCAGAGCGTGGCGAATGTGCAGCGAATCCTAAACAGGATTCGCTGCACCTCGCCGGTATTCACATTGAATACCGCCCAATATATGTGCGGTATAATACCATCTGCGTTAATACTGACACTGTGTCAGTGTTGACACGATTGTTGACACTCAGCTCAGACTTCTCAACTTCAACACTCAAAATATGAGTGGGTGTAGTTACCTATATAAATGATGAAATTACAGTGTCTAAATGTTCACAAGGTTATTGAAGCAAAATACATGCGGGATATAGCAACCCTGGATACTGTAATAGTACCGGATCAGTGTTGACACGGTTGTCGACACCCAAGAAACATTGATTGTACAGGTATATTAGCTGACCTCAGTTGATATAACAAAACCTGATGTTTTGAGCTGCCAATGTATTAGTGTTGACACGGTTGTCGACACTCAGGGAACATGCACGTTATCAAATTAAACAACCAGGATGTAAATGAGTGCTGTCACCTGTCCGATGGATTGGATTGCAGTGTCTGTATGATCACACGGTTAATACAAAAAAACATGTGGGGTATGGCAGACCCTAGGTGTTTTACTGGTACCGGATCAATGTTGACACGGTTTGTCTACACACAAAAAACATTGGTTATGCAGGTGTGTTAGCTGGCCTCTGCTAATCCTCAGATACTGGGGGTATTATAATGTTTGCAGAGTCAATCAGCATACCTCCCAACTTTTCCTGAGCTGGAGGCGGGACGCAGCTGTGCGCGCCGGAAATGTTGAGGGGTGTGGCCTAATTTCGGGGCATGGCCTATACTCGCGGCTCCCCCCACGAGGCCACGCCCCATTTTGCCGCTATGGGGGCATGACCCAGAGGCTCTGGCACAGCGTTTATTCCCCGCTGCTTAGCAGCCGACAGGGGGGACTCCCAACAGCCCCACCTCACCGCGGGACACTGCCGGCCGCGGGAGGGACAGCGGGACAGGCCCTGATAATCGGGACTGTCCCGCTGTAATCGGGACTGTTGGGAGGTATGAGTGAGGTGGTTCCAATAACGGTCAAGCTGTTTGACAGTGGTAATTAGCAGAGTATGAACAGACTGTTTCCCTTTAAGTCAAATCTGCTGGGTAGGTCTGGTCTTAAAGCAAAATAGGGGCAGAGTAACTCTGTCTCAGAAAAAAATCATACATTGTAGTCAAAAACAGCAGAAACCCGTCTTTTAGTATGCGGGTCAGGCTGTTTGCACATTGATTGTCAAGTCAGATTTTGTTAAAGATGCAGGTAGGACTGTAAATAGCAGACAGCAGCTGGTGGCAACTGGGGAGAGTGTCACTCTGGCCGGTCTCCGCTCGGTGAGGTGTCTGAGCTGACCGTGACACGTGAGTCACGGCAGCTGTACACTCTCACTTGGATAGCGAGAGAACCGGGGTGAGACAATCTCAACCCTATGCTTGTGCCGCCGATACCTGATTTCCCGTGGGGGAGACAGAAGAACCGAAGCTTGCTCCTGTCAGCTGGCTGTCTCGTCCTGCAGTCAGTAGAAGGGGGGGGGGGATCAGCCCACCTGCATTCCCCTGATCTGTCCATGTCTCGCCCCTGCCCGCCACCCCTTCCTTTACAAACGCCCCAGCGACTTTGATAGTTGCTGAAGGAATTCGTGCAGCATACCTCCCAACATGACCCTGTCCAGGAGGAACACAATGCTCTGCTCCTGGACTTCCCTGGTAATGTATGATTGCCAGCACCTGTGGTGACACCTTTCTTATTTATTTATTAACAGTTTCTTATATAGCGCACACATATTCCGCAGCGCTGTACAGAGAATATTTGAACATTTACATCAGTCCCTGCCCCAGTGAAGCTTACAATCTATATTCCCTACCACATGTACGTGCACACACAGACATTCTAGGGTTAATTTTGTTGGGAGCCAATTAGCCTACCAGTATATTTTTGGACTGTGGGAGGAAACCGGAGTACCCGGAGGAAACCCACGCAAGCACGGGGAGAAAATACAAACTCTGCACAGTTTGAGCCATGGTGGGAATCGAACCCATGACCTCAGCTCTGTGAGGCAGTAATGCTAACCACTACACCATCCGTGCTGCCTCAATATATACTGTGTCTAAATATATTTTGGGGTAAAAGGTAAAAATGTTCCCTGACCCCTGCATGCCACACCTACTTCTAATAGGAACACCGGCACTAATGGACTCCCAACAAAATTAACCCTAGTGTGTGCGTGTACATGTGGTAGGGAATATAGATTGTAAGCTCCACTGGGGCAGGGACTGATGTGAATGTTCAAATATTCTCTGTAAAATGCTGTAAAGTTCTTATCAATTAACCTGTTCAACACAGGTGATGGTAATCATACATTGCCAGGGAAGGCCAGGAGCAGAGCATTGTGTCCCTCCTGGAGAGGGTCATGTTGGCATGTTATATTTTGAATGGCACTTCTTAATCTATTTATTTAGCTGCTTCAAGGTTTTAATTGTGCGCACTTTTCCACTGAGTATTCTTTGCATTGTAAAGGATCAAGAAGACATAGTGGTATTGTCCTCTCTGTCAGGCAATGATTGCCTTGTGCTAACACATGTGCAGTAATAACAGTGGGACGCGGAGCTGCAACAATACAATCTCCACTATCCGCATTTCTTATCTTAGACTGTCTCTCATTTGTAAAGATTACACTGAAGGTCAACCCGACCTCGATTCCCGAGTCATACAGTATAGGCCCCCATACACTATGCGATTTTGGGACGATTTCATCCGATTTCGGCACTTTGTGCCGATAATCGGATGAAATCGGCCCAAAATCGTAGGTATGTGACATTTGATCCGATCCGATGCGCGGTCCCGTGCGCATCGGACCGGATCAGGGAGGTCGGACGGTCTGTACATACGATCACGTCCGACCTCCCTGTATGCATATGCCTGCCACCTGACAGGCATATGCATACAGACACCGGGGGAGTAGTGGGGGCGGCCAGCGGCAGCGGTGGTGGGGGCGGCCAGCGGCGGTGTGGACGGGTGGCGTGTGCGGTGAGTGCAGTGTACTTACACATAGCAGCAGCGGCGGGGACGGGACGCGCAGTGGCGGCTATTATATTTTTAAAATACTTGTCAAATGACCGGCCGCTCTCTGATTGGCTGAGAGCTCTCCGGCCAATCAATATATTTAAAAATATAATAGCCGCCACTGCGCGTCCCGTCCCCGCCGCTGCTGCTATGTGTAAGTACACTGCGCTCACCGCACACGCCGCCCGTCCCCACCGCCGCTGGCCACCCCCACTACCGCCGCTGGCCACCCCCACCACCGCTGCCCGTCCCCACTACTGCCGCTGCCCGCCCCCACTACTGCTCACCGCCCTGCAGCTCCCCGGGTTTTTTTTTTACATGGGATAAATCGCATGCGATTTATCCCATGTAAAAATGGCACATCAAGTGCCAAATTGTATGTGAGCCTCCCGGGGAGCTGCCGGGCGGCTCGCAGGTAAATTGAGTCCGACTTGTCCCTAGGACAAGTCGGCCTAATGTATGGGGGCCTTATGATGGGGCTATTTGGCTGCCTGGTATAACATATTTCCACACTGCTGTACTTCAACTTGTATACCTGCTGTTCCAAGCAAGGAGACATGTAATAGTCATGGAAATACATAAATACATCTATAATGTGAATTATCAAGCATTCTGTAATATATAAAGCGTGCGTCATACTTACAGTACACAAGGTGGCAGCTCAGACTTCATCACTTATGACATCACTGCATGTTGCGGAAACTAGAAGGATGGTTTGTTTGAACAAGTTCAAGCTGTTCTTCACCCCCAGAGAATTTGCTGCTGTGACCTTGATGTTCTACGAAGTGTTAAATGAGAATAAATAAAAAAAAACAAAAACATAATAAACTACATTGTGGTTGTTTCGCAATTCTCCATTATCACATTGAGTTACGGGCCCCCAGGCCCCCATCATTCACCCAGACCAATGTCAAACTCGTCAAATATGTTACACTATTTGTTATGCAGAGACAGTCACAGTTAGATACAAAATATAGACAACCCGCATATCATTGTATCTGCATAACAAAAAATGTTACTCTGTTTGGCTGGGAAGTAGAACACTTTTCCTGCAGAGACAGTCACATATATATATATATATATATATATATACACAGAATATAGGCATGCTGTATATAATTTTATTCAGGGTTGCCGACTCTCCCGGAATGGCCGGGAGTCTCCCGAAAATCGGGACCTCCTCCCAGCCCCCCGGACGGGTGGGCAACCCTCCCGGATTCAGGGGGGACCCCCCCCCCTGCGCCCCGGATCGCGGCATTAAAATGCCGCAATCCTCGGGTCTCAGAGGAGGGGGCGGACTAAAATGACACAATCGAGTCATTTTAGCCCCGCCCCCTCCACGGAGATACGTGAATTCGGTAGTTTTTACCATCATGGGGGCGGGGCTTAGTCACGTCACACTTAAGCCCCGCCCCCTGAGCGGCTGCTGGAACTCTCCTCTCCGGGCTTCTCCCGGAGAGGAGAATTATAAAGTCGGCAACCCTGATTTTAATCAGTAAAATCTGTTTATGTGATGTACAGTGCATGAGCTATTTTGATAAATCGAAGTATATTTTGCATTTTTAAGGGTAGAAATATTTTTTAAATGTTTATTTATTACAAATGTGCTCTTTATTTTTTTTTTACTTCTACTTTAATTTGAACTTTGCCATTTATAACTCACCCAAACAAACCAGCTCTAATTATGTCTGACTTTATACAGAGCTGTTTTGAGCAGGGTTGCCTACTTTTAAAGTCTCCTCTCCGGGAGAAGCGCTTTGGGGGGGCAGGGCCTGATGTAGACATCATCAAGCCACGCCCCAGTACTGTCAATCCCGCAATTGGGGGGGGGGGGGGGGTGTCCCGGTATCCAGGAGCGTTGCCCACCTTTCCTTGTTGTGTTTGACCAAATGTTTGTACCAGCCTTGCAGTGAGCTTTTTAATATATATGCTATGCACTGGTAATTTGGTACCGGTTCTGTTTATTAATTCCAAAGTTGAGACCAATAGTTGTGTGATGTGTGCCTAGTATAGCCTTAAGGTGCCCATAAACGTTGAGATTTTTCTGTGCTTTGCGTTTTGTACTTTGTGCGATTCTGGCACTTGTAGGGGATGCGATGTACTGTACTGTGCGGGTGCGATGCAATTTTTTATTTCTTTTTTTTTAAAAGTCTACAAAAGTGGTGCGATGCGATGTAGCACAAAAATTACTGCCTGCACATACTTTTTTGTGCTATACAATATTGTACCCGCGAGGACGTGTATCGCATCGCATCCCCCGCAGGTACACGGTGCGATTTTAACCAATGTAATGCGTTTTGAACTTTAAAAGTACAAAACGCATGCTAAAATCGCAATGCGTATGGGCACCTTAAGGCTATACTAGGCAAAGATCACACGAACTATTGGTCTCAACTTTGGAACCAATATCCCCGTGGCACAGCGTATATTAAAAAAGCTCACTGCCAGACTGGGAAACAGAACCTGTACCAAATTACCAACGCATAGCATATATATTAAAAAGCTCACTGCAAGGCTGGTACAAACATTTGTTCAAACACAACAAGCTAAATCGTCCTATCCTTTTAAACTAAGCAACCAATAAAAGTTACGTTTTATTTCTATCCACACTCTAAGATTTTCAAGATTGCCCCACAAAGAGAGTCTTCTTTTTCTACTTTGTTTCTCCTATCTGTACTTGGACTCAGGGGTGCACCACCAACTCAAAAACTATCCTCCCATCTTAACCTAATACCAACGTTAGTTGGTATCAGGCTATCCAGGCCGAATCCCACCATAGGGTGGGGAGACCTCTCTTGATCTCGCCCACAAGTGGTTTGCAAAACCCAGTGCAGAGGCCAAAAACCATACCCCCATATCATTATGATATTCACAGCAGAATTATTAAGTCCAAGGTCGACACATGCAAAAGGTCCAGGGTCAAGAGGTCGACACAAGCATGAGGTCGACAATGGCAAGGTCGACAGTTAAAAGGTCAACATGAGTTTTTCACCTTTTTTTGAGCCGACATGTGCCGACAGGCGGTATTTCATGCCCTACCATCCACTAGGGCATCGTGGGGGAATAGAATAGTGTGCCGAGTGTAGTGAGTTACCGTGCCCGAAGCGTGGCAAGTGCAGCCAAGTGGACGCGGTGCACTGATACGGTGTCCACTGTCCATATCGACTATGTTGATATTCGGGACAAAAAAAGTGAAAAACTCTGCAAGGACTATTGTTATGCCACTGTGTGTCTGACTAGTATGTTCTAGGGATCTCTATGCTGGTACAGGTAATTAATCCAAAATGACTGAAGCACTAATTAATTCTCCTGTGTCCAAGCATAGATCATACTTGCCTACTTCTTTTTTTCTCCTCTCTGGGGTTGGAGGTTGAATGCTATTTGATTGGCGAAGGAGTGGGGGGAGGGGATTCCAGGAGCATGCGGGAGGCTTGCCCACCTCTCCGTGTTGTTCACCTGTGCAGGGAGGGGGTCCTAATTTTTGGTAGCCTTCGGGCCATTCCATGAGGCTAGACAAGCATGACGAAGACCTGGACTGCTAGGGTGCCTTGAGGACAATACACCACAGCTGCCCAGAATCGTACCACCACTCAGTACGGAACTCCTGCATAAACCAAGTGTCCATAAACAACTCGTTATCCAGCAAAAAGCTGCTTGGAAATAACTTGGCAAAGCAACTTATGAAAGTGACAATAAACAACACAGCGACGTGATACACAGCAGGCTAGGAGCGTAATATAACTCACCAGTCACCACAAGGTGCCAGGAATGAAGTAAGAATCTAACACTGTACAGACCTATAAGCTCATTCTAATTCATACGCTCTCCTGCGCGTATGCACAGGGGAGCGATGTTTTGAGACTGCACATGCACATACGCATTTATGCGCATGTGCGAGCAGGCACGGCAACTTGATGATTTGCCAGCCGCTCGCACACAGCAGTGTGGATTGGGGGGCTTGGGGCGGTGGCAAGGGGTAGCACCCTTGACAATGCCCAGCGTTTCATGGGTGTCCCCATGACTTGCTGGGCGTTCCCATGCTAATGCGGCCATGACGCCCGCCCGTCTTCTTCCTGTACAAGCGTCCCGCAGATCTAACGTCAGCAGATGCTTGCAAGGTTATTCGATGGATGGCGACCATCGAATGATTTTGCCCCAGCACGCATGGCCACAAATGGATATTTATGCTTAACATCCTAAAGGCATGCGTGCGGGGAAATTGGCATGCGAGGGGGGGGGGGGGGTAGGCGTTCGTGCGGGCGGCATTTCGGTGACTCGCAAAGCTGCAAATTTGGAATCAGCATGACCTCCCTTCACTGATATTCATTTACCATAATTCGATAAGCCATCGTGCGCCGCAGATTATCGGGGATTTAGTTTCACCTGTCTCTGGCAGGTGAGGAAAACAGCTTTTTTTTTAAAACACACAGGATTTTTTGGGCACATTTTTTTTTTTGTGCTGCAAGAGAGCTAAAAAAACAAACAAAAAAAACAATGTTTCACTGGTAATTGAATAGCAGCCTTAGGGCTCATGTATCTGTGATTACATATTATTCAGCTGACAAAACTGTCCCCTCTTCCAAATTGTAATGGCCCCATACACCAGCAACATATTGCCACTATTTGCCGATCCCCCAGTGGCCCGGTCAGGGAATCGGGAATATGAAACATATTGTAATATCTGGACTCCCGTTTTTCTTATGAGACAGCGTCCGCTCGCCACACTATATAAAATCAACTCCATGCGTAGTTGGATAGTAGGGGTATGAAAAAATGGGGTACATTTAACATGGGAGTCCAGATAATACATAAGTACCGAAACATGTTTATAAATGCTGCTGAATCAGGGAAGTGATGCCTTAACAGGAGCACCAGTTTTTTTGGCTGGAGAAAATAATAGATGTGCCAGTTTTATGCCAGGAGAGAATAATAGTCTATGCATCTGCTGTTTACCTTGGGTGATATGGCTCAGTGCCAGCGCTGGGCTCTTACCTGGCAGCAGCAGCAGCTGGAGCTCTCTTCCTCAGCCACACACACTGCTGTGGGGAAAGGTATGAAATCCCGGATCCCTACATTCAGGAGATCGACTGTGGGATCCTGACAGACAAAGACAAAGCTGGTAGTCATATGGCCATGTCGACACCATGTGGTCGACACAACCAAAATGTCGATGTGTTTATGGTCAACACATGGAAATGTTGACGTGAGCTCATTTCTGATTTTTTTTTCTACTTCTTCATAATTTACCATCCACATGAACTCCGAATGAGAATGGTAAAGTGTCCCAAGCGCAGTGGCAGAGAGGGTGTATGGGTCATGGGGTCGAACCAAACTAAAGTCAATAGGTCGACATTGCTCGGACGACATAAAAAAAAAAACTTGAAAAACCCATGTCGACCTTTTTTCCTGTCCACATACTGTATGTCGACATTTTGACAGTGTCAACCTAAGCCATGTCTACCTTTTTCCTGTGTCTGTCTTTGGCCTATCGACCAACAGTAGTCAACCTATTGAATGTCGACCTAATTAGTGTCGACCTGCCAACCACATCCTGTAGAGAGGCACCTGCCCCAAGCATGGCGAGTAGAATAGGCCATGCGAGGGGATGCATTATGCTAATTGGGGTCTGCATGCTCCGATGTTGACACAGCAGAAAAAAGTTAAAAACATTCAACCTTTTCTAGATATTCGTAGGCCCTATAGCAAAAGTTTGTAAGGGCCCCCTATTTAGCAACTGATGGTGATACATTTTTGTAAAACATATTACTTAGTAAAGATGGGCCCCCTTCAGCTCTGGGCCCCATAGCAGCTGCACCCCTTGTACCTATGGTAGTTACGCCCTTGGTTAATGCTGCTGGCCAGGCTCACATATGCACTGTGCAGGATGCTTACCTTCTCCTTCTTGCCCGGGTTGCTCTGGTCCTCCACCTTGCTGCCTCCCTTCGGTGACTGACGGTAGGGCTCCATATAGCTGCCTGATCACCCTCAGCTGCGCAGTAACAGAGCAGGGGGTATACACGGCCCGGGATTTTCTTAGTGACATTAGACGCTGCGTGAGGTGGGGGGACACAGCCAATGCACAAGAGTGGATCAACGTGACTCCTCCCCCCCATGCCGCCCAGCATCTGACATAACAAAGGAAACCCCGGCTGCCTCCGTGACACGCCCAAGCTCTCCTCGGCGGTGTGCGGGTTAGGACTGCAGTGCTGTAGCACAATGACAAGCAGACCAACCAGTCAGGTCGCTTGTCATTGCGCAAAGGTGTAGGGCAGCGGGCCAGTTAGGATCGGTTCATGGGCCGCATCTGGCCCGTGAGCCGTATGTTGCCATGGGGGTAATTAAAAGAGGTAATGTTCAGGGCCAGTGCTGGGGTATCTAGCGCCCCCCTGCAAACTATAAATTTGCACCCTCCCTCCCATATTCAATAAAAAGACAGTACACAGCTAAAGGGTGTGGTCTCATAAGGGAGGGGTATGGCCCCACAATGGTGCCACCAATTCAATAATGCCATTCTGTAGCACAATATTATTTACATTACACCGCACATAGTGCCCCTGATTCACATTACACTACACAGTAGTGCCCCTGATTCACATTACACTACACAGTAGTGCCCCTTATTCACAAAGCCCAAATTAGTGCCCCTTCAATATAATGCCCCTTATACACAAAATGCCCCTTAAACATAATGCCCAACAGTGGTGCCACTTAAACACGTAACGCCCACAGTAGTATTGCCCCTTACACATAATGCCCACAATATTAGTGCCCATAATACATAACGTCCACAGTAGTGCCACTTAAAAACATAGTGCCTGCAGTAGTGGTCATTACACATAAGTCCACAGTGGTGCCCCTTAAACACATAATGCTCACAGTAGTTTTTCCCCTTAGATATAATACCCCAAAACATATAATTCCCACAATAGTAGTGCCCCTTATACATAATGCCCACAGTTGTGCTACTTAAACACATTTTGGGCCAGATTCTCTAAGCTTCAAAAGTGATAAAATGGAGAGTGATAAACAGCCAGCCAATCAGCTCCTGTCTGATATTTTTCAAAGACAACCTTTGACATGGAAGGTAGGAGCTGATTGGCTGGCTGTTTATCACTCTTTATTTTATCACTTTTGAATCTTAGAGAATCTGGCCCTGTGTCTGCAGTAGTGCCCATTGAGACAGATGCTGGGCAGAGAGAGAAGAGTACAGATACTCGGCAGGGAGAGCAGAGTACAGATGCTGGGCACAGAGCAAGGGAAGATGGATGCTGAACAGACAGAGGAGGGAACAGATCCTGGGAAAAGAGGGGGAACACAGATGCTGGGTAGACTATGAAGCACAAACAAGAAGTCACCGCAGCAGTTATCCTTAACCCGCCCGGAACATAGATCATATGGATATAAGCTTCTGATTGGCTGAATAGAGTTTTAATGCTGATTGGTAATTTCGGTAATTGTGCACTAGTAGTATTATGCCAATAATTACTCTAGGTGCTGTGAGTTAATGAACACTTGTAGATGAGTAATGTGACATTAATCACCACTTCCAAGTCGGTATACAGCTCCTTTCAGAAAGAATTCAGGTGAACTAATTCCAAAGTACACGTGCCATTTATCTGCAATAATCATCTACGGAGCCCAGTGTGCACATTACTCCTCTAGGCCACACCCCTGAATGCACTTGCTCACCTGCTAGACCACACCCCTAAGCGCTCTTACTCACCCCCTAGGCCAAACCCCTGAGTGCCCTTATTCATCCCTAGACCACACCCCCTAAGTGCTCTTACTCACCCCTAGGCCACACCCCTGAGTGCATAAATGTCACCCAGTTCAACTTAATTATCTCTAGAGGAATAATGTGCAAGTAATTTCTCTTATTTCATTTGTCACACCGGAGATATCTGCTGCGGTCCCTCGTACATACATTACAGGGATAGCTAATATTCCTGGCTAACCCTTGAAAAAGGGTGTATTTGTGGAAATAGCCCAAAATATTTTTTATAAATACATGTAACAATATTACTGTGTCATGTCCCTTTTAAATATTTTACAATTATAACAAAAACATATTTTTTCAAGTAGAACACAAAAACATATCCAGTGTTAGGTCCCGGGGGACATATGTTCTGTAACTATTGGTTCTTGAGAGTTAATGAAGGTGGTGGTTATTACAGCGGCGTAACTATAGCACCGCAGCCCCCGCCACCCCGGGGGGGCGCTGTGCATGTGGGGGCGCCGGGGGCTGCGGTGCTATAGTTACACTCTCCCCCAATCCCCCGCAGACTTACCTATCTCGCTGGTCCCGGCGGCTCCGTTCTTCTGCCTAGGACCACCACAAAATGGCCACCCCCATATAGCACACAGTTCTCTGAAACTGTCCGCTGAATGGGGGCGGCCATTTTGTGGTGGTCCTCAGCAGAAGAACGGAGCCGCCGTTACCAGCGAGATAGATAAGGCTGCGGGGGATTGGGGGGGGTTTGCATGGGCAGCGGGGTGGCGGGGTGGGTGCTTGGCAGGGCGGTGGGCGCCCCCCCCTAACGGCGGGGGGGGGGGGCGCCCAAAACGTAGCTACGCCACTGGGTTATTATTATTATTACAAGGCGCCACAAGTGGTATGCAGCACCGTACATACTGTAGAGCACATATTAGAACAATACAGGGTACACAGAACCGAACATAACAGTGACAGAAGAACTAAAACAGAGCATAGGTAATTAGCAGCACAATTCTTAGGTCCACAATACAGCTGAGATGTAGAGAAGTGAGTGAGAAGAGATGTGGGTATAGATTGTAGGTGAGTAAGAGCTGAGATGTAGAGAAGTGAGTGAGAAGAGATGCGGGTATAGATTGTAGGTGAGTAAGAGAGCTGAGATGTAGGAAAGTGAGTGAGAAGAGATGCGGGTATAGATGGTAGGCGAGTAAGAGAGCTGACATGTAGGGAAGTGAGTGAGATGAGATGCAGGTATAGATTGTAGGTGAGTAAGAGAGCTGAGATGTAGAGAAGTGAGTGAGAAGAGATGTGGGTATAGATTGTAGGTAAGTAAGAGAGCTGACATGTAGGGAAGTGAGTGAGATGCAGGTATAGATTGTAGGTGAGTAAGAGAGCTGAGATATAGGGAAGCGAGTGAGGAGAGATGCAGGTATAGATGGTAGGTGAGTAAGGGAGCTGAGATGTAGGGGAGTGAGTGAGAAGAGATGCAGATATAGATGGTAGGTGAGTAAGAGAGCTGAGATGTAGAGAAGTGAGTGAGAAGAGATGCAGATATAGATGGTAGGTGAGTAAGAGAGCTGAGATATAGGGAAGTGAGTTAAAAGAGATGCGGGTAGAGATGGTAGGTGAGTAAGAGAGCTGAGATGTAGGGAAGTGAGTGAGAAGAGATGCGGGTATAGATGGTAGGTGAGTAAGAGAGCGGAGATGTAGGGAAGTGAGTGAGAAGAAATGCGGGTATAGATGGTAGGTGAGTAAGAGAGCTGACATGTAGGGAAGTGAGTGAGAAGAGATGCGGGTATAGATGGTAGGTGAGTAAGAGAGCTGACATGTAGGGAAGTGAGTGAGAAGAGATGCGGGTATAGATGGTAGGTGAGTAAGAGAGCTGAGATGTAGGGAAGTGAGTGAGAAGAGATGTGGGTATAGATGGTAGGTGAGTAAGAGAGCTGAGATGTAGGGAAGTGAGTGAGAAGAGATGCAGGTATTTTGAATGCCATGGGGCATGCAGCTCATACAACTAAGCCAGCAGCAGCCAGCCCAGACTTCAATATCTGCAGAGTCCAGGCCAGGTGAGTTTGCTGTGCAGGAAGCACAGGGGGAAAGGGGGGAAGGGGAAAGGGGGGAGGGGGGGGGTTGGGGGGAGTGGTTAAAAATATGTGTGGCATTATGTGTGTAAGGGCTTTACTAATGTGTGGTATAATGTGTAAGGGGTATTACTGTGTGGAATTATGTGTATAAGGGACACTATTACTGTGTGGAATTATGTGTATAAGGTGCACTACGGTGTGGCATAACATGTATAAAGGGCACTACTCTGCGATGTAGTGTTAATAGGGAGCAGTACAGTGTGGTGCAGTGTGAATAAGGAGCAATACTTTGTTGTATGATGTTAATAAGGAGCAATTCAGGTCAGGGACGGAACTAGTGACATTGCAAGGGGTCACCAACCAAAATCTTACCTAGGGCATCAAATTAGCTAGGGCCAGCTCTGTAAGCACTAGAAGCTCAGGAATGGCAGAGTTTGCGGAATGGAGTCTGTCCAGTCCGGCATTCCCAGGTCTGTTCCGGTTACGGTTTTTACCTAGTCCCAGTAAAGACAAAGGAAGAGAAATATGGTTGAAAAATGGGTACTTGTGTATTTTGGCGGCGCCCCCGATGTCCATCTCACGACCCAAATGGGTGCTTACAATGTTAAATGCACCCCCACGCCACCCCTCCCACTATAAACGTGAACCCGAAGCGTGGTGAGCGCAGCGAGCGAGGGGCGGCGGTACGCATCCTCCGACCTTTTCATACCCCCACTATCCACGTTGGCGTGGAGTTGAGAATAGAAAGTGTGGCGAGCGCAACGAGCCCTGCAAGGGGATGCGGATACCTTCACAGGTATCCGCGTCCCTTTGCGGGCTTCAGAGTTATCCGCGTCCCCTCGCGGGGCACGCTGCGCTCGCCACGCTTTGGGCTCGCCACACTTTCTATTCTCAACTCCACGCCAACGTGGATAGTGGGGGTATGAAAAGGTCGGAGGACGCGTACCGCCGCCCCTCGCTGCGCTCGCCACGCTTCGGGTTCATGTTTATACTGGGGGTGGCGTGGGGGTGCATTTAACATTGTAAGCACCCATTAGGGTGCTTATACAATGTTTAATCGCATCGCATCGCATTGAATGGCATTGTATGCCATATACAATGTCATTCAATTTTAAAATTGTATTACATTGTACAATATAGCGCGATATCGCATCGCATCGCATACCATTTGGTATGCGATGCGATGGGCGCCGCCAAAATACACAAGTACCGAAAAATTATGTTGGGTTGTTCAACAAAATGGGAGTTTTGAGTTTCTGAAGGGTAAATGCATGAAGGTCATTACACTGAAATATACTTAAAGACTTTAAAAAATCTTGAGAATAATCTCCAACTCCTCAGCATTATATATAAGGGTTATTTATATATGGAATGTGTTTTGGCTCCAACGGATCATCTCCACGTACAGGAGAACTGAAAGAACAAGGGGTAACAATGAAGAGGAGGCATAAATCAGGAATTCTGTGACACCTTTTACTTTTTATGGGAATGGAGAAATAAGTGTAGTGTGTGTGTCTCCCACACAGGTCCCCCAAGCACAGGGTGCTGCTGTCTGTCAGTGCTCAGGGTGTGTGCGGTGCAGGCAATGTGCTCATTTACATAATCACTCCCAAAATCTTGGCTCCTGCGATTTATACCCTTCCATCCCAGAGAGAGAGAGAGAGAGAGACAGCAGCAGTAGCAGCAGCTGTGGGGATGAGAGGATGCACTGACTGTTACTCCCACCCTGCCGGGGACAGAGGGGCTGCTGTACCCCAGACCTTGTCCTGGAACTGACAGATACATCAGGCTGCAAGCTCCCTGGATCTATAAAGCTCCTATATAATACTAGTAAGTACCTGTTCTCTATATAGTGCACAATACTTGTAGTAATATAGATACTATATGTAGTCTACTTGTAGTAATATAGATACTATATGTACTATACGGGTTGGGATCATTTGGTCTACAGCATGGTCGACACCATTAGGTCGACATGGTTCTAGGTCGACAGGTCATTAGTTCGACAATCAAAAGGTCGACATGGGGTTTTTCACTGTTTTTTTACCTGAATGTCAACACAATCAACATGGACACAGTTTAAAGTGCACCGCAATCCCTTGCATCGCTCGCAATGCGTCGGGCACGGGGCGTCGCTACGCTCGGCACACTATTTTATTCTCCCACCACGCCCTAGTGGATAGTAGGGCATAAAATACCGCCTGTTGGCACATATTGGCTCAAAAAAACAGTGGAAAACCCCATGTCGACCTTTTGACTGTCGAACTAACGATCTGTCGAACTAATGACCTGTCGACCTTTTCCTATGTTGACCTTTTCCCATGTCGACCTAATGACTGTCTACCATCATGCTGTAGACCAAATGACCGCATCGCGTCCCACTTTGTAGTGGCCGGACCCTGAATTCATATTCTAATGCTGGAAATATCATTCTGTGACTTGGTGGAGTTTTCTATACACACAGAACTCTAATCACTATGAGCCTCTGTGCACCTTTACTATGAATTGGTTGCATCTTGATAATAACTGAAGGGAGAGTGATCACTGACTCACGGCATTTCCATTGAGTGTACACTTAACGACCGTAATTGCTGCTGGGATGAATTCATACCGCTTCTCTTGGTTATCTGGAACCTCTTCTCCCACCCAGGTCTCACCTGTTGGGTCATGTGAATCCATATATATTATTTACTAGCTGACCCGCCCAGCGTTGCCCGGGAAAACCTTTTTTTAATTTCCAGAATCGCTGTAAAATGTCATCTTATGCTTTGCCAGAGGCCCAAGATTGTAATTTGTGAAAACCTCCACCATAATGTTAGAATGTGTTTGCATTGATACTCAATGCCAGCAATGAAATCTGGTGTGGTGTTGTTGTTGTTTGAAACGCACCACTCCTGACTTGATAGCTTGTGCGTACCTCCCAACATGACCCTCTCCAGAAGGGACACAATGCTCTGTTTCTGGACTTCCCCTTAATTTGTGGTTGCCATCACCTGCTTTGAACAGGTTAACTGATAAGAAAGGTGCTTCCACACAGGTGATGAAAATCCTAAATTAAGGCAGAAGTCCAGGGATAGAGCATTCTGTCCCTCCATGAGAGGGTCATGTTGGGAGGTATGCTTGTGTGTGTTGAGGAATTCCACATCCACTCCTGAGATTTAACACCTATGATGTATTTTTTTGTGTGTGTTGTAGTATATGTGGGTGTGTGTACTGTGTGTGTTGTGTCCAATGTGTAAGTGTGTGAGGTGCGCTATGCATAAATATCAGGGTTGCCTACCTGACCCTCTCCTTCAGGGAGAAAATGCGGTACTCTTTACCTAGCACGGCGACCATCGCATGCACTAAAAAACGGGTGCGATGCGATGCCCGCGATGGCCGCGATTTCCCATAGGGACCAATGTTAAAAATCAGATTGGTCGCGATTTTAGTGTTAAAAGTCAGATTGGTCGCGATTTTTACATAGGAATCAATGTTAAATGGGCCACAGAGCCCTAATAGTCCCCCTGAAGTGTGAAATGGCCCCCACAATTTTTAACGCCACCCCACGATCAACGTGAACCCGAAGCGTGGCGAGCGCAGCGGTACGCGTCCTCCGACCTTTTCATACCCCCACTATCCACGTCGGCGTGGAGTTGAGAATAGAATAGTGTGGCGAGCGCAGCGAGGGGACGCGGATACCTTCACAGGTAAACGCGTCCCCTCGCGGGCTTCACAGGTGTCCGCGTCGCCACGGACACCTGTGAAGCCCGTGAGGGGACGCGTATAACTGTGAAGGTATCCGCGTCCGCTCGCCACGCTTCGGGCTCGGTGGCTCGCTGCGCTCGCCACACTATTCTATTCTCAACTCCACGCCGACGTGGATAGTGGGGGTATGAAAAGGTCGGAGGACGCGTACCGCCGCCCCTCGCGGGCTCGCTGCGCTCGCCACGCTTCGGGTTCACGTTGATCGTGGGGTGGCGTTAAAAATTGTGGGGGCCATTTCACACTTCAGGGGGACTATTAGGGCTCTGTGGCCCATTTAACATTGTTTCCTATGTAAAAATCGCGGGCATTAAGGCAATTAACGCTAAAATCGCGACCAATCTGACTTTTAACATTGATCCCTATGGGAAAATCGTGGGCATCGCGTCGCACCCGTTTTTGATTTACCCGCGATTTTTTACCCCCGTCGCCCGCGATTGTAATCGCGGGCGCCGTGCTAGGTAAAGAGTACCGAAAATGCTGTGTTGCTGGACTTCCCTGGTAATTTATGATTGCCATCACCTGCGGAGAGCTAGGTTAATTGATAAGAAAGGTGTGTCACCACAGGTGATGGCAATCCTACATTACCAGGGAAGTCCAGGAACAGAGCATTTTCTCCCTGAAGGAGAGGGTCAGGTATATATGTGTGTGCAGTGGTCGAGGTGGAAATTTTGAAGTGGGGGTATGGGAAATTGAAAGCTGAAAAAGAGAGTGCTACCAGTCAAAAGGGGGCATGTCCTTGAGTGCAGTGTACCATGCCGTATGCCCCTTATAAACATTATGCAAAACAGTAGTAGACCCCCTTACACTTGCCCCTTAAACATTATGCCACGCGGAAAGAGACAAAATTCCCCTTATGCGACACAGAATGAGCAAATAAATTCACATGGAATGAGCCAAAATTCACATTATACCACACTGATTGAGCCAAAAATCATGTTATATAAAACTGAAAGAGACAAAATTCACGTTATGCAACATGGATTGAGGCAAAATTCACATCATGCAACCCGGATTGAGCCCAAATTCACATCATGCCTCCCGGATTGAGCCAAAATTCACATCATGCCACCTGGAATATGCCCAAATTCACATTATGCATCCCGGAATGAGACAAAATTCACATTATGCCACACTGAAAGAACCAAAATCACTTTAAGGCACACTGATTGAGCAAAAATTCACATTATGCCACCCGGATTGATCCAGAATTCACATTATGGCACATGGCGGGGTGATGCAGGGACAGAGATGGTGGGGTGATGCAGGGACATGCACCTCTATGTCACACTACATGTCACATTCTTCCCACCTAGGGTGACCAAATCATCCCTTTAATCCGGGACACATATTAATTACACAGATTCTGTGGCAGTTTAAAACCAGGTGAAATGTAGTCTTGAGGTGTGGCAGTTTAAAACCAGGTGAAAGCCAGCCGCAGAACCTGTGTAATTAATATGTGTCCCAGATTAAAGGGATGAGTTGGTCACCCTAGGTAGGCACCACAGTGTAAATGGTGCAAATCACGGACCCGATCCAGGATTTTTGATGTAAAAGGAGTATATGGGTGTGTGTTGTGCGTAACTAGGTTTTGGGCTCCCCCCCGCCATTAAAGGGAGGGCATCCGGCGCCCGCCACGCCGCACCAACCCCCGCCCCGCCGCCCATGCAACCCCCCCCATCCCCCGCAGTCTTACCTACGTTCAGTACGCGCTGGTCCCGGCTCCCTTCTTCTGCTATGAGGACCACCACAAAATGTCCGCCCCCATACAGCAGACAGTTTCAGAGAACTGTCTGCTAAATGGGGGCGGACATTTTGTGGTGGTCATCATAGCAGAAGAAGGGAGCCGGGACCAGCGCGTACTGAAGACAGGTAAAGACTGCGGGGGATGGTGGTGGGGCGGAACTATAGCACTGCAGCCCCCGGCACATGCACAGCGCCCCCCGCGGGGGCTGCGGTGCTATAGTTACGCCACTGGTGTTGTGTGTACAGATGTACCGGGTCTCATCTTTGCCGCCAGGCGGAGGCTCTGGCGCATCGATATTCTCCTGGCGCTGGCGTCCGCCAAGGGGTGTGGGAGCACGCCATGTAATACAATCCGCCACCACTGGGTGGCTAATGCTCCATCAAGCTACAGTCGGAGTGATGTACTAGTGGTATCCCGCTATTCGCCGTAAAGAGCGCGCTTACAGTATGAGACGCTCGTGCACAATGAGCCGCTCGTAGGAAATGAGACGCTCGTGGCCGTAGGAGTGAGCAAAAGGGCTACAAGCTGTTCACGTAGCCGTAATGTGTAACAGTAATGTGTACAGTATGCAGCTGAAGGCAACCGCCTCCTCCCCTTCCAGACTTGACCTACAGTACACAAAAGTACAATACATTATATTACAGCGCTAATCCATGTAAGGGATGCAGGGATTCGTGTTTCTGTCCAATGTGTAAGTGTGTCTGTGAGGTGTGCTCCATATATATATGTGTGTGTAGTGTGCTGTGTGTGCATATTTGGTGTACAATGTGTGTGTGTGATGTGTGGTCTATGTTTTTCCCCTACAATTATTCCCAATTGTTAAAAGCCTTCACCATAATGTTAGAATGTGTTTGCATTCATACTCAATGGCAGCAATGAAATCAGGAGTGGTGTTGTTCCTTTGTTTCCCAGATCATCAATCTTTTTTCCAGATCATCAATTAACGCAAATTAAACCTTAATGTTTTTTACATTTTTATGTGAAATTTCACAACAACGGCTTCGAGGTGCACACCACCGGGTCCAGCGGTACCTTGTTGCCAAATTTGGCGTCTCTGAGTGCCACGGCGTGCCCGCAATGCAACAGACACGCACACACGCACTCTCTTCAACTTATTATATAGATTAGGTCTGCAGCCCTGGAACTGCTGCACAACTTCTAATATCTTATATTTCCTAGTACAAGTACATTGTTATCGGGTATGGGTCATTGGCATACGGTCATACCCGCACTGAGTCAGGGCGATAGAGCCTGGGATGGTAAATGCAGAGTGTTTCCTGGGGTACACAACACAGCCTGCAAGGCACCAAAGGTTTCGGCTGGGCCGGTTCCTGGTCAACGGTGGTGGTACAGCAGTCTGGCCAACGTGTTTCGAGCCAACTATGGGCTCTTGTTCAATGGAGCCCATAGTCGGAAATCATCATCCAGTGCACGCAGATCAGAGACACCTCTATAGTGTCTCTGATAAGCGAGATCCCTATATGGGAAGCTGACATCCGCTGCCCACCACCGCGTCATCGCCGGATTTCCCTGGGAACACCCAGGGGTTTCATGGGAATGCCCACGAAATGTTGGTCGTTCCCATGGGTTATGCTCCTCCTCCCCCCCCCCCCGCCTCACTCGGGGGGAGCCCAAATGCTAGGTCGGCGAACATGTAGTTGTCGTCGCAGATGGAAAACAACAAATCAGAATAACCCCCCATGTTCACTGCAGGTGGGGCAGATGTAACATGTGCAGAGAGTTAGATTTGGGTTTGATGTATTCAAACTGATATCTATATTGCAGTGTAAAAATAAAGCAGGCAGTATTTACCCTGCACAGAAACAAAATAACTCACCCAAATCTAACTCTCTCTGCACATGTTACATCTTGCAGTGCAGCATGGTTTTGCCCATCAGAGAGAGATTGAGCTTTTGCTAGTCAACCTGAATTAGGCCCTTAGAGTACTTCTGCAGAAAGTAGAAATGCACACATTCACATGCACACACGTGCACACATTCACATGCACACACATTCACATGCACACACGTGCACACATTCACACACGTGCACACATTCACATGCACACACGTGCATACATTCACATGTACACACGTGCACGCATTTTGCAGACTAGGGCAAACAGGGTTTAGATTTGGGCAGTAAGTGCAAGTGGACCTTTTCTTTTTAGAAATGATTCTGCGCAGTTGTCTTCTTCCATCTTTCTGGTAATTACACGACTTACATTACTGAGCGCCCTGAGTAATTCAAGCTGAAAGCTTCCCACAGACAGGCAGAGCTCAGTAATTGCTTATTGTTGAACCTGAAAAGAATTTCTTCACATTAGTTGTTTTCCCTTCAGCTACGGTATTAGAGCTTGTACATTATGTAGGCACGCGAGAAAGAAGCTTTTCCTCAGTTTCATGGCATTTCTCAATAATTTCAATCTCCGGAGGTACAGCCAGAAGTTTGCTGGCCCAGGGGTGTGACTTGGTTCTATAAAACCCGCTGTGATAATTAGGCTGGCCATACACGTATGTGACTTCTCGCAGGGAGGTTGCATAAGATTTCCCTTGAACCGCCTATGAAGCATGCGGTCCTTTAGCATGCGATACATCACATGCAATCCCAGCACCTTTTGATCTAGGGGCTCTGATCAGTGTGGGCATGGATCCATGGGGTGTGGCTTTGCAAAGAGGTGTGGCATACTGAACCCCCATATTTTTGTCATTATGTGGGTATCGGGAGGTGCGGGCTGCCCCTGGGAAGTGCTGTGGCTGCAAGTGACGCCTCCTACACATGGACAGGAACCATGTGCTGCACGTAATGTGCAGCAACTGGCTCCTGTCACTCAGCAGGAGCTGGCACTTTGGTGGCACCCCTCAGTGGTACCTGAGTTTGGCCCACACCCACCTATTGACGCCACTGTGTGGGCCCTAAAGCAGCATTTTAAAAAGGGACCAATGCTTGTAAGGAGACATCTCTATACTCATTAATTTTCTATCCCATTGATGCCCCAAACTGATGTTATGCCTCATAGTAGTGCCCAAACTGATGTTATGCCCCATAGTAGTGCCCAAACTTATGTTATGCCTCATAGTAGTGCCCAAACTGATGTTATGCCCTGTAGAAGTTCCTACACTGATGTTATGCCCCATAGTAGTGCCCAAACTAATGTTATGCCCCATAGTAGTACCCAAACTGATGTTATGCGCTATACTAGTGCCCAAACTGATGTTATGCCCTGTAGAAGTTCCTACACTGATGTTATGCCCCATAGTAGTGCCCAAACTGATGTTAGGCCTCATAGCAGTACCCAAGCTGATGTTATGCCCCATAGGAGTGCCCAAACTGGTGTTATGCCCCATAGTAGTGCCCAAACTGATGTTAGGCCTCATAGTAGTGCCCAAACTGACGTTATGCCCCATAGTAGTGCCCAAACCTATGTTATGCCCCATAGTAGTACCCAAGCTGATGTTATGCCCCATAGTAGTGCCCAAACTGATGTTATGCCCCATAGTAGTGCCCAAGCTGACGTTGTGCCCCATAGTAGTGCCCAAACTGATGTTAGGCCTCATAGTAGTGCCCAAACTGATGTTATGCCCCATAGTAGTGCCCAAACTGATGTTATGTCCCATAGTAGTGCCCAAACTGATGTTGTGCCCCATAGTAGTGCCCAAACTGATGTTGTGCCCCATAGTAGTGCCCAAGCTGATGTTGTGCCCCATAGTAGTGCCCAAGCTGATGTTGTGCCCCATAGTAGTGCCCAAGCTGACGTTGTGCCCCATAGTAGTGCCCAAACTGACGTTAGGCCTCATAGTAGTGCCCAAACTGATGTTATGCCCCATAATAGTGCCCAAACTGATGTTGTGCCCCATAGTAGTGCCCAAACTGATGTTGTGCCCCATAGTAGTGCCCAAACTGACGTTGTGCCCCATAGTAGTGCCCAAGCTGACGTTGTGCCCCATAGTAGTGCCCAAGCTGACGTTGTGCCCCATAGTAGTGCCCAAACTGACGTTAGGCCTCATAGTAGTGCCCAAACTGATGTTAGGCCTCATAGTAGTGCCCAAACTGATGTTATGCCCCATAATAGTGCCCAAACTGATGTTATGCCCCATAGTAGTGCCCAAACTGATGTTATGCCCCATAGTAGTGCCCAAACTGATGTAATGCCCCATAGTAGTGCCCAAACTGATGTTATGCCCCATAGTAGTGCCCAAACTGATGTTATGCCCATTTATCACCATCCGCATCTGAGGCTTACCTCGCAATGTGATAGCTGAATGTGAGTTGTATGTATGAATTATCGCCCGCAGGGACAGCGCTTGATGCCACGATGCCGCTCCGCAGCCGTATCCGGGTATTTTCTTAAAAAATGAATAGATTAATAGCTGCACATGTGCTACAGCCAACTGTGCCTCAACCTTCCCATTGTCCACCTAATGCTTGTGTCGACCTTCTGATCCTGTCAACCTTTGCCATGTCGACCCATTTCATGGGTCAATATAAGCCCTGTTGACCTTAAGTGGTCGACCTAATGTATGCCGACCTTCATAGTGTCGACATAGAAGCTGTATTCCGGATGTATACACCCCAGATGATTTTTTTAGGGTTCAGTGGACACAGAAGGGGCATCTCCTTTCTCTTATAGGGCCGCATTTACGGCTAAATCTCCGAAAACACCCATTTTCGGGGGTTAACCGCAAATATTAAGTATCCCCCAAATGTATCAAACGGGACCGCAGCAGGAATCTCCGATCCCTGCTGCGATCCCCCCTGCAGCGCCGCCAACCGCATCCCCCATAGGTTTCTATGGGGGATGTGAAGCTGCCCGATGTATGAACATCGGGCAGCCCGGCTCCGCACCCCTGGGCTATCGTCATTCTGAGATGGCGATAGCCCATTGTAACCTATGGGCTACATACCGCACTGCCCCGGCTGCAGTGCGGTCAGCGGGGTCGGCGGGGGGTCGGCGCATAACCGAGCATGTGCAGATCCCTCCGGCTTCCGGCTCCGTGCATCGCAGGGACGGGCTCTTTTTGGAGCCCTGTCCCTGCACCTGGCCGGTAATACATTGGGGTGATATCCTGGGCGGTAATATTCCACCCAGATCGCATTGTAAATGCGGTCAATGATAAATGGGGCCCATAGGCAGTTAGATACACTCTGATAGAGCGTATCTGATACATGCCTCCTATGTCGCTCTCCAGCATCTGGCTGATATCAGAGATATCTGATCTGTCTTTACTTTGTCATTGACTTGATAGAAAACAATGTGAAGCATTTCCTTGTTGGCCTTGTAGACATTGAGAACCGTATTCTGCGATACTGCTTCTTGCTCAATGTTGGGCTCTGGCTGAAGGTGGGAAGCAGTAACCCGTTATACTGTGCGCACCCTGTATAATGTAGTCAGGGAGAATACACTATCCCATTGTTGCCCCATAAATGTTCCGCTGTTATTACAGAACACATTGTTTTGTGCACGTTTTGTTTGTACTAGATGTTCTTTAGTTGTATAAAATATATTGAACATTGCGCTGTTTGCAGCAGGTATATAGACTGGTTCATCCAGGGCTATCTTACACTATAGGCACACAGCTGCCCAAGGTCACATAAGCACACATTCAGCATCTTCCATTTTGTACAGTGAAAGATGCTGATTGGTGGATGACTGGAGTTATCCACCAATCAGAGGGCACCATTCTCTACCTGCCTCCTGGCCTGCAGCCAGTGTACTGTATGGCCGGCTGCAGACTGATTGGCGGATGGCTGAAGCTATTCACCAATCGTAGCGCTGACAGCCAGTCACAGTATGGAAGCCTGTGGAGAGAGACAGCGCAGGACTGCAGCAACCAATCAAATTCTATCACTTACCTGGTACATTGTTTACAATGAATGCTAGAATTCAAAATTGGTTGCTATAGGCAACACCTACACTTGTCAGAGGTCGCTGATAGCTGGTAATAATGCTTTATGTGAAATGGAGCAATGGCTACAACGTAACGCTTATAGCTGACATTCATTTTTGAGTTAGTAAGTTCCCAAATCCAGTATTTGTGTCCTCTACTGGACACTGCCCGCCACCCCTGTCCAAATGCGCCACCCCCCCCCCCCCCCTGCTGAATCCACTCAGTACCATGCAAAGGGCTGTCCAACGGGCACTGATGTCATATGACGTCACCCCCCCCCCCCCCCATCAGCTAAACATAGGTGCCGGGGCCAAATTCAGAATGCCACGAGCGATCCTGAATCGGCCCTATAGTATTTATGGTTCAAGTTCACACAGCAGAGCTGCCAAGGACACCCAGTCACCTTGGCCACAGAACAGCCTCCCTGTTATAAGAGTAGGGGGTACGAGCAGGCTGAATGGACTCACTGTGTTCTCATTATGAAACATTAATAATTGCTAAACCTCCAGAGAAAGGGTCATTTGTTATTATTGCCATATAAAGAACAGCCAGGCATCTGTTGCTGACGGTAATGTCACCTATAGTATAGTTCGCCTCTGGCAAATTGCACAGAAAGCGTATCTGCAGGGGGAAGTTCAGCTTCCTTATTGGATGACAGAGTACAGTAGCTGTGCCTTATTCTGTGACTGTTACTTTCTTACCATTACAATACATGCAGAACTCTGGGAGGCAATGGAGTTATCTGCCGCCGGGCTCCTGCTCCCAAGGGGTACCTCTCCACCCCTGCGAGTTTGAATCCGTTAATTGAAAGCTGTTGATATTGCTTCTGAAATGTGTTATCTATCTATCTATCTATCTATCTATCTATCCGTGTGTGTGTGTTGCCTCCAGGCAACTGGGACGAACTTATGCCACTGTGCTCCCATTTATAAGTCTGGACTAGTCTCAAGGAGAGACCCTGTTCTCTATTATACTGTTTTATTTTCTTTACAAGTTTTATTCCTTGTGTTGTTGTTTTTCTCTGCACAAGTTGCATCTGCCCCACCTGCAGTGCACATGGTTTTGTCCATTTGAGAAGGAATTTGCCTTTGCGAATGAACCAGAATAATGGCCAATGTACATACAAAAACTATGCCCCACCTGTACTGCACATGTTACATCTGCCCCACCTGCAGTGCACATGGTTTTGCCCATTTTGAGAACAAATTTGCCCTGTGATCAGATAAATTAGGCTCTTAGGGGCAGATGTATTAATCTGCCTATAACGTTTGGCGAATAACGATTCCCGCTTCTCCAGCATAACTTGGAGAAGCAGGCAAACATTATAGGCAGATGTATTAACCCCATCCAAGCTGATAAGGAGAGCCGTTATCCCCAGCGTGAACGGCTCTCCTTATCATCTCCCTCGACGCCCCGCACATGCGCACTCGCCGTCCCCCCCCTGGCCGGCTTTCTGGGCATGCGTGAGATCTCGCTAAAACCGCGAGATCTCCAGCGCAGCCCAAGCCAGACGCAGGGCTAGCGTTGTCCCCACAGTGGGGGATAGGACAACGCTAGCCCTGAGCTGGCGAATCGGCCGGGGCGAATTAACGCCTTGAAGGCTGTTAATACATCGCCCTGGCCGTTAATCCCTGGGGGGGATTGCAGGGGACAGCCCCGCCGAGCGTTACTCGGCGGGCTGTCACTAGCGCACGTTAGGTGCGCTAGTAATACATTGGAGAAATCGTAATCCCCCTCAGTTAACCAGCGTTAAGTGCATTTTTGCAATTAACGCTGGTTCATACATCTGCCCCTTAGGGCACATGGTTTTGTCCATCTAAGAAGTATATTGTCAGAAAGAGTGAACTAGAATAAGGCCCTTAGTTTGCTGTTCGGGTGCTGGGAAATGTGTGTGGGGAGGGGGATGATTTAATTATATAGGAATGTTAAGTTTATTTAGGAATGTTTTGCCTATTATTTGTACTATTATTATTTTGTAACAATCTAATGATGTATAATTTATTTTTTTATTTTGGCTGATTAACTTTTAGAGACCTTTATATCGAAGCTGTTATAATGAAAACGTATTTCTTCCGCAGAAGGTCCCTGAAGCAGGAAGAAAAGGAAGAGACAATATGGCTGCCACAGGGATCGCAAACACCACCGTCCTGACTTCACTGCTCTCCTCGCGAGCAAATAATTCTCTGCACAATCCAAGCAATTACCTAATCCCTCACGGGAGGGCGCCTGACCAGATGGAGGTCATATATATACTGCTGCTCTTGGGGTTCTTTGGATTCTTTACATTCGGAATAATGATCAGTTATATCCGCTCTAAGAAACGGGAGCACTCAAGCGACCCGTATCATACGTACATTGCTAAGGACTGGAAGGATGCCATGACTGTCCCGCCACTGCCAGTCACGAGGCCCACGACTTTGTGCTACTTGGTGGAGAATAAATTTGCTGTGGAGCAGCCTACCAGCCATATACCGTCCGTGAACTAATATCAGACGCAGTAGATGCTTTGGCCAAGAACTAATGGGCGGCCTAATGGGCGGCAGCCAGACTGCATTAGAACTGGAATATGGAGCCTGCGTACAACAATATAAATTACATTTTGCTTTTTGCATCTTTATAAATAAAGTTTTCACATACAGTATAGTAGGCAGCCTTTGGGATGTTGAGTGCAGTCATTCGATCATATTTTGCTTTCAGTGGTCTTCAGCGTGAATTAAGGCCATAACAAATTAAATTCTGTGTCGCATATTTTTGTTTTAATCGACTTTGTTATGGTTTTTAATCCATATTATGGATCTACCGTTTTTCTATGGTTTTATGACTCAATGATCTGAGAGCCATTCCAATGATGTCCATTCCAGAAAACAGTCGTAACCCCCACCAGTTGCCGACTTTCTGTTAGTCAAATTGCAAGGGGATTGTGATTACGATCCATATTCCTTTTCTGTTGCTATTTCCCCTTGCACACGCGCAATGCGTCCGGTATGCACATCCGTGATAAGGTCTGAAATAGGTCTTTTGATCAATCAACGTCGTCCTATCCTAAATATGACTTTAGGTTAGAGATGGGTCGTTCGCGAACGAAGCGGGTCTTTTGAACGGATCCCATAAAAGACTGAGGGAGCCGCCGATCCCTAAAAAGGTGAACCGTCGTTCTTTTACTTTCAGTTTCGTTTTTCATTACAATGCATTTGCTGAGCTCAGCACTGCCACCTGTGGCAGCTGAGATGTACTAACTCTGGAGACAGTGCTGCGACTGCAAGTAAAAGAATAACAAGGCTGCTGCTGCTAGGGATAGCCATCGGTGCAGACGCCATCGATGGTTGCCATCGATGGTGATTCTGCACCCAGCCACTGATCAGTGTTTTACTCGGTCATGTATGTTCTTATTTGTTCAGCTCACTGTTTAAAAAAAAAAAAAGGAAATAAATGACTGTAAAACAAATTATGCTTTGTTAATATCAAATTACCCCTTCTTGCAAAGCGAACCGATGATCTGTGTAAATGATCCGGATTCACCGACTGATCTGCTGGTTCCCAGCTCTCGTTAGTGGCACGTTTTGCCCATCTCTACTTTAGGTCAGATTTTCCTTAGATCTTAAATGCTCACTCAATACAAAACCCTTCTGAATTGGGCCCAGTAAATTGGAGAGGTTGTGGTCACCGAGCAGGGAGCCCATGAAAAAAATAAACGAAAGGGAGAGGACAGGCTGCTTCTGCAGCCATCTCCAGGGCCGGATTATAGTTGGGGCACAGGGGATCAGTACTCCTGGGTCCCCCTCTATCTAGGGGCCCCCTGTGGTTGGCATGTATTTTTTTTTTTTATCTTTTTATTTTTTTAACTAATGATTTTTTGCATGGGACTGGGGTAGTGCTGCAGCTTCACCTATCTGCCAATGTGACAATGATTAATGCTGCTGAGCATCAGGAGTCAAGGCATACTGACTGCACAAGTGTGCAGTGCATTACTGGGAGTTGACTAAGTCCCATAACACTTAGCACAAGAGGTCAGAGGCTGAGAGGCTCGTGCTTAGCTCAGCTTGGTGGAGCTCAACATATGCTTCTAAGGCCCATAAAGAATAGCAGCAGCAGCTGCCTTGTCATGGGAGGGTTTTTAATCAGAGGCAGCGCTGAGCCTGTCAGGGCTTCTATAGAGTAAAGTACAGAGAGACAAACTAAGGCTTTTCATGAGGTATTTTATTTATATATATATATATATATATATATATAGGAAAAAGGGGGGTTTTCCAGAGGGCGCTAGCCAATAACAATCCGGTGCAAATCGGTTTTTACCGGTTTTAATATAAAAGTGGAAAAAAAAACCCTTATTGGGGTATCACAAATACATCTAATATACACATACAAATAAAACTGCTTAGTACAGGAAAAGGCACATATGCTTGTACAGGTTCACATGAATATTGTTCGATTCAGTAGAAAAATAGCCCAACGCGTTTCGTCAGTTCCTGACTTCATCAGGGGCAGATAGCATAGCCAGTAGACACTATACGTGTCTTATATCAATAGAATCCGAAGACATAAATTTCATAGGACAATCCGATGGTTTTTTCAAAGTTCGGAATCAAAGTGTCTTTTAGGTATCACAGCAGGTAGTTCAAATACAATTCACAGCAGGCAATTTGAATTGATATCACAACAGATGGCCCTGATGTATAATCTCATCAGTATACAGGGATCTTAGAACAGCAGCCAGCAGCAGGGTATCACCAAAGTGAATGCATTCACTTTGGTGATACCCTGCTGCTGGCTGCTGTTCTAAGATCCCTATGCTATCTGCCCCTGATGAAGTCAGGAACTGACGAAACGCGTTGGGCTATTTTTCTACTGAATCGAACAATATTCATGTGAACCTGTACAAGCATATGTGCCTTTTCCTGTATTAAGCCGTTTTATTTGTATGTGTATATTAGATGTATTTGTGATACCCCATAAGAACGGCGGCTCCGTTCTTCTGCTGAGGACCACCACAAAATGGCCGCCCCCATACAGCAGACAGTTTCAGAGAACAGTGTGCTATATGGGGGCGGCCATTTTGTGGTGGTCCTCATCAGAAGAACTGAGCCGCCAGGACCAGCGAGATACGTAAGTCTGCGGGGGATTGGGGGGGTAACTATAGCACCGCAGCCACCACATGCACATTCTGAAGTTAATATAATCTTGTAAAAATGATTATCGTTTTCTGCACTAGAATAGTCTACAGATCACTGTGGCCGGCTTACAGAAACCAGTGAGAGTCCTTTAGCAGTGCTGGAAATTGCAGTATTACAGTGCACCTATCACATAGTGGTTTCTGCTCCCCACCCCCTGCCCTTGTCTGCATCATGCCGTCCAAACACATGACTTTGTTACACTTTTTTATATATTATTTTATAAAAAAATCTCCCTGTTCTGTCACAGGCCACCGTCCGGTTACACATTGTATTATTATATTATTTTGGTTGTTACCCCAGTCTTTTTCTACCAATAAATAGACCATATGCTTATTTTGTTATGTCTCTTACTTTCCTCATATTGCAATGTCAACATTGGATAAATGTCTGACATCGAGATGTACAACAGAGACAAAAATACACCCAATTGTTGTTCCTACAGTATTACTAACCTCAATAATACCACTTTCACACTGCCTAAACATTTTAAAAACCGGTATTTTGAAACGGTATTTAAAACGGGTCTTAGCTTTCACATTGCAGTAGATTACCGTTTTAAATACCGTTTAAGTACCATTCACATCAGTCAACCCGTTTAATCCCCTAAACACGTTTCAAGGCAGAATGCAGGGGACAGCCTATCACAGGTCTGTAATCTGTTGATTTTACTAAATACCGTTTCAGAGCCATTCTCACTGCATAAAAAACAGCTCTAAAACGTGTAGGACTCTGCTTTTTTAACGTGTTGAAATACCGGTTATCTTTAACCGGTAAATGAACTCTGGTGCTTTCCCAATGCAGCCTTAAACGTTTAGAAATGGGAAAAAAACGGCAATACATCGTTTAACAAGTGCAGTGTGAAAGGGGTATTACATTCATTTCCAGTCATTTCCACTCAGTTTCTCCCGGAGAGGCGAATTTCAAAGTCGGCAAGTATATGGGTAAGTAACCATCCAATGATTTTTTTGTTGTTGTTCATAAACTTATTTGATGTTTTAAAAAAAAATACGATTAAAAGTCATATTATAAGTTGAGAGCACGTTACCTAAATACACCCAAGAACCCTAAAATTACCAAAAAATAAGAGTGCACCCCCCCCCCAAAAAAAAATCTTCTTTTCTCTTTGCACAAATAGTCTATTTTCAGACGCTGGGCCAGATTCTCTAAGCTTCAAAAGTGATAAAATGAAGAGTTATAAACAGCCAGCCAATCAGCTCCTACCTGCCATGTCACAGACTGTGTTTGAAAAATCTCAGGCAGGAGCTGATTGGCCGGCTGTTTATAACTCTCCATTTTATCACTTTTGAAGCTTAGAGAATCTGGCCCTCAGGGAGCACAGGCAACCACCACAAAGGAAGCTTTATAAACGGGGGATTTACCGCATTTTTACCTTAGTACCTTAGCCCAGAGTCCCAGCTTATTCCCAAGTGACATGTTGGGATGCAATTTTTAGTAACATTTTGAAATCGCACCTTATCAAAATCAATTTTTTTTGCCGCAAATTCGCATATTTAATGAGTTGCGTATTCCAGGCAATAAAGTGCGATTAAGTACGATAATGTGCGATTTTTAGGCATGAAAATGTGCGAATTTGAGGAAATATGCGAATTTGTGTTAAAAATAAATAAATAAATAAAACTTTTACACATTTTTTAACACAGGACCATGCACAGATCTCAATGATCTGTGCAGGGTTCTGGCCAATTCACCTGTCAGAACCTGGTCTACATATGTTGCGAATTTTAGACACATTTTCCCGATTTCGCAAAGTGTATACTTTTCAATGGAAAAACATCTGGATGTGAGTTCCGGCGCAACTAAAAATCGCACTTTCAGAATGTGCAATTTTGCCGCAAAATCAGCGGTTTTTGCTGTTTTTCGTATCTCATTAAATATGCAAATTCGGGGGAAATTTGGACCGTTTTTGGTGAATATTTTTTGCAAAAATCACATTTTTGCATCTCATTAAATGTCACCCGTTATCTCTACTCTTGCAAGGGTATAAATGCATTCCTCCCAACTGTCCCGACTTTCGCAGGACCATCCCCGTTGTGTCTCGCGGTGGTGGTGGTTGGGCAGTTGGGAGTCCCCCCTGCTACCTGCTGCAGAGCTGAGGGGAATATATGCTGTGCTAACAAAGCTGGCCATGCCCCCAACAGTGGCAAAGATTGGCGGCGTGGCCTTGCGGGAGTGGCGCTGGCATAGGCCACACCTCCCGACCGAGAGACCACACCTGTTTCTCTCCTCCACAGCCGCCAATGTTGGGAGATATGTAAAGAAAATGCATTATTTTACACAGTTGAATGTTCATATCCAGCCTAAAAGCCTAATGGTCCTTACATGTCATAAATCGTAGTTCTATAGTTTGACAACAAAGCTGTTTGGTACTAATTATTATATGACAATACTGCATATTATACCGCACCGTACATTATAAATAAAATAATGGTACTTATGTAATATCTGGGCTCCCGGTTTTCTTATGAGACCGTGTCCCCTCGCCACGCTTCGAGCACGGTGGCTCGCTGCACTCGCCACACTATATAAAATCAACTCCATGCGTAGTTGGATAGTAGGGGTATGAAAAAATGGGGTGCATTTAAGTCCAGATAATACATAAGTACCAAAATAATCTTATCTGTTTTTAGCACAGATAAGATCACACTGAGGCCACGAGTGACTGACAGGTTTTGCAGAGGACGAGCCGGTAGACCAGTTTCTCTACCTGTATGGATAGGCAGTTATATCATACGACAAGGTTACAGGTGTTAGGATTAGTATTCTCGATTACAAGGGAGGTCCTTACATGCAGAGTAAGCACAATATCCTCAAGGGTTCAAGTGAACTGACTTTAATTTCAATTCACACCTCTGTTCCCTGGCTGTAAGGATTTGGCTCCGAGCCTTCATATTGAGCTCTTGTCTTGATCCCTTTGGGGAGAGCGATGGGAACAGGCTTCATGGCCGCAAGCTTCGTGTTTAAACATTAACACAAAGGTAACACCAGAAATCACAGCAGAGGACGAGGTCTGAGCTCTGTACTGACCTGTATCATTCAAAGCCTTAAAAAGGGACTGATTCGGCGCAAATGGAAATGCAGACGGCTCATGGATGCATCCGATCCTGAATCAGGCCAAAAAACATAAAACACGCAGATCCTGCGGGAGACTCCCATTTAAAATTCTTATCTCCTGCTACCCTGCATCATAAATCAAAACTCCAAGATGAATTACGGCAAGCAAGGTTCCACCAATAAATTTGCGAGGGCCGTAAATGTGACTGCTATCTGGGCACAGCAGTCCCTAATGTCGACTCTCAGCAAGATCCTCGTGATCTCCCTGTAAATGTGCGAAGGCTTCTAAATTTAAAAGAGGTGATGTTGTCCATAGCAACCAATCAAATTATGTCTATCATTTTTCTATTGCATCCTAGAGAATTATAGACAGAATGGTTGCTATGGACAACGTCACCTCTTTTAATTTTGCCTGGATACCCAAAATTCAGGGGGTACGTTTCTTCGATCTCATTGGCAAAGGAGAACCCTGGTTCCTAAGATATGAATTGTTCCTGTGTTTCTGGTGTATTATTCTGGTTGATTTGCAGGGCTGCGCAAGGCCACCAAACCCCACCTTGCGAGACGCTTGGGCGTCTCACTCACAGGGGCTTGCGCAGGGCAGGGGGAACCTCCCACATCTTTCAACGGTCGCCGACCATCCAAAGATTTGGAAGGTGCACGCATGTAAAAGTAACATTCAAGTCACCTACATATGCGTGCATGCTGGGAAGGAAATGGGTGGGCAGCTGACACCCGGTGATGTCAGCTGCCCGCCCCCAGCATCGTGGCCTCATTAGCAGGAGAACACCCAGCGGTCTCATGGGAATGCCCATAAAACCTTGGGCGTTCCCTTATGCTAATGGGGCCGTACGCCACCCCACGCCAATGTGGCCAACGGTACTTTTTATAGTGTATTTATCTATTTATATAAAAGGCTAACTACTCCTCACCTCTATGAGGTTAAGTACCACAAGTGAACACCAGGAGGCCACTCAACAGGCCAAATTAATCCTTTGTGTGCTAAAAAAAGGTCATAACAGAAAGTGAAAGCAATTTTTGCAGCTACACTGATCGGTTTCAAACTTGCTGGATGTGGAGAGAGGAAGCTGGGGAGACAGAGATTGGAGGTAGGAGCAGATAGGGGCTGGGAGTGGGGTGAAGAGCTTGTGGGATAAAAACTGTCACAGCTCAAAGTTAATGTAAAAACTGTCACAGCTCAAAGTGAAACAGCAGGAGCTACGTCTTCTACCTCCAGCTGGGTGGACAGTGACACGAGACCACGATGCACTAGTAGGATGGGCTTACCATCTGAGAAGCATTCAGGACGTGTAAGTGAGAACAAATATGTCACAAATTGGTGCCTCAAGCAAAGGGCAAGATGTTGAAGGGACAGGAGCAGGGCCGGCAACAGAAATCTTGGGGCCCTGTACAATGATATATCTGGGGCCCCCACCTTATCCCAAATCCACACAACGCTCTTCTGCATGAGCCTCATTTAACCTTTCGCTGCTCCAGATCCTGCTTTCAGGTGCTTACTTCTCTCGTTCTCAGTCCTGCTGGCCTGGCTCCTGGCTGCTGCTTCCTGCTGGCTCCGGCTGCTGCTGGTCTGTCACTTTTACAAAAGAATGCTGAGCACTACCAGCAGGCAGGGCAGGTCGTTCACAGAGCGCAGAACAGGCGACCCGCGCATGCACAGTAAAAGTACAGGACCCAGAGACTGAGGCCACAGCACCAGCGGGGGGTACGACTGTGCACCTGCGGCCCCAGGCCGTGTGCACACACAGAGTAGATGGCTCTGTGCACCGAGTGAGTCAGTCAGACTCAACCACACACAGATGGTGCACAGTAGACGGCCGGGCCCCAAAGGTCACTGACAGGCCAGCTAGTACAGGCAGTGGCCATGCCGGGGCATGGAAACTCTGGGGCCCTTCAGATCTCTGGGGCCCGTCACACTTGTACCCCTGTCGCCTGCCCTGGACAGGATGTGCTGTATATCCTCAGGGATCATCCGGACTTTCCCATGGTCCTGTCAAACAGAGTGAGATCCTCCGTAAGACAAGACGCTGCCATCTACAGTGCTGCCGTCAACGCGTGGGAAATCCTATAACCTTATACCAATCGCATCATTATAAAAGCAAGCAGTGCTTTGGAGCTGATTCTCAGCTTCATGCAAAGGCATCCAGTATTTATACTGCATGCAAAAAAATCGTATGTATTTTTTTCACCCCTTGCATTGCAGCAATGAGTCCAGGTGAACAGTTACTTTCTCTGTCTTACTTTATTCCTAATCTAGAATCAGGCCCTTTGGGGGATAAAGACCATCAACCTTTCACCAGGTAGGTGCAGCTTCTATCTCAGAGTTTGGCCGCCAATGTGAGCACAACCAGTTCTGCAACACTCCTGCCAGAAAGACGAGTTGCTCTAGAACTGGGCTATGTGGCACGACTGAAGCTACAGCGTATGAGGACACATCTGTGTATACATAGGACATTATCCTGGTCCATTCGCAGTGGCCGCTTGTTCGCAGGGGGACCGATGTTTTGTTATGTGCATGTTGGCATTTTGACCATGTCGGCATAAAGAATGTCGGCATTTTGGACGTGTCGGTCATTTGTCCGTCTGCCAATTGACCGTATCCCACACAGAGTACCCCTAAATGCCGAATCTATTGGCAACTATTACAGCTGTAGACGGAAGACAGTGGGAGGTGGGATCATGTGCATGACGCTGTACGGACACTCACATTTTAGCACAAGGTACTGAATCCAGCTGTCCACCTTTCGCAGCACTAACCGCACATGCACAGAACCCCTGGCGCCCGGCTCAGCACATCGGTAACATTCCACCCAGATCGCATTGTAAATGCGATCAATCATAAATGGGCCCCCTAGTGACATCGCTTAATAAGAACACTGGGATAACTTGCTGACTGTGTAATCTGATGGAAGTGTCAGCTGATAATGGTGTGTATATACCTATTACACGGTGACACAGACAGAGATAATGTCCAGCTCTGGCTCTTGTCCGCTGGGTAAATCATTAATACTATTGTCTGATTAATCCTCACAACTCCAGAATGTTATATCCAGCATTATTCAGCCTCCAGCCCAGGAATGTTCTGTGTGTGTGTCCAACAAACACAAGCCTTCCGCACACACACAGCTGGGACTGTCACCACGCCGGTTACAGACGGGGACACTATAGAATACACTGTTTGTTCCTAATATTTGTCTTCAATCAAGTAATTACAGGTGGGGTATGGTTCCGGACAACCTGGAGATAATGTAGATTATAATGGAGAGGATACCGCACACCCATTACTTCAATGGATATAACATACAATGAAAGGGTCCCCAATGTATTGGCTTGCTGCAGGGTGGGGAACCTCAGGCCCGGGGGCCGTATGTGGCCCCCGTAGCCGGTCTGAGTGGCCCTCCTACACGCCTGGCAGCTTTGCCGGGAGTCAAGTATAGGGGAATACTCGCGAGAGGTCGGTAGTTCTCGCGATATTTCTCTTAATCAACAGCGGCTGGAGACTGTCAGTCCTATTCAGCGGCAGCCGCCGGAGCGTGGGACGTCTGCAGCAGGACAATTTGTACAAGAAATTTTTACATATGGCCCCCGAAGGCTTTTTTCCCCGTACAAATGGCCCTTGGCACAAAAAAGGTTACCCACCCCTGGCTTACTGTATTAACTCTGACACTTATGAATTACACAGGTTCTGTGGCTGGCACTGAGGACGCGGATGTGATAATATCGCCCAGATTCACAATGTGATAATCGATAACATTGCACGATGTATAAATGATTGTATATAGGAGAGCATATAACAAAAATCTGTCCCTGCGTTGGGTCTCCGCAGCGCTATTTTTTTGTAAAAAATACCTCGATCATGTGCAGTGCCACCAACTTTGCCGTTACCACTGCTGCTGGCACTCCCATCACGATGACCCTCCCTCCTGCGCCGCAAACCCACCATACCCCTGCAGGGCCGGTGCAAGGCACCGGAGCGCCCCAGGCGAGTCGGGCTGGGGGTGCCCCGGTGCCGGGGGGGGGGTGGTACCTGTCGTTCGGCGCTGTCTATTTAAATCTGGCGGCGGTGGCAGCGGGGGTCCCTGCAGTCCATTAAAAATCACGAGCGCTATCCGCCGGGCTATGCGGAAGCGCTTCTAGTGTGAAAACACTGGCAGCACGCTGATTGGCTGAGATCAGCGTGCGCCGTGCTGCCAGAGTTTTCACACTAGAAGCGCTTCCGCATAGCCCGGCGGATAGCGCTCGTGATTTTTAATGGACTGCAGGGACCCCCGCTGCCTCCGCCTCCAGATTTAAATAGACAGCGCCGTAGGACAGGTACCCGGGCGGCACAAAATGCCGCCCTCCAGTGGCCGGCGCCCTAGGCAAATGCCTAGATTTGCCTAGTGGTGGCGCCGGCCCTGTACCCCTGATCATACTCCCCTACCCAGGGATCGCTGATCGGAGCTTGGTTGACATTAGGGTTTCGGGCTTCTGTGACCTCCGGCTCTGTAAAGTGAGCTACCGCTTTGCAGCATCACTTTATTGCATTGGGGGTCACCGGCAACAGAGTGGTAAAGTGCATACAATACATCCCCGCAATGTAATCAATTACATGCCTCCCAACTGTCCCGCTTTCCACGGGAACCTCCTTTTGGTGATGTTCTCGGCAATGTCCCACAGCGGGAGGGGGCAGTTGGGAGTCCCACCTGTCACCAGTGAATAGACGCTGGTCTATTCATGCCGCCACAGTGGCGAAACCATGTGTGGCCTCACGGGAGCACCACAAGCATAGGCCATGCCCCTCCCCACTAGGTCACTCCCCGCTAGTCCCTCCTCCACCCTCCTCAAAGTTGGGAAGTATGCAATTATTGTATTGCGAGTTGGGCTGATATGATCACAGCACATCCGCATCTAAGGATACAGATGGTGATATATATTACCGATATCTGTGAAAGGACAAAAGTGCAAAAAAGGAACACGCTTGTTTTGAGAAAATGTACCCGAACATTGAGTACTTATATACAATCAAATGTACCTGTATATTGAGGTAAGTACCTGGATTTGTGGCTACGATGAGTCAGACACATTTTCAGAATCTCTTATTGGTCTTCAGCAACCAGATATTGGGGCCCATTTATCATTTAATACAGGCTTGCCTACTTTCTGGCTTCCGTCTCCGGGTGAGGGAAGCCAGCATAGTGAGGTAGCGGGGCAGGGAGTGAAAATGGGTGGGGAGGGGGTGAAGTCACTGAAGAGACCTCATATTTTGGGGTGTGACCGGCACAATCACGCCTTCATGGCCACACCCCTGCAGTACAGTGCCGGTATTTCAGGTATTGCACAGTGGTGGGTGCAGCTACAATGATGCAATTCCTGTCATTTGGTCTCCCAGACAGTTGTTTCGTCCGCAACTATTACAGGGTTGCCTACCCTCCTGGAATGGCCGGGAGGGTCCCGTAAATCGGGTCCCCCTCCAGGCCCCCCGGTAAGGGCGGCAACCCTCCCACATTAACCCCAATCCCCCGCGATCCGCCCCTCAGGGGGGGTGTGCGTGTGTCCGTGAGTAAAATGACACGATCGCGTCATTTTAACCCCGCCCCCCGCCGTGCAATGCCTGAAATACCGGCATTGCATCGGGGGGGGTGGGGGTGGTGGCTAAAATGACGCGATCACTGTAGGCACGCCCCCCAACAGGGAAGCCCGTCTGTGGCTCCGCCCCCAATCTGCCTCGTTTAAGCTCCCGGCGATATCCCCGCCCCCCTGTATAACGAAGCTGGCTGCCCTCTCCCGGAAGGCAGCCAGCAAAAGTCGGCAAGTATGAACTATTAAGTATCCCCCGGAATACATGCAAATAATAAGTATCTGATATTTGCTCCGATCTCTCTTACCCCGCTGCCAGCCACATTGCCCATAGTTGCGGGTGCTGCTCACCTGGATCCAGGGGGGACCTGCTCACAAATTCCGCCCCCAAGGCAAATGCCTAAAGCTGCCTAGTGGTGGCGCCGGCCCTGGTTGCTACCCATACTGGTCTACCCTCCTCGAATGGGGCCCCCTCCCGGCCCATTGGAAAGGTGGGCAAGCTTCCCGTATGCCCCCCGGAACCTCACGCATATCTCCCCCTCTTCGGGAAGGGTGCAGGGCTAAAATTATGCAAATCCCATCATATTAGCCCCACCCCTCTCATCAAAGACCTGCGAATAATGGTATTTGCTGTTCTGGAGGGCGGGGCTTGATGATGTCCAAATCAGTACCTACCCCCTGATGTGCAGATAGAAGTCTCCTCTCTGGGCTACTCCCAAAAACTATGTCATTGTGCTGCCACCCCATTTTCCTGGCTGGTGACTATTTCTATTGGGTATGTTTTTAAAGCTGAGAAAATATTGTGGGCGATAGGGGGGCAGGTATTGAAAAAAAGCATGCAGGGTGTGTGGAGTGTGTCCCCCCCACCCCGGCATCCCCATTATACTGTAGATGGTTTATGCTAGAGTTTTTCAATTTATTTCAATTTCCCTTCGCTGCAGGATTATGTTACCCTGCTATTAATAATGGTTTAATTCTCCCTATTCTCTGTGCTTTTACCTACCAGGCCACTCCTCATTGCTTTCCTACATATCTGCAGAATGCTAGAAACTCAATATGGACTGGAGCGGGTGAGAGAGCAGTCACGTCTGTCTGTGGGGTGAGTGTCCTAACCGGTACATCAGATGTGAAGAGGTGTGTTATAGAATAGGCTTATTATACTTTGCCTTTAAACTGGGAATCTCATGGATTACACAGGTTCCATAACCTCCAACATGACCCATTCCATTAGGTACAAAAAGTTAGGATTGCCTTCACCTTTGCTGGAACACCGTTATCATCCCTGAACAAGTTCAACACAAGTGACTGCAATTATCAATGAAGAGGGAAGTCCAGAAACAGCACATTTTGTACCTAATTATTATTATTATTATAATTTTATTTATAAGGCGCCACAAGTGTTTCGCAGCGCCGTACAAAGGAACAATACAGGGAGACAAAACTTGGCATAACATTGAATAAATAACAATAAATAACCTAATGGATTGGGTCGTGTTGGAGGGTATGCGGTTCCGAGGATAAATAATGCAGGCTTGGTGTGAGCCAGCCCCAGAACCTGTATAATTCATGCGTCTCAGTTTAAAGGGCTTGTATGGTAACCTATATAACAGGTTCGGTGACAGGCTGACTTAAGCCTGCATTTCACCTGGTTTCTAGTTTAATCAGCCACAGAACCATGAGCGTGTAAAAGGATGGTATGGTAAGTCGGCCAGACATAGAATGTGTGTAATTTATTAGAGATAGATAGATGATAAAATTATTCTGTCATTTATCTCTGTCATCCAGTGCGTTCTGGATTCAGGGGGATAGAGAGGCAGAATGAGTAATTTACACATAATGGTTGATGAGAGAGGGTAACAATTCAACCCCAATCCTTTAAATAAACAGGGAATTCATTTTGTGCTCTTATCCGATTCCTATGGTAATTACTGGGATTTGTTCTGAGTGTGTTACACAGGTGTTTTATACTGAAGTCTCTGGCAATTGTCTTTCTATACTGTGTGTACCGTGCATACAGAAAGCGGTTTTTATTTTTGCAGTTATACTATTACTATGAGTGTGCTGTGGAGGTGCACTGCAGTTATACTATTACATGCAATGTTATATGAGTGTGCTGTGGAGGTGCACTGCAGTTATACTATTACATGCAATGTTATGAGTGTGCTGTGGAGGTGCACTGCAGTTATACTATCACATGCAATGTTATATGAGTGTGCTGTGGAGGTGCACTGCAGTTATAATATCACATGCAATGTTATATGAGTGTGCTGTGGAGGTGCACTGCAGTTATAATATCACATGCAATGTTATATGAGTGTGCTGTGGAGGTGCACTGCAGTTATACTATTACATGCAATGTTATATGAGTGTGCTGTGGAGGTGCACTGCAGTTATACTATTACATGCAATGTTATGAGTGTGCTGTGGAGGTGCACTGCAGTTATACTATTACATGCAATGTTATATGAGTGTGCTGTGGAGGTGCACTGCAGTTATACTATTACATGCAATGTTATATGAGTGTGCTGTGGAGGTGCACTGCAGTTATAATATCACATGCAATGTTATATGAGTGTGCTGTGGAGGTGCACTGCAGTTATAATATCACATGCAATGTTATATGAGTGTGCTGTGGAGGTGCACTGCAGTTATACTATTACATGCAATGTTATATGAGTGTGCTGTGGAGGTGCACTGCAGTTATAATATCACATGCAATGTTATATGAGTGTGCTGTGGAGGTGCACTGCAGTTATACTATTACATGCAGTGTTATATGAGTGTGTTGTGGAGGTGCACTGTGACTCTTTTGCCCTGATTTCAAGCTGATTTATGTGGGGTTTATTTATTACGATGACAGTTCAATTGAACATGGGATGTTCATACCTCCCCAACTGTCCTGATTTTTACAGGACTTTCCCATTTTTATGGGATGGTCCTGCATCCCACCCAGGGCTGGCAGTGTCCCACAGTGGGGATGAGTGCAGGTGGGAGCCCCCTGCCTGCTGCTGCTCTGCACAGCAATAATCAGTGATATAGGGGGATATGGGGCACATGGCCAGCAGCTCACAGAGCACTGGACACCCCCCAAGTGTCAAAAATAGGGGTGCTGCTTTGCAATCAGGGGCCTTCTGCACGGGAGTCCCGGCTGGGGTGATAACAATGTTGAAAGTCATGTTGCTATGGGCAAAAAAAATCAGATTCTATTATCTTCTAGAAAGTGCTAAATAATAAGTAGATTCTGATTGGTTTCCCATAGCAACATTACATCTGAAATAGAACTCACGTGTCATTATATAAACCCCTGTGTTTCTAGCTAAGGTTTTATCTATTTTATACTTCCCAACTTTCCTGATTTTTACTGGACAGTTACATTTTTTGTGACTGTCCCACCCGCAGGTAGCAGTGTACCCGCCATGTATGAAAACCCATGCAGTTCCTCTTCCCTTCCTGGGGTGTCGCTGTTTGCTGTAGTGTTTCTAGCACAGTGCTGATATACAGACCACACTGTGCTGAACTCTGACCTGGCATTAATCAACCACAGAACCTGTGTAGTTCATGAGCATACTGGTTTAAAGGGATAATGCAGTAAATTTATTTATAAAGCCTGACACCTGATCCGCTGCAGCGTGAGAACTACTTATGATTAGTGATATAAAAGGAGATCTAGCACACCTTCTAAAGAGGCCAAGTGGAGAAATTACCCATACATCCAATCAGATTCTACCTATCATTTATCTTGTACATTCTATGAAACGAAAGTCATTGTTTGCTATGAGCAATATCTCCACCGCTCTTCTTTAATATACAGTACAGGTTGAGTATCCCCTATCCGAAATGCTCGGGACCACGAGCATTCCGGATAGGGGAATTTTTCGGTTTTTGGAATATATTTTTTAAAGCATACTTACCTGTCCCCTGATGGTGTCCGGTGGTCCCTCGGCGTCCACGCAGTCCCCGGGCGTCCACAGCAGGCCTCCGGCATCTTCTCTGGGTCTCCAGCGGTCCCAGGAATGCATTGAGCGAGTGTGCGCGCGCACCGGTGACGTCACCGGAGCGCGCGCACACTCGCGCAATGCATTCCTGGGACCGCTGGAGACCCTGGAGAAGATGCCGGAGGCCTGCTGTGGACGCCCGGGGACTTGGTAAGTATGAAAAGAGGGTTAGGTGGTTAAAAAAATATTTTTTTTGAATGATTCCAAAAACCACGGTTAGGAGGGGGAGTCAGCCACAGAAGTGATATTGACGGCTTTCAATGAACTGATTCAAACTGGCAGGGCAGGAGAGGTGACCCTTTGGGAGCAGGAGCCCGGTGGCAGATGACTCCATGGCCTGCCAGAGTTATGCCTCTGGTCTGTGCTGTAATAAAATAATCTCTGCATTTCATTTTTTCTCCTCTTGCCTGAATATGCTATTAATAACCCTTCATTTTGTTTAAATTTTTTGTTTTCGTTTTAGTACAGCTTACACGGAACGTGGCCATGGAGCGGAGTTTGATGCCAGACACTGTCAAGACCTCCTGCACAAACATCACTGTCCCCTTGAATGCCACAATCACCGCTTGGACCCCAGACCAGGTGAACGCTGGGTGGTTCATCATCGTGGTGATTGGATTTTTCGCCTTCGTTATCATTTCCTCTCTGGTGGTCAACCAGCTGAACGCTGAGCCCGAGGAACCAGACATCGTGAATGAATATCTGGCGCCATCCATGATGATAAAAAGCCCTGTCTTGATTTATAAGAACACACTTGTCAATGAGAACCTGGCCTACCGCAATCCATCTGCAAATCCTGATGTTAGGGAGCAGCAGAACCAACTTGGTAATAAGGAGAAGAAGGATCACAGGACATCAAATGTGGATCAGGACACGGTTATATGTATTACAACAATATCCTAGTTACATAGCAGCTAGCACCCTGATATGTAGTCAATAGACTTTTATGTTGCCATTCTACACACTGGAGAATGCCGGGTATAACAGTTCGCCAGTGACCCAAATGAGGAGCTGCACGCTTCAGTGACCTCATACCCTCCCCAGAGACAATCGGGGCACTAAAGAAGAAAGGACTAATGATTGTTGTGATTGGGTTGACCAGTGTGTGCGGGGCCGATTACTAGTGTGTTTTTGTGGTACCCCCACACTGGGTCAATCAGATCCTGCTATTGCCAGGAAAAGATGCCTTAACAGGGAATGCCAAGGCCCCCGAGTCTGGCACTACCCACATCTCTAACCCACCTCCTAGTTGCTCCTAAAGGCGTCTCTGATGCTGAGTCCACCGGTCCGCGGCCTACTAACTGCCACTTATGTAGCATCTTCTGGGATAAGTGCCGCTGGACTTCTCCTTACCACATAACCACAAGGACAGACAAGAAAGTTCCAAGACCTATTTCTTACCATTATGGGGGGGGGGGGGGGGGGAGAGAGAGACAATTTAGGGGGCATTTTATTATTTTATTGTAGGGGTCCCCCAAAAGTTGTAAAGATTGTGTGGTGCTGCTTGGGATGATGGCGAGGGAGGAGATGCAAAGTCAGGGGCATTTTGTTGTGGGCCCATCCCCAATGCACCACAAAGTGCCCTATGTTTATATTATGCCACATTGTATTAAGGCCCTGATTCTGGTTCACTCGTAAAAGCAAACTCCTTCTTTAATGGACAAAACCATGTGCACTGCAGGTGGGGCAGATGTAACATGTGCACAGAGAGTTAGATTTGGTTGGAGCTTGTACTTCAAACTGAAATCTATATTGCAGTGTAAACATAAAGCAGCCAGTATTTACCCTGCACAGAAACAAAATAACTCACCCAAAACTAACTCTCTCTGCACATGTTACATCTGCCCCCCTGCAGTGCACATGGTTTTGTCCATTAAAGAAGGCGTCTGCTTTTACGGGTGAACCAGAAATCAGGCCCTAAATCTCCCAGATGAAATTATCTAATAAAGCCAAATAAAAATTTTAGAGGAACTCCACGCTTTGTATTTTCCATTTTTTTTTTATTCCACAAGAAAATATATTTGCATCGTTGAAATATTGAGTATGTAATTTTCTGCAAAACATTTATTTTTTTGTATAATTTATTGTTGCAGAGGTGGATTCCCTCTATTTGCGTGGTTAAGTCATGCAAAGGGTGAAACAGGGAAGCCAAACCCGGGCCAAATTTTCCGATTAAAAAATACTCAATCTCGGGATTGGTCACCCTAATTTAGGAAATAGAGGGGGAGGGGAGGGGTGTAAGTAAGCGGCTAAGGAAAATAAGTTACTCCACTTCTCCAAGACCGCTTTAAGCTTTGATACTGGCTAAAACAAGTTAAAAGTAGATGTACTGGTGGTACTTGTGTATTTTGGCGGCGCCCCCGATGTTCATCGTGCGATGTGTTAATCGCATCGCATGCCATGCACCCGATGGCATGTGATGCGACGCAATTTTTACCCCCTGTGCGATAAAAGATTGTATAAGCACCCTAAAGGGTGCTTTTAAGCACCCTAATGGGTGCTTACAATGTTAAATGCACCCCCACACCACCCCCCCACTATAAACGTGAACCGGTGGTACGCATCCTCCGACCTTTTCATACCCCCACTATCCACGTCGGCGTGGAGTTGAGAATAGAAAGTGTGGCGAGCGCAGCGAGCCCGAAGTGTGGCGAGGGGACACGGACACCTGTGAAGCCCACGAGGGGACGCGGATACCTGTGAAGGTATCAGTGTCCGCTCGCCACGCTTCGGTGGCTCGCTGCGCTCGCCACACTTTCTATTCTCAACTCCACGCCGACGTGGATAGTGGGGGTATGAAAAGGTCGGAGGACGCGTACCGCCGCCCCTCGCAGGCTCGCCACGATTCGGGTTCACGTTTATAGTGGGGGGGGGGGGGGGGGGGGTGGGGGTGCATCTTTAATCGCATCGCATTGTATGGCATTGTATGCCATAAACAATGGCATACAATTTTAAAATTGTATGCCATTGTACAGTATCGCGTCTCATCGCATGCCTTATGGTATGCTATGCGATGGGCGCTCCAAAATTCACAAGTACCGATGTACCAACCGCGTGTGAATGAGAGACGTACTGTAGATCTTGTGAAAAGTGACGTTGAGTCGGAGGATATTTTGAGATAAGCAAAAGAGATGTATGCTGATTTGGTCAATAGTCTTATATGTATGTATGTTATATTGAAGAATCAGCAGATGATGAGAGATCAGTCTGCATTAGTACCGTAGTGGTGAGAGTCTATTTTTGGGAGGACCAATAAGGAGATTTTGCAATTATAAATGCAGTAGGTGTTTAAACTATTATACTGCACAAGACTTTGATAAATTTTCTACAGCGCATTGTTGTTGTTAATGTGGTACATTATCATGCATGGACTAGCCGGACGCGGTCCCGTTAGTCGGGATCCCGACTGTCAAAACGTCGACAGACAGGTGCCTGACGGCCACAAGCTATTTTTCCTTCGTGGGGGTTCACGACCAGCGTGTAATCCCCTACTCCCTTGGATGGATGGCATCTGCGTGGTCGCAGCTGCTTAGCTCCTGCACACACGTGACAATGCAGGAGCTCAGCAGCAGCAACCACATGGACTTCTCCCGGGTGGGCAGCCGGCCAGTGGCGGAGATCATTATTCAGGGGGTGGGGGGAGTGACATGCCTTGGTGCCCCCTCTAAATCTGCCACTGTGCATATTTAATGAGCAGGGACCCACTCATTGTATATGCACTGCACCTAGTCCCGCTCATTAGATATGCAAAAGTTGCGACCCGGCCTGAAAAAGGAGCCTGGAGCCCATGCATATTCAATCAGCGGGTCCCTGCACAGCATACCATTAGCGGTCCAGTTTGTGTTGGAGCCTAGGGCACTAAGTATCACGGAAAGTGCTGGGAGTCTCCCACTCGGACCTCATCTAGAATACTGTGTCCAGTTCTGTATAGGTCACTGGTGCTGCCTCCTCTAGATATTGTGTTCAGTTCTGTATAAGTCACTGGTACGGCCTCATCTAGATACTGTGTCCAGTTCTGTATAGGTCATTGGTGCCAGTAGCGCACGCAGGGGGGGTTCTGAGTACCCAGAACCCCCCCCCCCCCCAGGAGTCTAAGGGCCTTAGGCTGAAATCTGAGGGTCCCCTCTTTCCAAGGGTACAAGAATTAAAAAATCGGCCCATGGGAACCGGAGATATCTGACTTCAAAGCAGTGGTCCCCATCCAAGCCTGTTAATTGCTCTTCCCAGTCAGATATTTCAGGTTCTGTCTGAGTTTTTCTGAGGGTATATTCCAAAATCTGGGACTCTCCCCCTTTGAAGGACACTAGAAGCTTGTCTTTACTGAACCAGTGATATCAGCCTTCCAGCAGCTGGTTACTGCTCCAGCTCCACACACCTGGTATGTAGTTTTATATACTCGTTGGCAGATTGCTCTGCCTCCTGAACTCTGATCCCCTAGTCCCCAATACCATTTGTTAGGTGGGATTCTCTAGTTTTTAATTCCATAAAAATATAAGAAATCTATTTTCGGGAACTGGAGATATCTGCAGTCAAGCAAGCTGTCCTCTCACCAGAAAATGATGAATAATAAGCCCACTCCACTATATATATTTATTATTATTTATATACATTTGGTCTATCTATTATACTTTAACTGACCCGGCTTTGCTCCGCCCCTCTGGAAACCCCCTTCTGAAAATCCTGCATTTGCCCCTGGGTGCGGACTCATCTAGAGTACTGTACCCAGTTCTGTATGGGTCACTGGTATGACCTCATCTAGAGTACTGTGTCCTGTTCTGTATAGGACAGTGGTTCCCAACCTGGGGTACTAGTACCCCTGGGGGTACTTTGCAGACCTGTTGGGGGTAATTGAAAATAATATTGATAATGGTGGAAAAATAAAAAGAAGTTTCCCAATGGTGGAAAAAATCTCCCATTGCCATTGAGACAAACCATGTTGCGTCACTTTTGGTTCTGATGGCAGCATCATTAGCATCTCCTCCTGCTTTTGCCTGACCAGCAATCCACTGGGAGCTACTTGCGGCTACCCTCAGACATCAGCGTTCAGACACGGGAGTAGAAAACAGTGGCTTTAATTCTACAGGCATTAGTGGGAACCCCGGACACAGCCAGTGGCCAGACACCGAGGGACCGGATTCCTGACCGCACACTACTCCTCCGCTACTCCTTAATATAAAGTACACACATACCACTCACTTTCACTTCACTCAGAAGTTCTGTGGATATTTCAAATTTGAAGGAGGGGGTACTCATAAATGAAAAGCCTAATCAAGGGGTACGGAAGAGAAAAAAGGTTGGGAACCACTGGTATAGGACACTGGTGCAGCCTCATCTAGAATACTGTGTCCAGTTCTGTATTGGTCATTGTTACAGCCTCATCTAGATACTGTGTCCAGTTCTGTATAGGTCATTGGTGCAGCCTCATCTAGATACTGTGTCCAGTTCTGTATAGGTCATTGGTACAGCCTCATCTAGAATACTGTGTCCAGTTCTGGAAGCCATACTGTATCTCCAGAAGGATATAAATACACTAAAGACGGTGCAAAGTAGGGCAACTAAAATGGTGCATGCCCAAAATCACAAAACGTACACAGAAAGACTTAAAATCTCAATATCTATAGTGTGAAGCACAAGGACATGAGGACATGCACTGACACTGGAGAGTGGGATGTTCAGGGGAAATATGAGGAAAAGTTACTTCATAGAAAGGGTAGTGGACAAGTGGAATAACCTTCCAGCAGAGGTGGTAGGGGCTAGGACAGTAGAGCAATTTAGAAAACTTAGACATAAGGAAATCCTCATAAAAGGCTCAAATAGGGTTTAAGGTTACAATATGGTTAAAAAAAGGCAGACTAGATAGGACAAATGGTTCTAACCTGTCATCACATTCTATATTTCTAAGCTATAGAACTTTTTAAATGTGTGTTTGCTTATTTTAAATGTTAGACTGTGGAAAATTAATTTGAAGCAACTAGTATTGTAATTTTCATACCCTCAGGAGGGACACAGGTTTAGCCAGTTCTGTTACATGAACACTTACAACATTCTCCTCAGATCTAGCAAACCGGAGAGTGCACCACTGAGCTCCAGCCTTTTGAAATGAATAATATCCCAGTATACGGGGCCCCAAATTCCGAGGTCATTCAAAAGTGATTGTTTTTAAACTTTGTGGGTGAGATTTAATAGGATGACAGATTCAGAAAGTGAGAGGTTTGGGAAGAAATCTCCAGTTTTTTTAAAGCGGCAATCATTTACACTTTAAAAAAAAATGGAGATTTCTTACCAAATCTCTCACTTTCTGAATCTCTCATCCTATTTAATCTCACCCTGTATCTCAGTAATGCTGCCCATACACTTGTGCGATCGGATTCGATGCGTCTTGAGATGGCACATCGGGTGCTGGCAGAGGGCGGCGTTATGTAACGCAAGAAGCAGCGCTAGCGGGCGTCGGGGGTCAGTCAGCGCCGGTGGCAGCAGAATTTTTAAACACTGTGCAGCCCTCTGATTGGCTGAGCTATCTCACCCATCTCCTCCTGGATGTCTGAGCGCTCTCTGAAGCTCAATATGAACAAAACTGAATTCATTATCTTTGCCCCACCTACAGTTACACCCCTACTAATATCTCTATCACAGTTAACAACACCATCATCTCCCCCGTTCCCCAACTCCACTGCCTGGGGGTCATTCCTCCCTCTCCTTTGCACCCCAAATCCAAGCTCTGGGTAATTCTTGTCGGTTCCAGTTACACAACATCGCTCGCATCAGGCCCTTTCTCTCACAGAGTGCAACTAAGCTGATCATCCACTCACTGGTCATCTCATGGCTCGATTACTGCAATGTTCTCCTCACCGGCCTCGCTCGATCCCAACTGGCTCCTCTCCAATCTGTCCTCAACTCCGCAGCCAGGCTTATCTTCCTCTCCCGACGTTCCACTTCTGACACGAACGGGCCACTGCAAATGGAACTTAAAAAGGTCCTATGTATAAAATGCAAATAGGCATCCCAGGAAAGAAGGAGCCTGTGCTGGTTTACAGTATTCCTCAGCTCCAAGAGCAGACATTATTAATGATGAGGTGTCAGGTAGAGAAATAAGATGGACAGTGTCAGGGAGAGAGAGACAGGCAGAGTAAGGGAGCGAGAGACAGTGTCAGTAAAAGAGAGGTAGAGACAGTGACAGAGAGGGGAAGATAAATATTCTCTGTAAAGCACTGCAGAATACGTGTGCGCTATATAAATAAATGGTATTAAATAATTAAGCCAATGTGATGTTCATTTTGAATAAAATGGGAATAAATCCTCCATTTCTGCTCCACTACAGCCATAAATAAATTGGTTCAGTCCCTATTCAGCTGAGTACAGGCTGGAAAGCTATCCTACTGTATCTATAGAACTTTTACTCCCTTTTTCCAGTTATATTGAAATTGACAGTTGGAAATGTCTATGTATTCCGCAACGACAGAAGCTCATATTATGAATTTAAATGACCTCAATGGGATCTGCAGGGGCGCTAGGAGCAACAACTGCCTGCACCGGTGTCCTAGAAGCCACCAACTGAGAGGTCATATGAAACTCTCTAGGGAGGGCACCAGAAATTACTTACGTGGAATGAGACGCACGAGCAGCAGTGCCCTTAGACATGTAAAGCGTGTGCCGTTGCTCGCTCAATGGAACGTGGCTTCCACGAGGCTTTTCACGGGAGGCGGCAACAAATGCAAAACATCACAACCTAATGCAAAGCAAGAGATGAATATTGGTGCATTTTACTTGTCACTACTGTACTTTAGATGTCATATTAATAACGAGTGTCTGCCACCTTGTGGACAGAGTAGAGAATACACTCCTCTGCACTCGGAATAGAATGTATTGCCTTTACTAATATTGTGCATTGTGCATATTTACTAATATTGTGCATGGCCAGTTACATATATATGTGAATATATGCATGCGCTGTGCAAACGCCTTTACACGGGCAGGGAAGGGAGGGAGGTTGGTTGGGGGCGGACATTGGCCCGCAGAATGGAAACAGAGTTTTATGGGAATTTCCCTGGGGAAGCAGGTGGACCGATGCCTGCTCAGTGCGACAGCTGATGTCACAGGACGCCGCCACCATGACTTCGTCCAGGCGCTCGTAAAGAGCAACCATCAAATAATTTTTCCCCCATACACTCACATGCATTTGCATGAAACGCGGCAGTTCGGTCTGGGTAGGGGGGCGTGAGTTCGAATGCTTGGCGGGATTAATTGAATCAGGCCCCAAGGGTGAAATATAATAGGGCCTGAGAATCAGAAAGTGAGAGATTTTGTGAGAGATTTTGTGAGAGTCCCCCCCCCCCCCCCCTCCTTTTTTTTTTTTTTAAGCAGCAATCACTTACACGGCAAGACCAGGTTGATTGTGCCATTCAAATAATTGCTGCTTTAAAAAAAATCAGTCCTGACCTGGGAGGTAAAATAAGTACATAATATAATTATACATGGGACTAACAAGGTCACAGTACAGGCTCTTTAACAAGAGCCCATCCCTAATAGGTAGGTAACAGCAGGGGAGATTCCAGAGGACGAGCTGCAGCACAGTTCAAAATTCAAATAGGGGACCTTCCTGTTTTTTTTAGGGGGGCAATCAGGAGAGTAGGGAGGTATGTAATGCAGAGAGCTGAAGTGACGATTTCAAAGATGGAGAGTGACAAAGAGAACCAGACCTGCCCCTGATTTACTATCTAGACTTGGGCTTGTTCCATCTTTTTGGGACACTTTCTACTGCATTACCCACACATTAGTAGCAAGGCTGCCCCCAGCGCAGAGAGCCTCATCTCTAAACTGACAGCTGCAGCCAACTACTCTTTCCAATGGGAGCAGCCCCGTCATTAAAACTAAAACCAGCTCAGCGAGTGAGAGTGCCCACCCTCTACATCTCTACATAATTAGACCCTTCCTAGTAAATGACAGTACCCCCTCCAACCCCACCGCATTACGTGGAGTGAGAGTACCAGCTCCCTACAAATCTGACAGAACCACCATCCACCTCGACACACATACTAAAAATAGGAACAGTGCGCCCCTTAGGCGGGTGTGGTATAGGGGTCCGACAGTCAGGATCCCGACAGTCATTATCCCGACGTCGGGATCCCGACTGGCTGGACCCAGACAGCATGGTGAGCACAACTAAGCCCCTTGCGGGCTTGCTGCGCTCGCCACCTATTCTATTCCCCCTCTATGGGGGTCGTGGACCCCCACGAGGGAAAATAGTGGGTGGCCGTCGGGAACCCGGCTGTCAGTGTTTTGACAGTCGGCATCCCAGCGTCGGGTGAATGCCTGTCGGGATCCCGGCTGTCGGGACCCCGTCCAGCACCCCCCTTAGGCGCACATCAAACATATACACCGTAATGCATACTTTGAAAAGGTCAACATAGGAAAGGTCGGTTTTGGGAAGGGTTGACGAGGTCGAAATGTTGACCTGACAAGGTCGACATGACTTTTTCAAATTTTTTTGTTGTCAATGTTGACGACTGTCGACGTGGACCCCCAATTAGTGAAACATGCACCCTCGCATGGCTCGAAGTAAGAACAGGCCGGTTACAAAACAAATCGACCTTGTCATGTGTTTACCTTTTCTCATGTCAACATTTTGACCCTGTCGACCTGTTGCATGTCAACCTTTTGGGGTAGACCTATTTACTGTAGATCTATCAACCAGAACCAGTTAGGTATAAAACCGGCGCTACAGATGGAGCGCCTCTCGCTCAGTGCTGGGGTTCACCAGACCGCCCTCCCTCTGGTGAGCCGGCGCTGACTGGGACACGCGAGAGTTAGCGTGTGTGCTGGGACACTAGGGTGACCAACTCATCCCTTTAATCCGGGACACATATTAATTACACAGGTTCTGTGGCAGTTTAAAACCAGGTGAAAGCCAGCCACAGAACCTGTGTAATTAATATGTGTCCCAGATTAAAGGGATAAGTTGGTCACCCTATGGGACATGAACCCTGCTCGTCTCTGTTTCAGGGAGACGGGCAGGGTTGGGGGGATGGCGATGGGGGATGGCAACAAGGCGGTGGGGACCCGAGGGGAGCTCCGGTTGAAGGGGATGCACGTGCGTCTCGTGCACGCGCATCCCCTTCCCATACCTCTCAACATGACCCTCTACAGGAGGGACACATTGCTTCGCTCCTGTATTTCCCTCTTAATGTATGATTGCCATCACCTGTGTTCCAGCACCTTTCTTATCAATAAACCTGTTCAACACAGGTGATGGTAATCATGCATTAAGAAGAAAGTGCAGGAGCAGAGCATTGTGTCCCTCCTGGAGAGGGTCATGTTGGGAGGTATGCCTTCCGGCGTCTGGCAGGGGCTGGCGAATCCACCGCATACTTGCCTACCTGACCCTCTCCATGTGGGAGAAAATGCTCTGTTCCTGGACTTCCCTGGTAATGTATGATTGCCATCACCTGTGGGGAGCTCGGTAAAGGTGTTTTGCCTGAATGAGAGGGCCTCCATCTGTACATCACTGCAGACCAGGTTTTTCACTATGCCAGGTTTTATCAGAAGGAAATTGCTCTTCTAAAAGCATTATGGGATCTGGAAACTGGCCCCACTCTGGGGAGAGGCTGGGTGGGGTGGCCAGGATCCACTCCTTAACAATAATCTACAGCAGGGTTGCCTACCTGCCCCTCTCCTTCAGGGAGAAAATGCTCTGATCCTGGACTCCCCTGGTAATGTATGATTGCCATCACCTGTGGTGAAACACCTTTCTTATCAATTACCCAGCTCCCCACAGGTGATGGCAATCCTACATTACCAGGGAAGTCCAGGAACAGAGCATTTTCTCCCTCATGGAGAGGGGCAGGTAGACAACCCTGATCTACAGCAGGCTATGAAGTGGGTGGGTACTGCAGGCATTTGTGTACCTGGACCGAGCAGGGATGGAATCAGACAGATACCATGTTATATCTGTTAGTCTACTATATAATGTGCAAATAATGCTGGTTTTGAGCACGGTTCTAAAGGAATCACTTCTGATGATGATGACGGCTGTCCCGACGCAGACAGATGAGGTGGGTTGTAATCATTTATTTTATCTGTGTTGCATGGCTTAAAGTGGTCATGCAGAGGTGAGGGAACTCCCTTTTCTATGCCACCTAATTAGTAATTACCCCCCTGAACGTGGAGGTTAAAATGTTCTACTTCATCATTAGATGTGGTGGAACTCTGTTCTACCCCATTCCCCCTCACTTTAACCCCTGCTGTGCTGCATTATTCTAAGTAATAACATTTAGACATTGCTGCATAGCTCCTGGAGAAACATGTGGTGGTAAAGGTTTGTGACTTTCGGTAAGGGGTTACACCAGTGGAAGTGGACTGTCAGCTGTGTCGGTGAGGGGTTACACCAGTGGAAGTGGAGTGTCAGCTGTGTTGGTGAGGGGTTACACCAGTGGAAGTGGAGCGTCAGCTGTGTCGGTAAGGGCTTTAATTACCACTCAATGAATACTATCTGTTCTATTGGTACACAAATCAATGATTGCATGTTTTACATTGTGTGGGCCTAATTCATGCTTGAATGGAGTTGCACAGCGCTGAGCAAATGCCCCCATTTTATAGAGTATGCGGTCATTAAGTCGACAGTCAAAAGATCAACATATGAAACCTGTTGCCATGGCCAAAATATCAACACAAGCAAAGGGTCAACATTGAAAAAGTTGACAGGAGTTTATCGTGATTTTTTTTTTTTTTTAAACCGTCTTATGCATACTTTACTATCCGTGGTTATATAGGGAGAATATAACAGTGTGCCGAAAAACTGATGTCAAATTTTTACTTGTCAACCTTTTTCATGTCGACCTCCTGCTTGTGTTGACCTTTGTCGACCTAGATACTGTTGATCTAATGGCCTTTTAAACATACTTACCTACCCTCCCAGAATGGGCGACTGGTCCCGAAAATCGGTTCCCCTCCAGCTACCCCTGAAAGAGTAGGCAAGCTTCCCTCTGCTGGTCTCGGCTGTTTGGGGAGGGGGTGGGGCTAAAACTACGCAAATCGCCTAATTTTAGTACCACCCCCTCCACGAAGAGCCGCAAATGACGGCATTTAAAGGAAAGGGGCAGGGCTTAATGATGACAAGCCCCGCCTCCCGGAAAAGCTGCAGAGTCTCCTCTCTAGGCTTCTCCCGGAGAAGAGATATTTAAAGTAGGCAAGTGTACGTATAAAGAACGGTGCTGGGTTCTGATTCAGCTTCACCACCCAAATACGGCAGCAGACCAATCATGCTGCATGGGGACGGTGAGCGATACTGCACAACTTGCTCTGCACATACTGTATGTATAACAGGTCTTACATGTGTGCGAACCTCACACCATTGGATTTGTAGGTCAGTATGTACAAATCTGAATTAGCCCCTGTGACAATAATCTGCCGCTGGACCTGGATTTGTAATGAAATGTCACTACAAGATATAGAAGTGCCTAAAACCCACTGTCCTCCATATATTATACAGGAGTGCCTGCTTGCTCCTCCCAAAACAACATTAATTATATGGGACACTAGGTGATTCATGGCGCCCTACGGGCGCTCTTCACACCGTTGTAAGGGGCTGCGCCCCCTTAATTTGTGAACATTTGTATATGAGAAAGATGGTTAGAATTGTATGAAAGATGCCTGTATTGCAACTTCAGTTATAGGTGAAATGTGTTAAATAGAGAGCATATGATGTGGAAGGGGGTGTGCATTGTTTTGTTTAATTAAAAAGTGGTTACAGAGTAAGATGTACATTGATAGTGTGGATGGTACAGTGACATTTGTGGGTGTGGGGGGGGGGGGGGGGGCTGTGTGTGCATGTTGTTTAGGTGTGTGTGTGCAATAGTATAGTAGGGTGTTTCTGAGTCAGCGGCTCCTCACTGGCGGAGGTCACGACACAGGAAAACAGGAGGCTGGGTAGTGATAGGGGTGTGTGGGCATAAGGGGGACTAAAGAGGAGGGTGGGAGATACTGTGCAGCTTCTGCCAGTGGGTGAGGATCCAGCATGGCAGTACAGGAGTACAGGATGGTGGCCCTTAGTCAGTGTCTCCTCCTACTGGGTGCATGAGAGCAGGAGGCTGGGCTATGAGGCATGATAGGGGCATGTGGGCAAAACAGCGTCAGCGAATCCCCAGTGGTGGAAGTTACGGTTCAGGAGAGCAGGAAGCTGGGTAGTGATAGGGGTGTGTGAGTATACGGGGGACTAAAGAGGGGCTTAGGGTGCCGTGAATTGCGGTAGGGGCGCGGGGGGTGCCGTGAATCAAGGGAGGGAAGGGGGTGCAGGTGTCGGCGAATCGCGGGAGAGGGCGGGGGTCCGCAGAGCGTGGGAGGGGGCGTGAATTGCGCGAGGGGGGGGTTGCGAATCGTGGGAGGGGGGGTGTGCGGGGGGTCCGTGAATTGCGGGAGGGGGTGGGGCACGGGGCGCGATGAATCACCTAGTTGGTTATATATTCTTGTAGAAGGATGGTAGGATGTTGCTGTCATTCAGAATGCATTTACATAAACAGTAATAGTAGCAGTAAAAGGTCTGACTTAAAACACCTACAGTAAAACAGAACAGGTGTTATATATTATACAAAGAATTGGTTGATGATGTCTAGGTTGATGTGCACATAGTTCAAAGTTGTCACTGGAAAAAAATTGCAGTGAATCGCGGGAGGGTGGGTCGCGGGGGGTTGCCGCAATGACAGGAGGGGGGTCAGGGGTGGGGAATCGCGGTGGGGGGCACCGTGAACCGCAGGAGGGGGGGCCCGGGGGGTTGGCGCGAATCGTGGGAGGGGGGGTCGCGGGGTGCCGCGAATTGCAGGGGGGTGTGTCACGGGGTGGGGCCGCGAATCACGGGAGTCATCGGGGGTGCCGCGAATTGCGGGGGTGTGTGCTGCAAATCGCGGGAGGGGGGGTCGCGGGGGGTGCCGCGAATCGCCACAAGAAAAAATCAACACAGAAAGGTCAACACATGTAAATGTTGACCTAAGTGTGGCATTTCATTGGTGTCCATGTCGACACATGAGAATGAATATGAAAACATTGAAAAAGTGAAAAATAAATCTTGTCAACCTTTTTCATTGTCGACCATAGCCATGTCAGTGTTTTGCATATGCCATTTAATCGTGGGGATGCCGTGAATAAGGGGGGGGGGGGGGGGGGAAGGGGAGGGGAGGAGGTGCATACCTCCCAACATGACCCTCTCCAGGAGGGACACATTGCTCTGTTTCTGGACTTTCTTCTTAATTTATGGATTACCATCACCTGTGCTTAAACACCTTTCTTATCAATTACCCTGTTTAAAATGACAGGTGATGACAATCATAAATTAAGATGGAAGTCCACAAACAGAGCATTCTGTCCCTCCTGGAGAGGGTCATGTTGGGAGGTATGGAGGTGTGGGGTGCTCACCTGGTGTGTCTGGTGTGTAGCTGTATCTTTGCTGTGTAACATGGAGAGCACAGGGTGTCTGGCACTGTCTGTGGGCTCACTGGGCTGGTTCTCTGTCATGTGAGTCAGAGGCTCCACCCAGCGTTACAGCTCCAGGCACACTTTGAGTGACAGATGTAGCCAAATATATAAGAGATTAAAAAAAAAGAAAAATAAATCTTCAAAAACTCATGTCAACCTTTTTCATTGTCGACCATAGTCGTGCCAGTGTTTTGCATGTGCCATTTAATCCTGGGGTTGCCGTGAATCGCGCGCGGGGGTGGGGGAGGCAGGAGGTGAGGGGTGTCCGCGAATCACTGGAGGAGGGGTCGTGGGTGGATGCCGTGAATTGCGGGAGGGGGGGTTGCGGGGGGGGGGGGGGGGGGTGTGGGTGCCGCGAATCGTGGGAGGGGGGGGGGCGCGGGGGGTTGCAGTGAATCGCGGGAGGGTGGGTCGCGGGGGTGGGGGGTTGCCGCAATGACAGGAGGGGGCGTCAGGGGTGGGGAATCGCGGTAGGGGGGTTGTGGGGGGCACCGTGAACCGCGGGAGGGGGGGCCCGGGGGGTTGGCGCGAATCATGGGAGGGGGGTCGCGGGGTGCCGCGAATCGCAGGAGGGGGGGTGTCACGGGGTGGGGCCGCGAATCGCGGGAGTCACCGGGGGTGCCGCGATTTGCTGGGGGTGTGCTGCAAATCGCGAGAGGGGGGTCGCGGGGGGTGCCGCGAATCGCTACAAGAAAAAATCAACACAGAAAGGTCAACACATGTAAATGTTGACATAAGTGGGGCACTTCATTGGTGTCCATGTCGACACATGAGAATGAATATGAAAACATTGAAAAAGTGAAAGATAAATCTTGTCAACCTTTTTCATTGTCGACCATAGCCATGTCAGTGTTTTGCATGTGCCATTTAATCGTGGGGATGCCGTGAATAAGGGGGGGGGGGGAGGGAGGGAGGTGCATACCTCCTAACATGACCCTCTCCAGGAGGGACACATTGCTCTGTTTCTGGACTTTCTTCTTAATTTATGGATTACCATCACCTGTGCTTAAACACCTTTCTTATCAATTACCCTGTTTAAAATGACAGGTGATGACAATCATAAATTAAGATGGAAGTACACAAACAGAACATTCTGTCCCTCCTGGAGAGGGTCATGTTGGGAGGTATGGAGGTGTGGGGCGCTCACCTGGTGTGTCTGGTGTGTAGCTGTGTCTTTGCTGTGTAACATGGAAAGGCAGAGGGTGTCTGGCACTGTCTGTGGGCTCACTGGGCTGGTTCTCTGTCATGTGGTTCAGTCCTGTGAGTCAGAGGCTCCAGCCAGCGTTACATCTCCAGACACACTTTGAGTGACAGATGTAGCCAAATATATAAGAGATTAAGTGTCCCATAACAGTCTATGCAATTGCCCGCAGCCATTCTCGCCATTGGGGTTAAGTGGCGCTAGGATGTCGGTTAAAGGTGTGACTACAGACAAATATATAGCAAACACTATACTCCACGCTATACACAACACTGTAAATTTTCTTATAAATAAACATTATTAGAGGGAGAGCGCCTGCTGAGTCTGGTGCCGTGCTCGGTGGTTATGGTACAGCACAATGTCTAGATCAACGGTTCTCAAACTGTGGCTCCCGACCTTCTCAGCATGGGGTGACGACTCCATGTTGCTGACCATCAGGCTGATGACTTTTTTAATCTCAGTCATTGCTCAAGGAGTCTGAAAAATCTGTTGAAATTGTCTGTTATGTTAGACTCCTCCCATCACTCTGTGCCTCCACAATGCTGCCATGTATGTGCTGCCTGTTGACTATACATGTGATGTGATGACCTTGCTGGGGTCCTGTCATTAATTTTATTGTCTGATGGGGTCCCAGAGCAAAATAGTTTGAGGACTTGAACCCATCTAGTTAGACGCCTAAAGATAGTCAACTGCGTATAGATCCTACTTTTGAAAACTAGTTTCAGGGGAGATTATAGTTGGCAGTAGAATTTTGCACAACGCCCCATTGAGGGGGCGTTTCATGCTCCACCCAAAGGGCGTGTCTAGTTCCTATATGGAGAGATTATGAAAATAGATTGTGAACGTGGCACCTAGAAGCGTGGGTGTGTACTGCTACATCCGAGAGGAATCTTGTAAAATTACTTATATACAAATGTAGATGAGCCTCAAAGCAGTTAGTCAAAGATACTATACTTGGTAATGTGCTGGGAAATGGTGCTGCTGATTCAATGTGAATGTATCTGTCATTCCTTTTTTCCCAAAAAATGTAACGGTGTAATGTGGGCTAGGTGACATGAGGGAGATTGCTAGACTAATGAGGGAGAGAGGGAGATTGCTGCTTTGTCAGGGAGTCTCCTGCAGAATGCAGGAGGGGAGGTAACTATGATGTAACAGTGTAATGTGGGCTAGGTGACATGAGGGAGATTGCTAGACTAATGAGGGAGAGAGGGAGATTGCTGCTATGTCAGGGAGTCTCCTGCAGAATGCAGGAGGGGAGGTAACTATGATGTAACAGTGTAATGTGGGCTAGGTGACATGAGGGAGATTGCTAGACTAATGAGGGAGAGAGGGAGATTGCTGCTATGTCAGGGAGTCTCCTGCAGAATGCAGGAGGGGAGGTAACTATGATGTAACAGTGTAATGTGGGCTAGGTGACATGAGGGAGATTGCTAGACTAATGAGGGAGAGCGGGAGATTGCTGCTAGACTAATGAGGGAGAGCGGGAGATTGTTGCTATGTCAGGGAGTCTCCTGCAGAATGCAGGAGGGGAGGTAACTATGCGATAGAGCGACGGGAGCACTGAGGGCAAGATGTACTAATACTTAGAGAGTGATAAAGTGGTGAGAGATAAAATAACAGCCAATAAGCTTCTAACTGCCATGTTACAGGCTGTGTTTGAAAAATGACATTGAGCTGATTGGTGGATAGGTCTTTCTCTCCACTTAATCACTCTCCAAGGCTTAGTACATCTGCCCCTGGGTACTAGGTTTGATTCTCTCCGCCATGTGTATTTTCTCCCCGTGCTTTTGTGAGTTTCCTCTAGGCATGTGCCGATACGGATTTACCCGGATCTCAAAGCGGGATCTTATTGGCTATCAGCTGTCACATGTTTTGGCTCCAAAACATGTGACAGCTGATAGCCAATAAGGTTCAGTTTTGAGATCCGGGTAAATCCTGATCTGCACATGTCTAGTTTCCTCTGAGTGCTATGAATAATTTCCCAGTATATTATAAAGAATGGAGAGCATGATTTTTATTCTAGAATTAGGAGGTGACTAAACGGTTTTCCAGATGGGAACCTTTGACCCTCCAGCTGTGAACTACACATCCCACAATGCACTGCTTCAATTTTTCTATTTTGGCCATGTTAAAATGGTTGCAGGGCAAGCTGGGATGCGTAGTTCGGCAACAGCTGGAGGCCCAAAGGTTCCCCATCTCTGGTGTGTGTGTGTGCATAGGGCACTACAGTGGGCCCACTGCACCATAGGAAGTGTATAAGTGGAAAGGTCCCCATACACCAGTGATATTTGGGCACTTTTTATTCAATTCCGACGGCTCGGACCAATAAATCAGATAAAGTGTGAAATTGCATGTATTTCAGCTCCGATTCCAATCCGATACAAGGACCCTTGCACATATGATCGGATCCAGAGATCACAAGGCCTGCGCTGTGGATTTATCGTATCCCACAGGCTGGGATCGCAAAGGATACGTCCTATGCCAAAAGACCACATTTGATGTATCGAATGCGACCTGCCACCTGGGAAAATGCAGAGCGGTTCAAGAGGGATCTTTTGCGACCTCTCACCTCGGAGAAGTCTCATAATGTATAGGGGACTTAAAACAAGCATTACAGGATATAACATGCATACAAAAGTACAATTTAGAATCCGACCATCATGCACAATCCTGAAAGGTGGAGGGGGGTGGTAACAATAGCACCCAAGTTCTTGGCCATTGATCGTGCTTACATACAGTAATGTAAAGTACACATAATGCAGCATCCAGGGTTTTATATCCCTGTGGCATTGAGTGTACTGTTCCTGCCCTGACTTGTCCCCTGGGGCAGCATTTTTTATTTTTTTAATTTATAATCTTTTATATATTTTATCAATGTTTCATTGACTTGTTTTCCTTACATTGTGCTTTTCCTGCAGAAACCATGGTAGAAGGCACTAACGCAGGCATGTCCAAACTATGGCCCTCCAGCTGTTGCGAAACCACAAGTCCCATCATGCCTTGCCAGTTTTGCTTCTAGGGAATGCTAAAACTATGGCAAGGCATGCTGGGATGTGGAGTTTCACAACAGCTGGAGTGCCATAGTTTGGACATGCCTTCACTAACGCATGAGAAATAGACCATGCCACTTTGTAATGTTTTAAATGTGTTCTTAAAGTGCTGAGATGTCATGATGGTGGGTGCTCGCTCATCTCAAAGCATGCGTTCTAATCTAAATGCAGTCTAAAGTCCATGCATGTGTGGATGAGGTTTACAGGTGCCCATACACAGGTGCTATTTGGCCTGTTTTCATCTGATTACGATGGATCCCGCCAACGGATTGGGTGAAAAGTGTCCAAATCGGGCTTCACGACTTGGCCCCTCTCCCTGCAGGGGGGGAATGGGGATCGAATGTGATACATCACATGGAGAAGGACAGCATGCAATCCCGCTGCCCGGGAAGATCCTGGGCGGCTCAAGGAGATCGGATGCATAAACACTGCTCTGATAAGACGTAGCAGTGTATGGCCATCTTAACGTAGAGAATATGTATTTTATTGGTAATTCCAGTATGTCTTATTTTATTGTTACAGGGCAATATGACATCCAGCTACGACCAGATGGAGTGGACAAAGGGAACGAATGCCAACCCTTCTTCCGCAAGCTGTGTGGATCAACATTCCCATCATCCTCCAAACCAGACCCTTAGTGAATATCGAATGGGATTGTCCATCGGGGACGGACTCTACATCTTTGGATTCATAGGAGTTCTAGTCGTGTTGAAATCTCTGTTGACCAAAATCATGATGGTGGAAAACAAGCCAGAAGACAGCGCATACGTGGTCACCATGTGTCAGTCACCTCCCAATGTGTACAAAGTCACGCTCCAGAGGCACACCAGTAATAACAGTGTCACAGTGACCTCATCGAAGGAGCTGTGCTTAGGTCAGAACACTTCTACGAGGTCTGCCATGTTTTACAGTGGCAGTCACTGCTGTACTCTTTCCAACCTTGACCGAGGCGACCAATATTATGGGGGACGATGCCCTTTCTCCAGCCCAGTGGGCAGCACTAAATCCCTGGTTTGATTTATACAATTGTTTCTGTAAAAATATTTAATTACACAGTGGTGGGGTCGCGGGGCAAACACATTTTGAATCAAGTTTCGACACAGAAAGATAACCGATAAACAACACTTTGTTTTTTGTTTTGTTTTTGGTACACTACAGTAGCATTGAATGATATAGAAGGAAATATAATAGAAAAACCACATTCCACAATTTTTTCACTGATGCCAAAAGTAGAAATAAAATTTTTCACAATTGTATTGTTTGTTTGCTCTGTTTTGGACAACTGTCTTAACTAAACTTCACTAAATATTCCCTTTATATAACCAATTGTGGGGTAACAGCCATGGTTCCTGATGGCAAAAGCCATCTCATGCTGTAGCCCTTGGCATTGGCGGACAATAATGACCCAAAAGATGGGGTGGAGGCAGCCTGTGTGCAGCCTCCTCCGGCCGTGATCGCTTCTCTCTGCCGGGAGTAGCAGGATCTTGGTGCTAGTGCTCTCAGATCCTACTGCGCATGCGCAGATCGCTGGAAAAGTGTCGCCTGGCCATTTTACCAATGATTTCCACACCAGCAGCATTGTGGAGTCTGAGCACTAGAGCCCTCTGACTCCATTGCTCATGCCTAGATCGCCGTAAAAATGGCACGACGGACGGTTTTTATGGAAATTTCTGCAGCACTGCTGCCTCCGTCACTGGACTGTGTGTGTGTGTGTGGGAGGGGGGGGGGGGGGGGGGGGGTGTAAGTATTTAAAAAATGGGTGCAGCATGTGTTGTGGTAAAAACCCCATGTAGACCTTTTGACTGTCGAGCTTTCCCGTGTCGACTTAATGATTGTGTCGACCCATTGACCCTGTAGACCTAGCCCATGTGGACCTTGAGTAATTTTGACCTTCATGCATGTCGACCTTCAGTGGTCCACCTAATGCTTGTAGACCTAGGGTGAGATTTAATAGGATGAGAGATTCAGAAAGTGAGAGATTTGGGAAGAAATCTCCAGTTTTTTTTAAAGCGGCAATCATTTACACTGCAAAACCAGTTTGATCTTGCAGTGTAAATGATTGCCGCTTTAAAAAAACTGGAGATTTCTCACCAAATCTCTCACTTTCTGAATCTCATCCTATTAAATCTCACCCATTGGGGGAAATTTACTAAAGGAAATTTGTAAAAAATAGGTGTATTTGTATCCAGAAAAACACTTATTTTTGACATTTACTATGCCGAAAATACGGCAATTCGTATTCGTATTGATGTTGCTATCAATACGAATACGAATTGCCATATTTTCAGGATAGTAAATGTCAAAAATAAGTGAATTTCTGAATTACAAATACACCTATTA